>NC_135239.1:168547440-168853017 GCF_051348905.1 Ranitomeya variabilis | reverse complement strand
CCCCTCCGGTTTTTCTTATGACCCTCCAAGATTGCAGCAGGTCCCAGGCAAGTTTTTATTTTGAAGCAGTAAGAAGTTTATACAATCTGATAAGTTGCCATCTTGACAATTTGCTATTATTGTAGACAGATTTAATGCATACAATATCATTTTTGTGCAGAACCTGTTAAAATCCTGAAAAACCAAGGATACAAAATCCCTGACCGTGGGAAGAAATGAATTGAAAGTATGTGCAATATGCTGATTGTCCATCTGCCCACGGGTCATCTCATGCCCTGATGTAAGGACTGTAATACAGTAATGCTAGCGCGCTCCAGAATCCAGAACACAAACTTACATAAGATCTGCTCACACTTGCGTTTTCTACGAACAGAGAAACAGAATACATACAGAAAAAAGCAGAACGGATGTAGAAACAGAAGGGCATTAAAGGGTATGTCACATGAAGGCTACTTGCGATGTACATCATTAAAATTAGTGCCCGGCTTTGTAAATACATTACATTTTTTGTCAGTGGTAGCGCCCCCTGCTGTTTCTCCTGTGGCAAGAATGTTAATCCACCTTTCCCTGCATTCAGTAGTGGACATTCATGATTAGCAGTTTTCCTGCTCTGTCTCTCCCTTTAATGTAGTGTAGCGATTTAACAGTTAAAAGGGCAATACTGTATGGGGTCAGATTTTTCCAGAGAAAACCTGAGCATAATCAGAATGCCAGCTGAAGGAGCTACCTTCTGAGCAGCGTCTTTCTTCTTCTTATCCTCTTTCTTCCTTTTCTTGTCTTCCATTAACTGTTCTTCCCTTTCTTGCTCCTTCTCTCTGTAAAAGCAAAAATGAGGACAGCATTTAGAAGAGTACAGATTACATAAATTCTGCTTTCTGCTTCCCAATGCTCACTCTATGGTATATTAAAAAAAACAATAGCAACAAGGGAGTAAAACAGATGTAACCAAAGCATCAAAAAAGGACTAGAATAGCTAAATACATTTCTCAGGCTGCCATATGCATGTTGGAAGAAAAGACTAAAATACAGGTTGTGTCCGCGGGATCGGATGGAGCTGGGCAGTGGAAGGAAGATGCAGAGGGGATCTACACACCAGGGCTGTGGAGTCGGTAAGTTATATCACCGACTGACTGACTCCAACTCCACAGCACTGGTCACTACTGAGCATGTACATATAGCCAGCATCAATGTAGTGCATGGGCTCTGAAGGTGGCCGGATCCAGACAGCATTGGAGGAGTTCAGGGGTCTGAAGATGGCCGGATCCAGCCAGCATTGGAGGAGTTCAGGGGCTCTGAAGATGGCCGGATCCAGCCAGCATTAGAGGAGTGCAGGGGCTCTGAAGATGGCCGGATCCAGCCAGCATTGGAGGAGTTCAGGGGTTCTGAAGATGGCCGGATCCAGCCAGCATTGGAGGAGTTCAGGGGCTCTGAAGATGGCCGGATCCAGCCAGCATTGGAGGAGTTCAGGGGCTCTGAAGATGGCCGGATCCAGCCAGCATTGGAGGAGTTCAGGGGCTCTGAAGATGGCCGGATCCAGCCAGCATTGGAGGAGTTCAGGGGCTCTGAAGATGGCCGGATCCAGCCAGCATTAGAGGAGTGCAGGGGCTCTGAAGATGGCCGGATACAGCCCGCTTTGGAGGAGTGCACGGGTTCTGAAGATGGCCGGATACAGCCAGCATTGGAGGAGTTCAGGGGCTCTGAAGATGGCCGGATACAGCCCGCTTTGGAGGAGTGCACGGGTTCTGAAGATGGCCGGATACAGCCCGCTTTGGAGGAGTGCACGGGCTCTGAAGATGGCCGGATACAGCCAGCATTGGAGGAGTGCACGGGTTCTGAAGATGGCCGGATACAGCCAGCATTGGAGGAGTGCAGGGGCTCTGAAGATGGCCAGATCCAGCCAGCATTGGAGGAGTTCAGGGGCTCTGAAGATGGCCGGATCCAGCCAGCATTAGAGGAGTGCAGGGGCTCTGAAGATGGCCGGATCCAGCCAGCATTGGAGGAGTTCAGGGGTTCTGAAGATGGCCGGATCCAGCCAGCATTGGAGGAGTTCAGGGGCTCTGAAGATGGCCGGATCCAGCCAGCATTGGAGGAGTTCAGGGGCTCTGAAGATGGCCGGATCCAGCCAGCATTAGAGGAGTGCAGGGGCTCTGAAGATGGCCGGATACAGCCCGCTTTGGAGGAGTGCACGGGTTCTGAAGATGGCCGGATACAGCCAGCATTGGAGGAGTGCACGGGTTCTGAAGATGGCCGGATACAGCCAGCATTGGAGGAGTGCAGGGGCTCTGAAGATGGCCAGATCCAGACAGCATTGGAGGAGTGCAGGGGCTCTGAAGCTGGCCGGATCCAGCCAGCATTGGAGGAGTTCAGGGGTCTGAAGATGGCCGGATCCAGCCAGCATTGGAGGAGTTCAGGGGCTCTGAAGATGGCCGGATCCAGCCAGCATTGGAGGAGTTCAGGGGTCTGAAGATGGCCGCATACAGCCAGCATTGGAGGAGTTCAGGGGCTCTGAAGATGGCCGGATCCAGCCAGCATTGGAGGAGTTCAGGGGTCTGAAGATGGCCGGATCCAGCCAGCATTGGAGGAGTTCAGGGGCTCTGAAGATGGCCGGATCCAGCCAGCATTGGAGGAGTTCAGGGGCTCTGAAGATGGCCGGATCCAGCCAGCATTGGAGGAGTTCAGGGGCTCTGAAGATGGCCGGATCCAGCCAGCATTGGAGGAGTTCAGGGGCTCTGAAGATGGCCAGATCCAGCCAGCATTGGAGGAGTTCAGGGGCTCTGAAGATGGCCGGATCCAGCCAGCATTGGAGGAGTTCAGGGGCTCTGAAGATGGCCAGATCCAGCCAGCATTGGAGGAGTTCAGGGGCTCTGAAGATGGCCGGATCCAGCCAGCATTGGAGGAGTGCGGGGGCTCTGAAGATGGCCGGATCCAGCCAGCATTGGAGGAGTTCAGGGGCTCTGAAGATGGCCGGATCCAGCCAGCATTGGAGGAGTTCAGGGGCTCTGAAGATGGCCGGATCCAGCCAGCATTGGAGGAGTTCAGGGGCTCTGAAGATGGCCGGATCCAGCCAGCATTGGAGGAGTTCAGGGGCTCTGAAGCTGGCCGGATCCAGCCAGCATTGGAGGAGTTCAGGGGCTCTGAAGCTGGCCGGATACAGCCAGCATTGGAGGAGTGCAGGGGTTCTGAAGATGGCCGGATACAGCCAGCATTGGAGGAGTGCAGGGGTTCTGAAGCTGGCCGGATACAGCCAGCATTGGAGGAGTTCAGGGGTCTGAAGATGGCCGGATACAGCCAGCATTGGAGGAGTGCGGGGGTTCCGAGTAGCTTCAGAGCAGTGCTTGTAAAGTTGTATGGCAAAGAGATATACCAGCTCTGACAATGCAGAAGTAACCAAGGCAACAAGCTGTACACTAATTACAAATTGCAAAGTTGTTTATTTAAACAACCACTTTTCCATTGTATCCATTTAAGTAAATGAGATTACCCCTTCAAAAATTACTGATCGACATTATGGCATTAATACCTTCAGTGTTGAGAAGGCAATGCGGAAATCCAAAAAGATGGGAAGAAGAATGCCTTAAAAGTAACCCTTCACAATTACTGAAATTGTCATCACTTTGAGTCTTTCTGGCAATATTAGAAGAGGCAGTGGTTCCTACCAAACAGCCCGCCACTAAATGATTGTGTATGGCAGACTGTAATAAGCCATTAGACCTTATATCCAGACAAACGCATAAATGCATGAGTACTCTTCCCAGCAGTCTATCAGCTACATCTAATTTTGCAGGAGCTGGACTGAGGAGACCTATGGTGCCTAGATTTTTGCTTCAGGTTGTACCTTATGGAGAGACGACAACGCTAGTGCAGACTATGGTTTGGCAATTTTGGATTCTAGGCATTTTTAAGTGTAAAAAACATTGTAAACCTTTAATTACAATATTACAGTGTTGGGAGCTGTCCACAGAAACCAGCTGTCATTTTAGCGGTCCATTGGGACTGCTTTTAGGACCATTAATTGGCTACGTAAGCTGACCACATGTCTAATCACAGCAATCAGATAGAAATATATTATTTGGGAGAAATACTATGAAGCCATAAAAACAAGTCAAATTTGCATGTTCTGGGGGGGGGGTTGAAAAAGTACAAAGTGCTGATAATGGTCTTGTGTGGCCGGCTTCAGCTCATATAGTCCTGACTGCAGAGAGGAGTATATATTATCTCCATGTCTACAGGTCAGCCTGCGCTGGTAGATTACACAGGAGTAACCGCACCCAGCTGTCTGGGGCAGACTCAATGGAGGAGTGTTGCCGTGTACTCCGCATCATCTGAGGTCACCACACAACATGCCAAACAAGGTTTACCATCCAAATTACCCCAGGCTAGTAGACAGATCGTATCGTCAGTCACTGACGCTTCTCTTCCAGGAGTTGTCATAAGAACTGTGCAGATTGATAAATTATAATACTCAAGATTTTTTCTTCGAAAGTTCTTAAGTAAAAAAAAAAAAAAAAAAAAAATGGTCAAGCTGCCAAATATTACACACTTCAGGCATAAAAAATATGCATTTCCATTAGAACTGAAAACACACAAGGCAGGATTTAGGCTTTGACAACAATGAGGGTTATAGTTTTAAAATGGATTCTAGGAAGAGGACTATTGTATCCTGCACAACAAAAAACTCAGAAGGAACGGACCAGGGGTGCAGACATCTCCTCTGCCAGGCAGATGGGGTCAGTAATCACAATAAACATTACATAGATGCACTAAGTCAAGCACGTATCCACACAACCTCCATTGTCTTACTGAGGAGCTCAGTGATATTTTGCTTGGCACGGGTTAATGATGCCAGCCTGTGAACACATACGTTTCACAAATTCCAGCTTTTTTAGAGTTGCTCTGATCAACTTGTTGTGGAGTGGAAAAAAATCGATGTGCAAGAACAAGTAAAGCACAGACACGGAGCACTGAAGCGTGTAACCCACTGCACTGACCCATGCAACTAAATAAATATATATTTTTACTATATATATATATATATATATATATATATATATATATATATATATATATATATATATATATATATATATATATAAATAATTTTTTTTAACACATACAATTGTGAGACATATTTTTACTCCAAGATCTATTGATTAAAATGAACTTTCTTTGTGGAACAATCTCTTTAACTTCGGCTCCTTGACAGGAATCCCTCTAAGGCCAAGCATGGTCAGACGCTCTTGATATTTGTCACATTGCAATGATATAAAGCACAAATTCCTTCAAATGGTGTCCAATTTAAAGGGCTGTCTGGTCCAAATCAGTGTGCACTCAGGGGATTCACCAGCTTGAGCTGGCACTGGGGGGTATGTGTGTGCTATACACCCTCCTGGCCATGGAGCGAGGCCACGTCCTCTAGTCGGTCACGTCCCCAGATGGGGGCTGGCCTCGCTGTATACAAGTGTATGGAGCACCCTCTAGATGGGCTCTGGCAGGCAGTATGTATAACGCACCCTTATCTACAGAGTACACAGTGCGTGCGAGGGGATGGGGGAATTACAGAATTAGACCGGACAACCCCTTTAAGGGGAATCTGTCACTAGGTTTTTGATACCCTATTAGGACAGCACAATGTAGGGACAGAGATCCCGATTCCAGTTATGTATCACTTAATAGGCTCTTTGCTGCTGTTTTGATTTAAAAAAAAAAACCACTGTTTTCTCTGCTGCAGATTTAGCAGTTCTGTGAATGCTGAGCCGTTTATAACTCCACCCCCACACCACTGATTGGAAGCTTTCATTGTACACTGTGCATAGGCAGAAACTTGCCAATCAAGGGTGCTGTTATACAGAGCTCATCACTATGGAGGATTACCTGGTAGCAGGTTTACTAGTCCTTTAGTGATAATCTCCTGCTAATAAAACAATGATTCTATTAAAGTTACAGCACAAGGCACACCTGTGAAGTGAAAACCATTCCCGGTGACTACCTCTTGAAGCTCATCAAGAGAATGCCAAGAGTGTGCAAAGCAGTCATCAAAGCAAAAGGTGGCTACTTTGAAGAACCTAGAATATAAGACATAATTTCAGTTGTTTCACACTTTTTTGTTAAGTATATAATTCCACATGTGTTAATTCATAGTTTTGATGCCTTCAGTGTGAATGTACAATTTTCATAGTCATGAAAATACAGAAAAATCTTTAAATGAGAAAGTGTGTCCAAACTTTTGCTCTGTACTGTATATGAAAAGGCAAGAAACCAGAAACAGCTGTCTGCAAGTGGGGGTTTGGTGTGGCTACTATCACTAGTCGTGGCTCAGGATGGCTTTATATATGTGACATTATACAGAGATTTCTTCTTTCTAGATAGCGTCTTTTTTCCAATTTGTAAAGTGCTGTGCAATATGCTGGCGCTATAGAAATACATTTATTATTATTCTGTAGCCATAAGGGAAAAAAAAACATCTTAAAGAAGTGTGATGCCAAGACAGTTCTAGGCATAGGGCTATTGGGATTAATAAGAAAAGAGAAAAGGCGCTACTTTATCTTATTAGACGAATTAGCGGCTCATCTTTTAATACTAAAATCCATGCACTAAATGCAGAAACTTTTCCTGCCTCCAGGCTTCACCCATGTGTACAGATCATACACTCACATACACGCGTCCATCACAAATCACCAACTATGATGGTAAAGTATGATTCACCCTGCGCACATGAGCCACGGCCAGTTATGATTGAGTAAGGCCCTGCCGATATAGTGGCAATGAAATTACAGGAACAAAAAAAATACAGGGCTATGTTCTGTCACTAAATAAGCAAACATTACATGTTATCACTGTATTATCTGGATCACAGGTTACCTGGTCTCCTGCATCAGCAGAACAACACCAGAACTGGTGCCAGACATTCCAGCCGCACAACACTAGGCTTTAGACATGAGGGGTTGCACGGTGGTGAATAACCATGTGGTAGGAGAGTAATGGTGGGTGTTTAGGCTACACAGACCAGATATAATCAACAGATACAGAATAAGTGGAGTAGTAGCAGCATCGGTGCTTAAAGCGGGACATGGTCGAGTGCTGGACTGTGGTTGTGTCAGGAGCACAGAGGTCCTTACTCATCAGCTTCAGCAGACCGCCACTTCTCATAATTAGAGTTGAGAGAATATGTTCTCTCTGTGTTGGGAAGAAATCAAACATGAAGAAGAATTGAGCGGCCAGTCACAGATCTAGCTTCCTCTTAATGGCGGCTTTATCCGAAGGTGATGACAGTGAAGCCAGCGCTGACTGGCTGCAGGGCTTGCATGACACAATCTCATGCAATCCCCGGGAAAGCGAGTGCTGACAATGCTGGAAGATCACCAGCACCACAGGAGAGTATAAGTGTTATTTTACAAGGGCAAACATGCTGATTGGGAAGCGGTTGTTCAAGTACTGGACAACCCCTTTAAATGTGTAAGGGCGCTTTTAGCACTTACATATAAAATATTAAAGTTGCATAGTTCTTGAATACAGTGTTAAAGGATTATTCCCTTTTCATAGATGGATATTGCTTGTTGCAATTTACTGCCTTTTACAATTTGCAGCAGTTTTTGAGATATTAACTTTGTTTACAGCTCGTTGCCTAGGAGACCGACCACCACTCCTGTGTAGGTTGTAAACACTGTGTCCACGATCAGTAAACGCTGCGGGTTGGATGCTGCGTTCAAGAATTCCCATGCCCTCTTGCATCCACAGATGCCTGCACCTCACCTGCAGAGACCGACATGCGACGTGTCTCTCCAGACAGCAGCATGCTAAGAGAAATTTCACCCGTACAGTGTATTGAATGCAGCGAATCCTCGCGGTTCAGTGAACACATGCGGATTTACCTGCGCTCAATAGACTGCAGAGCTTTGGACGCAGAAACACACGCTTCATCCAAAGTGTTGCCAGTTCCGGATCGCATGCACATACCCTTAGGGTGTAACAGTGTACTCCAGTGATCCCAGCCAGCCTCAAATCAGCGCTTACAAGAGTGCTTGGAAGAACTGCGCAGATTCTGCTGTCTAGCACTGGTGGTCGGTCTCCAAGGCAGCGAGCTTGTAAACAAGTGCTAATATTTCAAGAACTGCTCAAAATTTTCATAAAGTAGTAAATTACAAAAGTCCTTGTTTTTACATTCATTATCCGACAACCATTTATGAAGACGGGAATAATCCATTGACACATTTCAATGGGGCAATACTCTTAAGCGAGGCCAACTTGGTGGATACAGACTAAATTCATGTTTTAATTCCTCCCTGCACATACAGACTTTTCACAAGGAGATGTTAATCAGCTTAGTGACTGTTACACAATAATATAGAGGACATGGGCAAAAAAAAAATAATAATTGCACGCTAGCTGGCATAAAACACAGGAATAGTGCTTTAATATTAAAGATGTGCAATAAAGTCTCAATAAGCAGCTCCAATCTACAAAACCCACAGGCTGCATATTCTACAAGTAGTAGACCTATACCATAACCGGGGTAGACACTAAGTGCTCTCACATGATGCAGCAGGATAATCCTAGTTCGAAATAAGAGAATGCAAATGCCGCGCCGCCATGGCCGGATATTTACAGTGACTATATCAAGGGCTACTTTTATAGAATTTTACATGCTCGATTCGGTGTGACGCGCACATCTTAACTATTGACTAGCGTCAAAAAATGACTAGCACCAAAAACTTAATGTTGCTGTAGCGACGACACTTAGACAAAGCGATGGCTCAGCTCCTTATAGGAAGACATTGTACATGGCCGGCCAGGCGCACACAACCATAGACACAATGTTCAGGTGAATGCAGAGGAGATTGCCAGCATCTCCAGACATTGAATCCCTTGTGTGATTCCAGCACTGGGTGTCCCCACCTTGGCTCAGCTTTCAGCAGTGGGCACGGTGGGGTCAGACGCCCGCTCTATTTTCAGACCACTCATGTAGCACACAGAAGAGATCCTTTCACGCTGTATTAGGGAACTGTGGCTGAAGAAATCCCCGGGGATAAGAGGAGCGAGCGCCTGGTGCTACTCACTAAGTACTTTTCCTCATTTATAATCTAGATGGGAAACACACCAGTGTCACCTTATACCGCCCAACTCAATCACTACCAGCAGGTGTCCCCCCTAAAAAAGAAAAAATGGTGAGGATTCCGTTACAGGTTTCTCTGAAAAAGTTTTTCTTTCTTCACATACAACATCGGAGGGGTTTTCCCATCTGGAAGACTCCTAGCTTAGTGATCGGATATGCCACGAATGACCGATATCTGCTGGGCACTCGCTAGGGAAGTTTTGGAGATCCCAAAGAAATTACTATGAGGTCATGTGTTTATTCCACCCTTGAGACAGTCGCTGGTCCCAGAGGTGGGGCCTACATATCCACAGCAGGAGAAAAGATAGAGCATGTCCGATTCCAACATGCTCGATTCTACTTTTTCCTTCCATTTGTGAAGTCAGACACTACCGTTAGACAAGATGATCTGGCTTCTGGCATCTGCATTCTAGCTCAACCCAACTTTGATGGGACTGTGCAGTCAGTCATGATCTTCCACGCCAACTTCACCCAACTATGCCTTTATGGACCCTGCTTTGACCACTGAGGCACAGTTATGCTGGAAGCATATAATAAAAGGTGAAGTGTTAAAATGTCCCTTCACTGGGACCCCCTGGAAGGGAACCCCATAGAATTATCCCTCTTCCACCTATCTTTACAGCTGGCACAATGCAGGCAGACCGGTAACGTTCTCCTGGTATTCACCAAACGTAGACCTGTCCATCAGATGACAGATAGACAAGTGTGACCCGTCCACTGCACAGAACAGGTTTCCACTGCTCCAGAGTCCAGTGGTGGCTGTTTTACGCCATTACATCCAATGCTTGGGGTTGTGCTTGGTGATGTAAGGCTTGCATCCATGGAAATCGTGAAGCTCAATTTTTTGTGCCGATTTCAATGTCAGAGGTTTGGATTCTGCATGTAATGACTCACGGAGAGCATCAACGACTTATCTGCTAGGCTTCTCACCACTCAGCAACTCCACTATGCAATTTTACGCGGTCTCCACTTTGTGGACGAGCTCCTATTAGCCATGAGAGGTTTTATTGAACACTGGAAGAGTTTACACTTCCAATTTTCAACAAAACCCCTCAGTTAATTGTGAAATCTCTTCCCTCCTAAATATTCCACGGACTGACTTGTCACACTGGTACCGTCCTATTACAGGAGAGCGCTGGTATCCCCTCAGCTCCTTAGGCCACCCATTCTTTCATACGTTAGCAAGGGCAGAGGACATGGTGAGAGAATGGATATTGGCACCTTCGGCAATGGGACAGAATGAAAGTTCATAGATTAGGAGGTGCACATCACAATACTCTTCTCCCTGTAGTGTATGTTGCAACGCTGAACATGCATAAACCTCTCCCTATACAATGGGAAATACCTGTAGTTTGCAAATAGCAACCTGCTGCTATTATTGTCCTACTCAAGCTAAGGAACCGGCTGCCAAACAAACCTTTGATGAAGGCTGGCTTTATACCATGAAAGGTTATAGCGTTATTGGAGTAAGGTTACAACGTCAAGTTTATGGAGGAGGCAGTTTAGGATATAAAACGCGGCTAATTTACAAGGGTGATATAACAAATGCTTCAGTAACATCTGCTCAAACCAGTAACTCCTTCAAGACCAGCAGATTTGGATTCCATTACAAGAGCCAAACCTTTCATTTTGCTATTAGCTTAGCTGCAACAGAGCTTCATTTTTATGCAGAACGAGTTACATTTTTAAAGCATCACGTCAGCGTTTTTTTTCCCTTATTGCAAGTTTTTTTTTTATTATTATTACAGTGTTGAAGGTGTGCAACTAATCCAAGCTCCCTGTCCCTAGTATTATACTCAGCAGCCATGATCTTCATCTTTTACGATGCCGCTCCTGTCCTCTTCTGCAGGTTGTGACCTACCGGATTGCTCCAGTGATTCCAGGGCGAACCAGAGGTCACTTCTCAATGCAAGTCTATGGCTATGTGCACACGTTGCGGATTTCCTGCGGATCCACAGCATTTTTTATCGTGCAGAAATGCTGCAGATCCGCAAGTGATTTACAGTACAATGTAAATCAATGAGAAAAAAAAAAAGCTGTGCTAATGGTGCGGAAAAATCCGTGCGGAAACGCTGTGGATTAAAAGAAGTAGCATGTCACTTTTTTGCGGATCTGCAGCGTTTTTGTACTCATTCCGTTATAGAAATCTGCAGGGGTAAAAAAAAAAAAAAGCAGAAAATCCGCACCTGCGTTTTCTGCCAAGAGATGCAGAATCCGCACAAAAAATTCCTGAGGCAAATCCGCAACGTGTGCACATAGTCTACAAGAGCCAGAATAAGTCTCTCCGACATTCACTGCGAGCGTGTGACCGTTACCTCGGACCTCCAGTCACAAGATGGCGGCGTGGGACCAAGATGGCACTGCGAAGAGCTGAACACTGCGGCGGGTGAGTATAAGACTAGGGTCAGGAAACTTACAATAGTAGCATCTCTCCAGAGCAGAAATAAAAAAACAAATGATGGAGTGGCGCTTTAAATGGTACCATTTATGGATATCAAGAGCTTTTCAGAATTTATTTTGGAGAAAAGCAAAAAACAAAAAAAATGTAATTCTGCATTTTTGCTTTACTTCTTTGTTTGCAAGGTCAATATATTATATATATCTTATATATGTACATACCAATCCACCCCCTCACACACTTTAGATGGTCATGTTGCTCTGTGAATGATAATGCCATAGGAAATGTGGTGCAGAAAAAAGTTTCTTCGGTTAATGGGCAACAGATAGTATAAGTAAATGTATGGATGACATCTTTTAAAGAGTAACATGGAAACCGCTTGGATTGTTCTGACAGATTCCCGTTACAATTAATATTTCACAAGTCCAGCTTAGTTTTCTCGTCTGATAGAAAAATGCTCACTTTAATAACAGGATTAAACAGCTATTCTGACACGAATTGACAAAGTAAGCATGCCAGCCTCATCAGACATAGGAGATCTACATAGCATTAGTAGTTGACTATTTTAATCCCATTATGGGACTTGACTGCAGTCTATTGCCTTTATTGACAATATAAAAATAGAGATGTAGACAAGGGGGCCAATGTTAGACCCACAGCAGCTATGGCAAACCATGGATCCTCCCCACAAATGCTTCGTAGGGATGCCAATGGGGTAGAAGAGGAAGCTTCTCCTTCTGTTAATGCTTCTTAGATGCCATGATTGCTATTCACCATCTCTAATCCCAGCAATTTATGCAGGATTTTCGCTTTCTGTTACTCAGATGTATTTTAAACACCTATATCAGGAAATAGAGAGAGCAGTGGATGGAGACCATCTCTCCTGTTACATCGGTTGTAGCACCAGTCGGGATTGGACATTGGAATAACCCTGTTCTGGAGATACATGAGAGTCCTAGAAGTAAGGCTACGTTCACATTTGCGTTGTGCGCCGCAGCGTCGGCGCCGCAGCGCACAACGCAAACAAAAACGCAGCAAAACGCATGCACAACGCTGCGTTTTGCGCCGCATGCGTCGTTTTTTTCATTGAATTTGGACGCAGCAAAAATGCAACTTGCTGCGTCCTCTGCGCCCCGACGCGGGCGCCGCAGCGACGCATGCGGCGCAAAACGCAAGTGCGCCGCATGTCCATGCGCCCCCATGTTAAATATAGGGGCGCATGACGCATGCGGCGCCGCTGCGGCGCCCGACGCTGCGGCGCTGGCCGCAAATGTGAACGTAGCCTAAGACTGGCATCTATTAGTCTACGCACAGACTGTGGCCACCTTTTGGCACACACAGTCAAAGTATGCAGCCAACAGTGGCCACAGTCTGGATGGATGCGTAGGGATCTGCCTGCCATACACAGCCACAGAAAATACCGCAAGGTATACTTTTATTGCCATTGTCCTCTGTTTAATAAAAGCCCACTCTCTGTTTCTTTTCTACACAGCTAAATAATCTATATGTAGATACATATAACCAGAGAGCTCCAAAAGAACACATTTTTGGCCTCAATCTGGCAAATAAAAGCCTATGGCAGAGTTAAAAGGGGTTGTCCAGTAGTAGAGGAAAAGTCTGCAGTCACAGTGAATGCAGACTGCCAAATTGTGACATTGTGCTTTGTGCACACAGTCCTAATTCACGTACCCACCCGACCGCATAAATGCATTTGAATACTTGTGGTTTCGTACAGACTAGTCTCATCTGGCTAACCTGAGTCTAGTGGTGAGTCTACAGTAGGCACATGCCTGCAAGTATGTGCCTGCTGGGCTAAAAGACTTTTTTTCTGAGACCGGATAACCCCTTTAAAAGTAAAACCTTGTAAAAACATCTGACGTATACTGTATGGTAAGTTTTCACGCACTAATACTTGAGATGTCAAGAGACGTCGCTTTAAGATTTAGTCAATGTGAATAGATAGCGGCAACAACATATGCAACTAAATCGGCATACAACTGGATATATTTGAGAAACTGTTGAACCGTATTACATTTCTATATTCCAGAAGATTTTCTTCCAGATTTTTTCATAAATAGGCCTCAGCAGTTTCTTGGTCTCCTCCTTTTTTGCATAATGTGGCAAACGTAGTGTTAAATTACAACAAAAACATCATATTTATCCCGTGGTTCTCTGTGGCTCTTTGTTGCACCATTATTGGGCCTTGTGTGCTCGTTGCGGGCATGTCGCACATGACGTCGCAGCAGGCCAGCTAACCAAGAGAGCCGCGGCTGCCGGGGAGGTAGGAAGTGGCTCTAAGGACTCCTGTCCAGCGGACACATCAGCGTGGTCGGTGGACTGGGTCCTGTGAATCAATTATCACCAACTCTAGAGGATAAACTTTTATCAAGTATTTTGGTTACAGATTGAAAGATAACTTAGCAATACGAGAGACATGCACACACACAGTATATCACAATAGTGAGTACACCCCTCACATTTTTGTAAATATTTTATTCTATCTTTTCAGAGGACAACACTGAAGATATGAATGTCTAAACCGCTGGCAACAAAAGCGAGTACGCCCCTTAGTCAACATTCTGTCCAATTATCCATTTTCCCTCCCCAGTGTCATGTGACTCAGTTACAAGGTCTCAGGTGTGAATGGGGAGCAGGTGTGTTACATTTGGTGTTATCGTTCTTACACTCAAACTGGTCACTGGAAGTTCAGCCTGGCTCCTCATGGCAAAGAACTCTGAAGATCTGAAAAAAAGAATTGCTGCTCTACATAAAGATGGCCAGGCTATAGGAAGATTGCCAAAACCATGGAACGGAGCTGTAGCACGGTGGCCAAGACCATAGAGGGGTGTAATAATACAGAATTCACTCAGAACTGGCCTCACCATGGGTGACCAAAAGTTGAGTGCATGTGCTCAGCGTCATGTCCAGAGGTTGTCTTTTCACAATGAATGTACGAGTGCTGCCAGCATTGCTGCAGAGGTTACAGGGGTGGAGGGGAGTGTGTGTGCGCGTGTCAGCCGGTAAGTGTTCAGACCATACGCCGCACCCTGCATCAAATTGGTCTGCATGGCCGTTATACCAGAAGGATGCATTTTCTAAAGATGATGGACAAGAAAGCCTGCAAATACTTTGCTGAATACAAGCAAACCAAGACATGGATTACTGGAACCATGTCCTGTGGTCTGACGAGACCAATAAAAACTTATTTGGCTCAGATGGCGTCAAGCATGTGTGGCGGCCATCAGGTGAGGAGAACAAAGACAAGTGTGTCTTGCCTACAGTCAAGCATGGTGGAGGGAGTGTCATGGTTTGGAGCTCCATGAGTGCAGCCTGCTGTGAGGAGCTAGAGTTCATTGACTAAACCATGAATGACATCATGTTCTGTGACATACTGAAGAACAGCATGATCCCCTCCTTTCAGAAACTGGGCCACAAATTTCTCCAAGATGACTGCTGCCTTGCTAAAGAGGCTAAAAGTGCTGGACTGCACAATAATGTCTCCAGGCATAAACCCTATTGAGTATCTGTGGGGCATCCTCAAATGAAAGGTGGAGGAGTGCAAGGTCTCGAACATCCACCATCTCCGTGAAGTCATCATGGAGGAGCAGAAGAGGATTCCAGAGGCAACCTGTGAAGCTCTAGTTGCCTCCATGCCCAAGGGAGTTAAGGCAGTGCTTGAAAATAATGGCGGCCACACAAAATAACGACACCTAGTGCACAAGTTGGCCAATTTCACTTAGGGGTGTACTCCCTTTTGCTGCCAGAGGTTTAGACATTAAAGGCTGTGTGTGGAGTTATTTAGAGGACACCCAATTTGCACTGTTATATAAGCTGTACACTGACAAATTCACATTGCATCAAAGTGTCATATCATCACTGCTGTCCATGAAAAGCTATAAATGCACAGGGATAAGGCTTGTTTAGGGAGCCAGCCACAGACATACGTGTAGTGCACCATGTCACCTTACAGCCCACTAGTCACAGCCTTACTATAACAAGGTGTGAGTGGTTGGTTTACCAGTATTTTGCTGCCTCCTGCAGTGCATTAGTCCTGTGACTAGTTATTGGTAAGCATGGCAGCTTTTTTTTTTCCTGTGATAGCCAATGTACAACAAACCATAATTTAACCCCATCAGATATATGTTTTTTAAAAAATATATATATTTTCCCAGTGCTAGTTAGGTTTTCACCTGTCCACAACTCTCATAATTCACATTTACAAGAAATACAAGTGTTTTCTAGATCAGAATGGAGCTTCCCGTGTGTCAATGTGCAAAATCCAAACTAATGGAGGATCCCCAACAGAGACCCTCCTCTATGTACCCAGAAACCCTATAATGGGCCATATGAGAACAGAGTTTCCAAATAGGAGAGCAGCACTTAACACTTTACATGTGATGTATTTGTTCTGGATTTTGTGTCGTTTCAGAACCAAAAATCCACCATAAAACCTCTCTCCACTCTGGACGGACCTAGTCGGTGTAAGTATTTGTATACTTCAAGACAAGACAACTCTAGCGCAGATTTTTATAGACAGAGGGATGGCACAACGCAGAATTCTAATGATTGCTGCTTCAGCATTGTTACTTCATGGAGAATATCAGCATGTACTAAGTCAGGCTTGTCAAGAGAGAGGACATATCTCCTTTAACGAAACCCCACTAACACGCTGGGGTAAAAAAGAAACAAACCGTGCAGTTTATTAGATCATGCTAAAGCTACAGCATCAAAGAGGGAATTTATCAAACACAACCATGATAATTATCAGCAACAGATCGATGGGGAGCTGGTAATCGGAGCCCACTGCTGGGCACGGATGCAAACAGTCTCTAATAGACTCTGACTGCTTAGTAATATTTGATTGGTGCAAAAACAGATTTTGTGATCCCTCTTTGTAAACCTATTGCTGACATAGTAAAATATCATAGCACTGCAGCCGTGCAGCGCTGGAGTCCTGGGTACAAGCCCCACCCTGGACAACATCTGCAAAGAGTTTGCATGTTCTCTCCGTGTCTGCGTGGGTTTCCTCCGGGTTCTCCGGTTTCCTCCCACATTCCAAAGACATACTGATAGGGAATTTAGATTGTGAGCCCCATTGGGGACATTGATGATAATGTGTGCAAACTGTAAAGCGCTGCGGAATTTGTTAGCGCTATATAAAAACAAAGATTATTATTATTATCACAATCGCGTAGTGTAAATAATGGTGATCAGCATATATAGTGTAGTTGGCGCTCACCTGCACTCGTCTCCACCATCACATTATACATGGCACTATTTGCAGCCATGTAATAGGCCAAACAATAGATCTGTCTAGTATTACACAGCTCTGAAAAGCAGCGGGACAGAAATATAAAACGTTTTCCGAGAATTGCAGCTCAATAGTGACTTCCAAATCGCCCGCCTCCTCCATCACATACTTTAAGATTTCTCTCACTTTCCATAAAATAAGCGGAAACTGCCCTTTATGCAGTGGGCCTCACTGCGGCTCATCAGTGGATATGAGATCACATGGCCGGGCCACGGAGCTGTCAGCCTGTATAGGAAGCTGCTAAATTATGTATTCTCAGAGGCCCGGACAGGGGCACAACCCATAATGAAAAGCAGATGAGCAGGTCTATTAGCACTCCGCATATACAACGCTCTGTAAAGCATGGCATGGGACACACCGGGAAGGCGCAGAGCTAGGCTGACGCTGGAGGAGGCCTAGCAACTATGGAAAATTATAAGAGGCTCCTTCCACATTTTTGCACCGCTGTTAATCATTCAACTTGCTACTGATTTCATTATGCACCTTCACTGTGTATACATGGTTTAATGGGCAACAAGAATTAAAGGGGTTACAACCACTACAAATCTTGCTGCCCCCTATTCAGGACATTGTGTGAGCCTTAAGAGTTATGATGAAGAGACATCAGATGATTGTCGGCTAATCCCTGACGACCATTTAATGTGTATGGGGTATCATCTATTGTACAATGATGGCAGTAGGCTCAGACATGTTGGATTCGTCATGCTCAATCCTTTTTTTTCCTTCACAACAAGCTGCCACGAGTGGTGTCTGGCAGGGGTTTACTTGCCACTCTCAATTGAGAACACCTACACGCTCAATAAAGAGCCATCTGAGGTCTATGGTCCACGCTCACCTCTCCAAGACAGGAGGAATATGAGGAGCACATATAATTCCATTATGCATCTTCTGCTTTATGTGGCCACTGTTTACAAACCCGCAATAAGGAGCACTACACCCATACTGTGCCAGGCAAGGCGGCTTGTCAGAACTTAATGTCAAGTTTTCTCTAGGATTCCTCCATGTTAAAAATAATAAAATTAGCCGTTACACACTCTCCCCAGGACCAGAGCTGTATCCCCACCGCTGCTCTGGTCTAGGTTTACAATCTGCAGCAGTTATATCAGAAGCGCTGCAGCCGATCAATAGGTTCAGTGGCTCGTGTTGTCTAATCTTACAGAGCTGCTAAACCCCAGTGATTGACTGCAGTGCTGTAGATGTGGAATTCGCTCTGCAGCCTGAAAATAAATCATTGGAGCTGTGGCACATAGACAACTCTGGAACCGGGAAGGATGAGTAAAGGCTATTTTTTTTTTTAATAAGGGAACAGTTATATACAGAAAGGTGAAAACCTTTAAGGGTTACACACTTCATCTTACCGTAATTTTCCTAAATGTGTTGGGGACATGACACTGTGGCACTTTCTAACGTATAAGTAGTTGTTAGAGTCGCCCCCCTCACAGCTCTCCTGACCACAATATGACTGCTGGTGGAGGAGCATGTGGTCTGTCCAGTCCATCAGTCTCCTCCAAGTGAAAAACAATGCACATGGCAAAGCTGATTTTTGACAAGTCTGGTCACATGCTCCTCAATCAGCAGACGTTTTGTAGACATGAGCTCTTCATCTTTATAGGAAGGAGGAGAATCTGTAATATTTATACATTAGTAAGTGGCACAAAATCAAGTCCCCAACAGATCCGGCAAAATAAAAGATTAAGCGAACCAACCCCTTACATCTTGATTACTTTGATGATGCTTTATAGTTCTGCAGTGTCTATTAAGGTGCGTTGGGCAAGATACTGTATACTGATAAAATTAAAGGTGGCTCAGTGGTTAGCACTGTTGCTTTACAGCGATGTGGTTCTGGTTTAAATCAGACCAGAACGTTAATGTTCTGGGTCTGTACCGAACACCTAGTGTCCAGTACTGAACACAGACTTTTTACTGTATGTCCGGTTTCATGCTCAGGTTTGCCATCCTAATAAAGCTTGTTGAAAGGCTGCAGAGCAGTCAATCAATAAGCTTTTAGACTGTGGGCACTTCAGGAGCCATCACAGCCATGCCATTTTGCTCTTAGTGTAGGGATAGGATGCAGCTGGAGTGAGGGACAGATTCTAACTGCGAACTCTGCAAAAAACTGCTGTGTTAACGCTACTCTGCAACCTATATCTGTGGGAGTACCGTGCTAAAAGCCACTGGGTGTAGTCTGCAATCCATATCTGTGGGAAAACCGCGTCAAAAGCCACTGTGAAAAAGCTGCACCCACCGCCTGTTTGAAAACAGTGCCAAAAGCCGCTGCGTGTGCTCTGCAACCCATATCTGTGGGATCACTGTACCTTTAAGCCGCATGTGTGAGTATGGTTCCTTAAAGCCACTGTGTGTACTCTACACCCACGTCCTGTAGGAGTACTGTGCTTTTAAGCCGTTGTTTTCATGTAGTCTGGGAAATAAATAATGGCATCAGCCATCTCGTTGCCATTTATAGGCCAAAGAAATAATTTTTCAGAACCGCTGTGTGTTTTCTAGTAATGTTGCAAATAAATACATCTACTCTTCCACCATCTCTTTGTGAGCAATGTTTCGAGAAAAAAAAAAAAAAAAAAAAACACTTCCAAAAGTGAGGAGAACATCAATGAAGGGACGTGGACGTTACCGTGGACGTTACCGTGGTGGTGCTTGGGTTAGCTGCTGATGGTGTAGCCGTTGCAGGGAGAGGACGTGGTCGTTAAGTACTAGCTACGTGCCCAAATACAACACCTTCCTCCGATGCATGAAGGCTACAGGACTTTATGTGTCCTTTCGTAGGCCCGAATACCGCTGCACAAATAGTGAGGCCACAAGTTGTTGAAAAGGTGTTAGATTGGATGGCTCTGCTTCCTTCGCATTATCTTCAACCTGGGCCACTGCAAAAGGAGCACAGTTGGCACCTGAGGACCATCGTCATCCGGCTTCCACCTCACCCCCTTGCAAATAAGCCAAGCAGTCTGAGTCAAGTCATGCAGCAGTCTCTTCTGCTTTTTCATGGCTTCGATGGCTGGGGTGCCGTGGTCCAACCACCTGGCCCTGCCACAGAAGTGGAAGAGGCTGAGTGCACTGATGCCCAACCACCTGTTAGGTTGGAGGAGGAGTACCTAGGAGGGTTAGAGTCCATGGTCAGGGGACCACTGCAGCACATGTCCAATGACGAGACGACGAAACTCAGTTGACAACTGCAGCGCCTTTCTGCAGTGTGCAGACTGGCAAAGAGGACGGGATTGAGGACTTGGTGGAAGACGATGGGGGGGGGGGGGGGGATGATGTCCTAGACACCACTTGGAGTGGAGACCATCCTAGTGACATGCGCAGTTCGGAGGAAGAGGAGGTGGCTACGCTGCCACAGCAAAAGAGGGAGCAGGGTGCAAAGGCAGTGAGCAGCCACTAGGCAGAACATTGGTTGCTGCTGCCCACCGCAGCTCTGAAATCAGCACACCAAAGAAAGCTCAAAAAAGCTCCTTGGCGTTGCATTTATTCAAGGAATGTGATGCCGACAAGTGACAGGTGGTCTGCACACTGTGCCCTCAGACCCTAAAGCGAGGCATATATGTTCTTAACTTGAGCACCACCAGTATGATGAGGTATCTGTATTCCAAGCACGAGGTGCAGTAGTGTACACACCTTAAAAGAATGACAGATCTGAGCCTCCTCCTATGGTCTCGACCTCTTCACTTTAAACAGGGCAACCTGCCTTGCCGAAAATAGAGGATGGGGCCGCACCACCACCAATGTCACCAAGCATCTCCACACCGTTCCGTGGAAGTGTTCAGCTTTCCATCCTCCAAACCGGCGAAAAAAAGAGACACCCCCATAGCCACCCACGGTCCTGAATGACAGCATTTACAAATTAATGGCCTTTGTAATGCTGCCATCCCATAGTACGTGGTTTACAGCCGCCACTACTTTTCCAGGCAGGTCATCCCTACCCTGCACAAACATGTTGCGGACAAATCAGGCGTGGACTGCGCAACGCCATCAATGGCAAGATAAATAAAACCACAGATACATAGACCAGCAAGCAAAGCCAGGGACATTACATCTCTTTAACTGCCCACTGGGAGAATGTAGGGGAGGCTGGAACAGAGGCGGAAGGCGTTGTAGCCCATGTCCTACCACCACCCAGGATTGCTGGATTCTTATCTGTACAGGTTGCCTTCTCCCGTCACTGTAAGACCTGCACCACCAACTTCAATACAGCCAGGGGAACTACAGCAGGCTGATCTGAAACTCATGTTTGGGGGACAAATCTCACCCTGCAAAGGAGCTGTGGATGGGGTTCAAACAGTAGACAGATGAGTGGCTGGTGCTGGGGATCCTCAAGCCTGGCCTGGTGGTGTGCGATAATTCACACTGTTATCAGACCTGTCGTCCACACATGGCTTGTAGGGTGGGTTAATGTCCCAACAGCTGCCAGGTACCCAACTGTACAGCCGATGATGAAGAAGAGGAGGAGAATGAGGAGGAGGTACAGCATTGTTCAGAGCAGGGTGGCACTCGGATTAGCTCACAGGCATCACTGGAGCGTGGCTGGGGGGATACATAGTACCCAGACGATACACCTCCCACAGAGGACAGCTTGTCACCATCTCTGGGCAGCCTGGCACGCATGAGCCAATACATGCTGCAGTCACTGTGCAGCGACCAACGAGTAGCCCATATTGTTACCAGTGCAGATTACTGGGTGGCCACACAGCTGGATCCCCACTACTAGGACAATGTACCATCATCATTTCAGACGCTGGTGCTGGTGCGGGGGCACCAGACGCATAAATACAAGCAGACACTGGTAGGGAAACTACTGATTGCATTCCCACCCCACCCGCGGGGGATCAATGAAAGAACAAGGCAGAAGCGGAGGGGGAAGTCACTAACGCAGCTGGGGTACCGCCAGCACCTCAGAAGGCAGATCTAACATGGCTGAAATGTTGCAAAACTTTATGGGCAAGGGACAACAACTGGTACCCACCATGTGATAGGGTCCGCATTAGCAGGAGGCAGCGTTACAAGAACGTGGTGGAAGAGTATGTGTCCACACGTCTCCACGTACTAATGGGTCAGCCCCTTTAACAGCTGGGTCTCCAAATTGGACACATGTCCTGAACTTGCGCTTTATGCCTTGGAGGTGCTGGCTTGTCTGGCGGCAAGTGTACTGTCGCAACGTGTGATTAGCAAGGCAGTGAGTGTCATCACAGGCAGGCGCATCTGCTTATCCACATTCAACATGGGGAACCTAATATTCCTTAAAGTGAACCAAGCGTGGATCCCACAGGACTTGTCCATACCTTTGGATGACCAGACAACGATACCAGCCGCACCCAGCAAATATTCAACATTTGCCATTCATTTAATTTGGATGCCTCCTCCTGAAATAAAAAAACCCCCAACAACTGTGTTTGCTACCTCCAACTCCACCCTTTCCAGTTATACTGCCACATCCATCTGTTCCTCTACTTGGACCTAGGCCTCGTGGTTTTAGACAGCTAGTTTTAGTTTTGCAGACAAAAGTGAAAAATGGAGAAACCATAAACCACAAAATAGAGTAAAAGCCAAAAAAATTGATAAAAAAAAAATAAAAAATCACATCACAGTAAATAAGAGGTTTTATACAAGGAGGAAAAAGAAGGGGTGGCCCATCCATATACAGTATCATCCATGGGAATACATATGTCACCAAATACTACCACTGAAAACAGATAATAGGTGGCAAGTATAGATAAATAGTAGTCAGACACCTGAGTATTGCAAATTCACAGTAAAGAGGTCAAAAAGTGAAAAAACATAAAAGGCATCAGAGACATAGGCCGTAGATGTACTCTTATCAAAAGAAGCTGCAAATGAGTGGTGTAATATGTCACTTACTCATGGTGTATAGAGATGGGACGCCCCACACTGCCCCGACGCACGTTTTGCTTTCTCAAGGGGTGGTGCTTAGAACTTGCTCTCTAACCTGGATGTATATATAGGTGTCCGGCCGGTGAAGCCAATTACACATCGCATGGTCAGTGTACACTCCATCATATTCACCATATTCGTAATACTGCCTGTTGCCATCACAGTGTTGCGCACTTTGGGTACAATTTAGTTTTGTAAATTATAGGTTGTTTTAGGTCAGTTCCATAAAAAAAAAAATAGTGGGGAAAAAAAGTGTTTAATTACTCCTCCCTTGACTATGTATTTTACTCAGTTATACATCACCATTATTTACACAGCGCTTTATAGACATTATCGTCACTATCCCCATTGGGGCTCACAATCTAATTTATCTATCAGGAGCTCTTTGGTGTGTGGGAGGAAACCAGAGCACCGGGAGAAAACCCACGCAAACATGCGGAGAAGATACAAATTCCTTACAAATATGCTTGGTTGGATTTTAACCCAGGACCCCAGCACTGCAAAGCTGCAGTAATAACCACTGAGCCACCGTGTTTCCCTGCCTCTTCCACCTATAACGCCACATCCACCTCCTCCTCCACTTAGACCTGTTCCTCCTGGTTCAAGATTCTTGTCTGTGATCATACCAAAATGTTTTTATAATCTTCAACTGTGCTGGTGGGAGTGAACATACTTTTCGACTCTTATTAAAGCAGGTCGGTGACAGTACTGTGCCAATAGCCGCTGTGTATATTCTTTATCCCATGTCTGTGGGAGTACTGTGCCTTTAGGCTGCTGTGTGTACTCTGCATCCTTGCCTGTAGGGTGGTACCGTGTCCCACTGTCTCAGTGTGACATTTATAATCAGCTTTTCTGGGGAAAATGTAGAAACATGCTCTGTTGGTGAAATTTGTTATTAGCGTCTGTGGGGGTACTGTGCCCAAAAGCCTCTGTCCACTCTTCAGCACGAGTAGTGTGCCTAAAAAATAATTTTATGCTACCTTTGTGGCTGGGCCTAAAGCTCATTAAAGGATTTAACTACTCATTCCAATTACACAACCTCTAAATTTGTCATGGATGGCGATTGTCTCACTGCATCAACTACTGACGCAGTTGAGAAGCGGTTACTTTGCTTTACTGCTGCCTTCCTTGGATGTGGTACATACACCTTTATCAGGCTGCCGCTCGGGAACAGAACCCCAATTCTCCGTTACTCGTGTAATCAGCAAGTCCAACTGTGGGAGTACCGAGACAAAAGTCGCTGTGTGCACTCTGCAACCCTGCCTGTGGGGGCGCTGTGGGCCATTGTCTGGAAGTGAAATTTGTCATCAGCTTGTGTGGGGAAAATGTGAAAACATGCTCTGTGGGTGAAATTTTTAACTGGACTGCCGGTAGCAAGTCTTGTGGCAGACCGCCAGCTAAATCCAAGATCATGCTACAAGCTTTTCGTGAGCGTTTTTAACGTGCGCTACTGGAGTAGACATTTTGGAGCTGTGAGGATACTCTATTTGGGTGAAATTTGTAAGCTGCTTCTCTGGGGGTATTGGGCCCTATGCTCTGTGGGTGAAATTTTTAACTAGACTAAACCTGCCTCTGTGAGGGAACTGTTAAAATTTTTATGTTATTCATTTACTTCCTATTTTACCATGATTGCTATGGTTACAGAACCCCTTTATGTCAATTCCTTATCCACATTTGTTTACAGGGCAATTGTCCCACTATTACCCCCATGTTTCTTCCTTTTGCAGCCTCCTAGTCCTTACAACTATTTCACAGCCATTTTACAGCATTGAAGAAGTTCGGGTGTCCATTGATGTATTTAGGGTTCGGTGGCAAGTTTGGGTCCTGAAGCTGACTTTTAAAGAAGTCCGGTGGAACCCCAACATCCAAGGGTTCCCTCATCACTAGCAAGGAGTTTTCCCCGTGGTTGTGTGCGTTTCCTCACAGACATACTGATAGAGAATTTAGATTGTGAGCCCCAATGGCGACAGTGATGATAATGTGTGTAAAAGCCTTGTGGAATTATCGTTGCTATATAATTGAGTACACATCAATATACAACATCCCATAGTGCTGGGCACCAGTAGTAGATGCAGCCTTGTCCTAGCGTGAGAGCCAGATGTACCGCACTGTGGGCTCCCAGAATTATGAACCATAGTTCGGACCCATACAAAATATTGGACTTCTCCAAACTCAACGCTGGAGCAATTAAACATACTGCTGCTATCAAATGTAAGGCCGGAGTCACACCTTGTAGTCACATTGTGGCTGAAAAATCACAGTAACCCCCCTGTGCCGCTGCGGTATTTCCATGATCACATTATTTTTCAAGGAAACCGCCATTTTGCCTATAGAACCACAGGACCATTATGATCAGACGCGTGGATGAAGCAATTGTGCAGTACAGTGCAGTGCAGTGGAAGATCCCAGAATCACTAGGCCGTTATGGATTCAGCCGCAATGTCACCACGGCGTGTGAACGCACCGTAGATTTATACTCGTGCCCAACTGCTGCCTCGGAGGGAGTGTTCAGGTCACTATAAGTCCACTAGAAAAATCAAGTGAGCTTTACTTGGCGTCGGCCCTTGCCCAGAGGTGTTTTTCCTTCTTCAGACCAGAATCCTGGATTGGAGAAATGAGGAGTCAAGACTCATCTGGGGATTAAGTAAAAACAAAGGCTCTGATAATGTGCACTCAGAAAAAAGCACACATCAGAAGAGAGTCAAAAGGACAACTGGGTGGAGCTTTACTAAGACATTAGAATGTAGCATCTTTAGGAAACATGTAAAATTCTGTATGTACCGGGGTTTGGGAGCGAAACTATAGAATGGTGTAGTAGATAGTATAGAATATATATTGCGTAAAATATCCTCTACAATACCATCAGTATGCTGGAGATGTGAGAAAGAAACCGCCTGTGGTTGGACTTCAGGGGAGTACCAATATGGCAGTCATTGGAACCTTTAGCAGGACCCTGGCGGCCATGCCAACACTTCAGCACATGGCCAATTGGCACACAAAACAGCTAGCCCCCAGAACGTCGTCAAAAATGCTGCTTTTAGAGATTTGACTGTTGAATTTAAAAGGGTTAACAGCAGTGGTTGGATCTTCGCTCCATTCACTACTGTTCCAATCAGATGCTGGCTGTGCAGCACAGCTGGCATGTGCTGATTACAATGCAAACTCAACTTGGCAGCCATTTTCATTTACAGGCACCTGACATAGGACGTGGAAGAGGCCAACTAGAATTTGTCAATACATTTAACAATATAATCTGCATATTTCATTGAATAAATCCCCTAGTCCTGAAGCCCGCCGAGTATGGAGCTCACAAACCCATCATAGAATGGCTCTAGAATCCTTTCTGAAAACTCAGCATTTTATGAGTGCAGCTCTAACCTGCCAGATTTTCATCCAAGAGTGTTCAGGCTGTATAGTTCGCTTGATTGACGAGCTCCATTCATTGTCCTCCCTGCTCCAGCTGCTAAAATCGTGCACATGCTCAGAAGCAGCTGCAGTCTCCATAGCACTATGGTAAGAAAGAGCCCGCCTTACAGCAGCACTTTCAGCGTGTGAGAACACCATCTGCTGCAAGTTCACCGAGGATAACTCCGCATACATGTACATTATATCTATAGTGGAACATGGCAGATTCGCCCTGACTTCAAGAAGGCCTTGGCTGTCAATCATACGCTGGGGGCGGGAGGGAGGAGATGAATCTGCATATTTATCAAGTACAAGCCTACTCAACCTCCTTCTATAAAGCACCAGTCCTGAGTTTCTTTTGTTTGTTTTATTTCACCCCATAGTGGTATCACTAAGGCCTGTTCCCTGTCTGTAGTAATAGTTCTGAGCCGACATCATCTGCTCTTCCCAGCGCCGTTCCGACTCCGCCAAAGTGGAACTGACTGGAAGTCACTAATGATCACAAGCTCCCAACGTAAGTCTATGATGACCTTGTTCCAACTCTTACAGACTTACACTGAAAAGGGACTTCCGTTCTGCCCAACACACACTGAAGCGATCCGGCAGGTCACAACTAGCAGAAGGCGACCAGAGCGGCGCCGAGAACAGAAGACGACAGCAGCTGCCAAGTATTTTACTACAGGCAGGGAGCAGGCCTTGGTGATACCACTCCCAGGGTGAAATAAAAACCAATCACCGAGGGGTGCTTAACCCCTTCCCGACCTGTGACGTCACGTAGGCGTCATGAAAGTCTGTGCCAATCCGACCTGTGACGCCTATGTGGCGTCATGGAGGGAATGCGTCCCTGCAGATCGGGTGAAAGGGTTAACTTCAATTTCACCCGATCTGCAGGGACAGGGGGAGTGGTACTTCAGCCCAGGGGGGTGGCGCAGCCCCCCTGTGGCTACGATCGCTCTGATTGGCTGTTGAAAGTGAAACAGCCAATCAGAGCAATTTGTAATATTTCACCTATGAAAAGTGGTGAAATATTACAATCCAACCATGGCCGATGCTGCAATATCATCGGCCATGGCTGGAAACCCTGATCTGCCCCCGCCACCGATCTCCTCCCCAGTCCTCCGTTCTGTCCCGTACTGTGGTCCGTTCCCCTCCATCCTCCGGTCCACTCCCCCCCAACCTCCTGTCCGCTCCCCCGTGCTCTGATCCCACCCTCTCATACTTACCGGGCCTCCCGGTGTCCGTCCGTCTTCTCCATGGGCGCCGCCATCTTCCAAAATGGCGGGCGCATGCGCACTGCGCCCGCCGAATCTGCCGGCCAGCAGATTTGTTTCAGGTACATTTTGATCACTGTGATAAAACCTATCACAGTGATCAAAATAAAAAAAAAATAGTAAACAACCCCCCCCCCCCCTTTATCACCCCCATAGGTAAGGACAATAATAAAAGAAAATATATTTACTTTTATTTTTCCACTAGGGTTAGGGTTAGAACTACGGTTAGGGCTAGGGTTAGAATTAGGGTTAGAACTAGGGTTAGGGTTAGAATTAGGCTATGTGCACACGGTGCGGATTTGGCTGCGGATCCGCAGCGGATTGGCCGCTGCGGATTCGTAGCAGTTTTCCATCAGGTTTACAGTACCATGTAAACCTATGGAAAACCAAATCTGCTGTGCCCATGGTACGGAAAATACCGCGTGGAAACGCTGTGTTGTATTTTCCGCAGCATGTCAATTCTTTGTGCGGATTCTGCAGCGTTTTACACCTGTTTCTCAATAGGAATCCGCAGGTGAAATCCACACAAAAAACACTGGAAATCCGCAGGTAAAGCGCAGTGCCCATTACCGGCGGATTTTTCAAAAATGGTGCGGAAAAATCTCACTCGAATCCGCAACGCGGGCACATAGCCTTAGGGTTAGGGTTGGAATTAGGGCTAGGGTTGGAAATAGGGTTAGGATTAGGCTTGTGGTTAGGGTTATGGTTAGGGGTGTGTTGGGGTTAGGCTAGGTTCACATTGCGTTATTGGGTGATCACTAACGGACAGCGTTGCACGGCGAAAATGTCACAATTAATGCCGTGCAACGGGTCCGTTAGCGCACCCATTGACAGCAATGTTGTTTCTGCCTGAAGCACATCGCTAGCGCGTGCCTTTTTCGGCTCGCGCTAGCGATGTGCCGTTCTTTTGTGGCGCACCTGGGACGCTGCTTGCAGCGTCCGTGGCGCGCCCGAGGTCCGTTCCCCGCTCTCGCAGATAGGGGATCTGCGAGAGCGGGGACGTTAAGGCGACCCCTAAACGCGACCCCTACAAATACATTGCGTTAGCGCAATCCGCTAGCGCTAAACGGATTGCCCTAACGCAATGTGAACCTAGCCTTAGGGGTGTGTTGTGGCTAGTGGTGTGCTGGGGTTAGGGTTGTGATTAGGGTTATGGCTAGAGTTGGGATTAGGGTTAGGTGTGTGTTGGGGTTAGTGTTGGAGTTAGAATTGAGGGGTTTCCACTGTTTAGGCACATCAGGGGTCTCCAAATGCAACATGGCGCCACCATTGATTCCAGCAAATCTTGCATTCAAAAAGTCAAATGGTGCTCCCTCCCTTCCGAGCCCCGACATGCGCCCAAACAGTGGTTTACCCCACATATGGGGTACCAGCATACTCGGAACAAACTGGGCAACAACTATTGGGGTCCAATTTCATCTGTTACCCTTGTGAAAATAAAAAATTGCTTGCTAAAACATAATTTTTGAGGAATGAAAAATTATTTTTTATTTTCACGGCTCTGCGTTATAAACTTCTGTGAAGCACTTGGGGGTTTAAAGTGGTCACCGCACATCTAGATTAGTTCCATGGGAGGTCTAGTTTCCAAAATGGGGTCACTTGTGGGGGAGCTCCAATGTTTAGGCACACGGGGGCTCTCCAAACGCGACATGGTGTCCGCTAAAGATTGAAGCCAATTTTTCATTGAAAAAGTCAAATGGCGCTCCTTCCCTTCCGAGCCCTGTCGTGCGCCCAAACAGTGGCTCCCCCCCACATATGGGGTATCGACGTACTCAGGACAAAATGTACAATAACTTTTGGGGTCCAGTTTCTCTTTTTACCCTTGGGAAAATAAAAAAATTGTTGCTAAAAGATCATTTTTGTGCCTAAAAAGTTAAATGTTCATTTTTTCCTTCCATGTTGCTTCTGCTGCTGTGAAGCACCTGAAGGGTTAATAAACTTCTTGAATGTGGTTTTGAGCACCTTGAGGGGCACAGTTTTTAGAATGGTCACTTTTGGGTATTTTCAGCCATATAGACCCCTCAAACTGACTTCAAATGTGAGGTGGTCCCTAAAAAAAAATGGTTTTGTAAATTTCGTTGTAAAAATGAGAAATTGCTGGTCAAATTTTAACCCCTATACCTTCCTAGCAAAAAAAAAAAATGTTGTTTCCAAAATTGTGCTGATGTAAAGTAGACATGTGGGAAATGTTTTTTATTAACTATTTTGTGTCACAAGACATAACTCTCTCGTTTAACAGAATAAAAATTCAAAATTTGAAAATTGTGAAATTTTCAACATTTTAGCCAAATTTCCATTTTTTTCACAAATAAACGCAAAAATTATCGACCTAAATTTACCACTAACATGAAGCCCAATATATCGCGAAAAAACAGTCTCAGAACCGCTAAGATCCGTTGAAGCGTTCCTGAGTTATTACCTCAAAGGGACACTGGTCAGAATTGCAAAAAACGGCCAGGTCATTAAGGTCAAAATAGGCTGGGTCATGAAGGGGTTTAAAAAAAACCCAAACTCCTGTTCGTATCATAAATAAATCAAGATAGGGCAGTGTAAAACATTATGACAGATGCCCATTACAGCACAGTCTGCTGCGCCACATTTCGAGCTTTATTGATAAGCAAATTAGGCCTGCAAGTGCACGGGTGAGCTTGTCTGTGCACTTGCAGTCGTCGGCTCTTTGCCTTTTCCAGCCAGCGCTGACCCACTGCTTCACAACATTACCACAATGTTTACACAGAGAAGAACAACGATTACGAGCCCGTTTACACAAGCAGATAGATGGGAATCGATTGTACCTAGGAACCCTCGCTCCCAATTATCGGCCTGTCTGAACAAGCCTTTATTCTGAGATGGGAATAGCTCCCTCTTTAAAGGGAACCTGTCACCCCTAAATCGAAGGTGAGCTAAGCCCACCGACATCAGGGGCTTATCTACAGCATTCTGGAATGTATTTATTTCTTTTTTTAAAAATGCAACCTTTTACTAAACGTAAGCAGCCCCCAAACGTCTCAAAAGTAAAAGCTCCGTTAACATGAAAGACCTGCAGCAGTGCTCCTAAAACCTCAGAACATATTAGGCTCAACGTTGAAGGCAATGACGTTTCAGACCACCAGCGATACAGCCGACAGGAACCATGAATGTGACATTCTCCTGCTCCAGCCAAGAGGACACAGAAGGGTCTGGCTTTGCGTTTATCATGCATTGCTTCACAATGGAATGTGGTAACACATATACACTACATCAAAATTTAGGAAAGACATTTTTTTTGTTTGCAGTAATTTCCATAAGTGGTGCCATTTTAGGGTAATTGGAAAACTTGCAACATTAAGAACCCTCCTGTACATACAAAAGAAGGTCCAAGAAGCACACGTTTCTGCAGTCTCTGTAAACAGCATATACGGTAAATAAAGCCCGAAAGGTGACTCGAGGAGAACAACGCGCTTCAAGCCCAGCAATTCGTTTACAGCACAATACAGACTGTTACGGATGAGCTGGGAATGCAAATCCCTATATCCACGTGGTAAATCAGCCGCTGTGACACGAGCACCTGGGTATACCACTGGACATCACGGGAAGTGGGCAGACATGGGCAAGATCATGTACAAGACATATAGCTCATAAAAGAGATTAAAAACTGGCAGATGACATCAGTGTGATCAACCAAACCATATGGAGTAACCAACCGGAAACAAACGGAAAGATAGCGTCTGAAGGGTCACCGTTACATATGCGGGTCTACAATTTCACATAATACACACTTTTAAAGGTTTTAAGAGGATGCCCGGACAACAGTGAAGCCATGTTCTGAATATATTTGCATGCAAAAGTGAAGGAAAAGCTCCTCAGTGAGAGCACTAACCAGAACGTGACAAGAACAAACATAAAAAAAGAACTTGAGGGTCAGTTAGGCTACTTTCACACTAACGTTGTGTGACGGACGTCGCAATGCGTCGTTTTGGAGAAAAAAACGCATCCTGCAAGTTGCCCGCAGGATGCGTTTTTTTCTCCATAGACTTGCATTAGTGACGCATTGCGACGTATGGCCGCGCGACGGATGCGTCGTGTTTTGGCGGACCATCGGCATAAAAAAAGTGCCGATGTAACTTTTTTTGTGCGTCGCATCCGCCATTTTCCACCGCGCATGTGCGGCCGAAACTCCGCCCCCTCCTCCCCGGACATTACAATGGGGCAACGGATGCGTTGAAAAACTGCATCCGCTGCCCCCGTTGTGCTTTTATTTCACAACGTCCGTTGGGTCGATTTCACAACACAAGCTGCAAGCAATATTAAATCGTTCTTGTTGGACCTGATGAGGCAGGAGTACTTACTTTGAAAATCAATGATAGAATGGCTGTATAATACTTTATTCGACTCCTAAAAATGCTCAATTTAACCCCTTCTTGAGTGGGTGATTTTTTTTTGCTGTTATACTTTTGTTTTCTCCTCCCTTTCAAGAGCCATCACTTTTTTTATTTATTTTTTTGCTGGCATACCAGTGTGAGGACTTGTTTAAATGCAGGATTAGTTATACTTTTCAGTTACATAATTAACTTGACCATATAACAATACATTTATATTTTGATTGGACTTTTAAAGGGCACAAAAACAAGAGTGTATTTTATTATATTTCTAATCTCTTTTTAATTGAGAAGTAGGGATGATTTAAACTTTTTTTTACTTTAATATTTTTGTTAAACTTTCTATTGGCAGTTCTTGATTTCGTTTTTTGTCCCTTTGGGGACTAGAAACTACAGTCCTTGGATCACTCATACTATACATTGCAATTCAACACTGTTGTATATAATGCAACTACTGATCTATGAAGCCCAGCTAAAGGCTGGGTTTCATAGGAGCCCCAATATGGCCACAATGGGGCCTTCAGTAGGTCTCCACCTCTCACCATTTGGCTTCCCCCAATCTCTTCATAAGGGGTGTGTTGTGAATTCTACTCTTGGGCTCCCTCCGGTGGTTATTGGTGGTAGTGCAGTTGTCTTGGGGTTGTAATCCAGGGCAGGTGTTTCTGCTGATTGCAGCTCTATTAGGTATTTAGGTGTGCAGGATCCATGAGTCAATGCCAGTTGTTCATTGTACTTGGAGGGATTGCATCTCTCTCTGGCTCCTCATCTTAGCTGGATTGGCAGCAGGGCATAAGTGTCTGTTTTTTTGTCTCTGTGCACACATGCAGTGTGCTTTGCAATTCAGTGCAATTCATTGTGTTTTTGTCCAGCTTAGACTTTGTTTGGATTTTTCAGTCATGCTGGATTCTCAGGAGATGCAGATATACTTTCTATGTCTTTAGTTAGATGTAGAATATTTGTATCATCTGCTGTGGATATTTTTAGGATTTTAATACTGACCGCTTAGAATTCTGTCCTATCCTTTTCTGTTTAGCTAGAAGTGCCTCTTTTGCTAAATCCTGTTTTTCTGCCTGCGTGTGTCTTTCCTCTTATACTCACAGTCAATATTTGTGGGGGGCTGCCTATCCTTTGGGGTTCTGCTCTGAGGCAAGATAGAATTCCCATTTCCATCTATAGGGGTATTTAGTCCTCCGGCTGTGTTGAGGTGTCTAGGATGTGTTAGGTACACCCCACGGCTACTTCTAGTTGCGGTGTTAGTTTAGGGTTTGCGGTCAGTACAGGTACCACCTACTCCTGAGAACGTCTCTCATGCGGTTCCAAGGTCACCGGATCATAACAGGGGTGTGCTTTCACAATGATTAACCCCTTAATGACCGCCAATACGTCTTTTAACTGACCTGAGATATAAGAGAATAGCCTTCCCATACAGGTGACAATCCAGCAGCTGTCGGCTGTACACTATAGCTGACAACTTGCTTTATCAGCCACGATCAGTGTTTGCACCTTCCATACCCGTTTAACCCCTTAGATGCTGCTGTCAATAGTGACTACATCATTATAAATGGTTAACAGAGTGTGGGGGCTTTGTCTTTATCCAAATTGGTGCCCTCAGATCATGATTTTGTGGTCCTGATGTTTGCCATGGCAATTCATAACCAATTAGCGGCCTTACAGTCTGCCGGCTGTAGTAATCTGTTCAGAAGTTAGCGGCATTTAGGTGGTAAAAATACACATTTTCATTTCTGTCATGCCACTTTGCATTAAGTCCTGAAAAGCATCTGAAGGGTTAATAAACTACCTGACTGCAGTTTTCAATATGTCAGTGGGTGCTGTTTTTAAGTGGTATAACTTTTGGGGGTTTCCCAATATATAGGACCCCTAAAGTCACTTCAAACATGTATACGTCCCTAAGAAAGTAAATTTTGTAAATTTCCTTGAAAAAATGAAAAACTACTGCTACATTTTTAAAACTCCTAAAATGCTAACAAAATAAAAGAACATTTTACAAATGGTGCTGATGTAAAGCCGACATGAGGGAAATGTTATTTATTAATGTTTTGCTGTGGTATGACTATCTGGATTAAAGGGATAATCAAAGTGTGAAAATTGCTAATTTTTTAACATTTTTCTCAAATTTCGGATATTTTTTGTAAATAAACACAAAACATATCGACCTAAATTTACCATTATCATAAAGTATAATGTGTCACGAAAAAACAATCTCAAAATCACTGGGATTTGTTGAAGCGTTCCAGAGTTATTACCATATAAAGTGACACCGGTCAGATTTCAAAAACTTGGCTCCGTCACTAAGGGGTTAAAACCATGCCGCTGTCAGAGACATCATTGATAAACAGCAGTGATGAGTGCTAGCTCTGGTGGCTGCTGTCAGTTGCCACTCGTCATGTGTGGCGCAGCCTCAGCTCCTGAACCCGCTCCATACGCCCATGCCCATCACAGGATGTGCCAGTACCACCCAAGTAGTGAAGGGGTTAAACACCAGATTATATAGCCATTGTAACATTTTCATAGTGAGCACACCAGCCTCATCAGATCTCAATTTTGCAGCTTGTATTGTGAAATCTGATGACAGAGCCACTAATTTGAACAGAAAAGCAGCAGCCACTGTGAATCATTCACAGTTAATGCTGGTGACGGGAAGCATCCTTGTGAGAAGAAGCTAGACATGATGATGGAAGGGATCCAGTGTTTCGATTTTGTATTTTCCAACCATAAGCAGGAACTTAACTACTGGACCTGGAATTGGTTCTTTAAATAAAAATATATATATATATATATTCCAACTGCTTAAGATCTTATTCACGCATTCACTGCAAATTTTGTAAAATGACCATAATGTGGGAATAAGGCCTAAAACTCAAGTCAAAGTAATATGCTGCAAAAAGTTCATTTTTAAATAGTAAAACTTTTTAGCAAACATTTACCTAAAGTGAAATGTCACGCAATAGTACTTTACATATAAAGAGACGCACAAATGCTCCATGAAAAAAAAGTAACACTTACATCCATCGATGCATAGAGAAGTAAGGGAAGGAGTTGTAAAATAGTTAAAAGACTGATAACTTTTTTTTTTAATATTCTTTGCCGAGATCATGGAAATGCTGTTACATAAAGCGCTGGCTGACAAAGAAGTCATGTGTGATCATTCAGCTAAACCCTGATCTCTACCAAACGGGTTTCCAGAACTTCGCTTTCAGAAGAACTGTCAGCAATGAAAGCTCCAGATTTATCAGTCCCAAGGCTGTTCCTGGACAATCCCACAATCCTATACACCATGGATATCACAATGAGCGGCTGATTGCTCCCCTGGCGCTGCACTGTAATCTGTAATCATTTACAGCAAACCGGTTACCAAGTACATTCTCTGGTGCCAGCAGAGTGCATCTATCTGCAGGTCCTGGCTGCCACAGCACATGCCAGGCTATTGGAGAAACCCATTCGGTCATGAAACGAGCTGCCGAGAACAAATTCTTTGCACCTGACACTCACTGTGGCAGTCTGCACCCAGAAATGTACTCCGTTCTCCACCTCTATATTGCCACTTCCAATGTTTCTGCCTCAATTTGAGGTTGAGAGCCTGAGTAGTAATTGTCTCTATAAAGGAAAATCAGTTTTGTGTGTGAGATTTTCTACCCCAGCCAAAATGACAACTGTTGCCTGTGGGAGTGGGAACGCCGTTACGCTCCAGATTGTCAGTTTGTGCCAGTGGCATGGATGAGCTGCCGGCCCAAACTGTACACTCTCTAATGCTTAAAGCAGAGGTAACGTTGCCTCTGCAGCCTCAGAGGAGCACAGGAGCCGGCCAGATAGCGCTAGCTTTAGAAAAGCGTTTGCAAGCTCTTAAGAGCTTGTGAGCGCTGCATGCTTTTTGCAAGTTCTAAAATAGGTGCTGTGCACTTTGCTTAGTAAACAGACCATTGCTGATTGGTTACCAGCCATCTTCTCGGTCTAGACAAAAAAGATAAAATTAAAAATCCCATTGTTCTTGAGAACAGAGGTTTTTTGTATTTTTTAGTAAAGGAGTTGCAAAGTTGCTTCTTTTCTCCAAGCACTTTCCCATTTTACCCATTTATGATCGTGTTAATCACATGGTAATGGATGAAATTGCTAAGTGCTCATGAAAATAAACAACTTTGTAATTTTACCGTTATAAAAAGTCTTTATTCTGAAGAATGAAGGGATTTTTCATTTTATTAGGCTCGTTGCCTAGTTCACCAGCCATCACGGTAGTATGGGAGCAGTGGTCGATCATATACAGCACTAACAAGACATTTCCAAGAAGCTTGTAAGGACTGCGTTGCAGTTGGCCGAGATCACTGGAGTGCACTTTTAGCTCCTGATATAACCAGCTTCAGGGCAAATGCGCAGCTCTGATGCTACAGAAGGACAGCTGCTTCACACAGCAGCACCGCGAGTGCACTGTGCCAACCTAAGGCACGACCATGCAGATGATCCCGACTGTCAACCAGGAGCACACGCCATCCAGAAAGTACGGTGGGAGCAGTGTGCTCCTGCAGAACAGAAAAGACAACCCCTTTAAAGCTGCTTTCATAGAGAATACTTTTATAAACCATTAACAAGTCAATCTGCTGGGCATTCCTATCAGGATGACCCTCGCTGCTAACTGGGAGGAAACTAGGAGAGGAGCATAATTTTTCCTATTGTGCACGAAGCAGCAATGCCTACTGTAAGCGTAAATCTTACTACAAAGCGCAGGGGAGAAAACCTGACAGGACGATTTTACTATAGAAACTAGTGGCATGGCTGTAAAGGACCTAGTACACCTATAAAAGGATACCGGTTTTTGTAGTAATCATAAGTGTCCATGATGAGAAATCAGGCTTTGAAGCAGCGTGCAAATTACCTTAACTCAATTATTACGCTAGCTTATATATCTCCAACAGATTTCACAGCGCTTTATAAGGGGTCTGTCACCCCAAAAATAACGACATCAATTTATGCAGTCCCTTTAAAAATCAACTAAATTTATTAGCAATTGGGTCACTTTGGTGCACCTTTGGCATGGCACCGTTATGGCCTTTCATCACGCCCTCTGATCCTGATTGACACAGCTCATTTCTTCATTCCTGCACACCGACACTGCAGGAGCCCAATGGTCTCAGTGTGGGTGCGACTCCGCTGTGACCCATAGCTTCGTTCTATGGCCGCCACTTGCTACACCTGGAAGTGGCGGCTTCATAGAGGGAGGAAGAACATTTCTTACGTGCAGCTCCTGACGTAATTATTCCATGAACGTGCAGGGATGCAGACCGAGTTATGTCAGCGCTTCTATCAACCAAGATCAGAGGGAGTGCTAAAAAGGCAAATTGGGGGGCACAACTATGTACTGAGCCCTTGGCCACGTAAAGCATTTGGGGACCCCCTTTAAATACATGGTCGTTACGAACTGTCCCCATTGGAGCTGAAAACATAAGTATGCAAGTGGGAATGTGGCAAAAGACTGTATACTCAAAGAAAACCCACTCAAACAAAGGGAGAACATACAAATGGTATGGACATGTTTTCCTTGGGACGGTCGCCGCCCCCTGAGCGCTGTTGCTTCTTAAATCCGGCGCCTCCGCTGTGCGTGCCTGCCTGGGGCCCGCACTGTGTTATTCATTATGCACAGTGCGGGGCTGGGGTTCCTGGGCATGCGCACTGCGCTTGTCAGACGCTCCCCCGGTCCCCCGCCTTCCAGCATTGCCGGAATATACAGGTTTCATTGCCGACGTTTTGAACAGCCACAAAGAACAACGCTGGAAGGCGGGGGACCGGGGGAACGTCTGACAAGCGCAGTGCGCATGCCCAGGAACCCCAGCCCCGCACTGTGCATAATGAATAACAGTGCGGGGCGGGGATTCAGGAACAGGGTGGCCGCACTGCCCGCACAGGCACAGTCAGGCACCCTGCGTCTGAGCTGTGACTGACAATGAAGACTGCGCCTGCCCCAGGCAGGCACGCACAGCGCAGGCGCCGGATTTAAGAAGCAACAGCACGAAGGGGGCGGCGACCATCGCCCCTGAAGAGAAGAGTGACGGCAGTTGGGAGCTTCATAGAGGACGATTCGGACCGCCTCCAGGTACAATATCTGGTATGTGTGGCCAATTTTTAAAACGCTTTATTGAGGTAATAAATGAATCAAAAACTAAAAGAGCCACCTTGTTAGACTGCAGCATTACTGCTGCACAAGGTGGCTCTTTTAGTTTATAACGGCTGGGGGTGGGGTGGGGTGTGACAGTGGCCCTTTAATCATTTCTCAGCGCCGGCACATTGGGTCACTACAAAACAGATATCATTCTCATTGCTGCACCAAGTCATACATCATTGTTCTGGCATGTTCCCTTTAAGATCTCCAAACCAACTTGCATTCAACCCTATTAAAACAGAGTAAAAAAGGTTAGAAATTGTGTTTAAAATGTAGCAAAAACAAAACAATTATTTTCCTTCCCTTCTGATGCTGTAATAGTCCTAACCTGACCTGAAGCCATGCCCAGCTCAAGAAGCGTTTTCATACAAAAATATGAAAAAAATAATTCAAAAGCAACATCAAAACCCCGCAAATCAAAACACTACAATAAAACATATAATAGTACTGGCAAAGTGGATGAGACTATGAAAATAACCTACATGGGGGAAAAAAAAAAATGACATTTACGGTAAATCCGTAGCTTGTCAATTTACGTAGCGGATTTTTACAGTGGATTTCATCTTTTGCCATGAAACAGGAGGAATCTGAGGGAAATCTGCAGAATAATCTAAACTAGATCCAGCAGCATTTACTGCCGCTGCGTATCGACCCTAAAGCAATTTTGATAATTCCTATTTTACGTTTGAGATTTTGCACAAAAATTTGGGAAAAATTCTAAATTGCAAACGCACTGTGTGAACCAGGCCTTGAAAAAAAAATAAAATAATAATAATAATAATACTAGGATGAGCACCAAAGGGAATGCAGCAGTAATTTAGTAAAAAAAAAAAATTAGGAGACCCCCGACAAATAAGGACCACAGTGGCCTAGTATGAGGACTGGCCAGGCAGCTTTACCTCTTACGTTACACTTTGATTCCTAGTATTGCACATTACCTTTGCTTCCTCGATACAAGCGAGATACCACCTAAATACAGAAGTGGTTCCACGATAACAGCCCAAAAATACATACATTGAAAAAAAAAAAAGAAAGAAAGAAAAGGGGACGGCCCTGGAATCAGATTCTATGCGATTGCACTGGAAAGTCCGTGCCGGGCTGTCACGGCCGGGTCACTCTATAGGTAGGAGGCTCTTCCAGAACATCTAGAACTGCCCATTGTACCAGGATCCGTACTGACAACAGATGCCATGGATAGCGACCAACTACCCGGCCCTACACACAAACTAAACGTAAAAACTATACGCCATCAAGCCTGGTAATAGTACAGTCTATTAACCCCGCACATGCCCACAAATTAAAACAGCCTTTTTCTTTTAATAATAATAATCAGGATGACTGCTTGCCTGGTAGAAATATCGAAGCGCAGCGTTTCCATAATCGATTTAACCGGTGACCCGGTGTCAGCATTATCTTTTTTTTCCCCCCTTTTGCCAGAAACGAAGAGGTTAAGTTGCACACATACACAGAAGAGAGCTTTAATCCTATGTGACACCGCGCTCTCGAAACAATAATTAGCACCTTTTTTCCCAAGCACGGAGCGAGCAAAACACACACCCCTCCTTCAAAATAAAATCCAGAGTAGACGCAGATCACAAACATTGCAGATGCCTGCAGTTTGCATATATACAGTAGCTCGTACGCATTCAGGAAAAAAAAAACTGCCCCCAACCCCCACCATACTGTGTCTCTCCCTCCTCCCCCTCCCTTCCTTCCTTCTCTCCCCTCCTGTTAGGCCTTCGGTGGCTTTGAAAATGCAAATCCATTGATATTTCGGCAACATTCACTGCAGATTTCAATATACGGAAAATGACAAGGATCACAAAAGCAGTCACCCGAGCCCCCGTGTGCGCTCATACTGGGGGCTCCGCCTGAGACATCTGGATATCTAAATATATATTTTTTTTACTATTCATTAGCATCAACAAAATGCAGTCGGTAAAAAAAGAAGAAAAAAAAAAGGTAAATGCAGCCCCCCCGCTGCAGCTGCTAATTGCAGCATTTAATCCGGTATTATGAGGACGGATAGATACACTGCAGCAAATCATCTGGAGGTTTTCCACTCTCCTGTCTGGACGATATAAACAATGTGTACAACGAAAGCGTAAGAAACAAACATAAAACAAAACCACACAAATGCACAGAAGGCAAACAGCAGGTCGCTCTGCTGTGACGGCTGCTGAAAATGACACTGCAACACCAGCGCTCACGGTACTGACCTTATAAAGTGCAACTGTGCTATAATCCAGCGATTTGAGGCATACAAGGTAAATCCAGTACAAAAAACCCCCAGAAACAAACGAAACACATAAAAGAAAAATAGACGGAATTGCAAAAAAACAACAACAATAATAAATCCCAAGACACTCCTGCGTTCTCGTCTTCTGTTTAAAGGGAAATGTGCAGAAACCAGAGACTGGCAGCCATTTTGCATTGATCGTTCTCTCTGCTCTCTCCTCCCTCTAGCTCGCTCTCCCTCTCTGAAGGAAGCAGCTTTTTTGTGACCTTCAAATAGAGGCAGGTCATGTGACCAGGGCTAGACTTGTCAATCAGGAGAGCAAGTGGAGAGAAAAAAAAAGGGGGGAGGAGGGCGCATCGGTCTTAAAGGGCCGGCAGCCAGTTTTAGCAGCCTGGTTACCGGGATTTCTTAGTAACAGAATACAGGAGAGACACACACAAACATTCAGTGTTTTCCCTTCATGCGCACATACTACACACATTTATGAACTTATAAGTTTTTATTCTTTAATGAACTAAAGAATTAAAAAATAAAAAAATAAATATATATAGGTAAAAATAAAAATAAATTAAAACAACGCTATTAAGATCCACAAAAGTCGCTGACATGTTGTAAAATTAATTTGCATAATCGTTCTCACGCAGTTTAATTTTTTTATTTCTTTTACAGGTGGAAATAAACGCAGCGTTTTGAAGCAACAGCAAAACAAACTCACGCAGAAGGTGCATTTTTAACCCCTTCAGGACCAGAAGATTATTCCCTTTTTTGCATCTTTTTCCAAGAGCCATAACTTTTATTTTTTAAGGGTAAGTTCACACTAGGCGGTTTTTTTTTATCCAGCAAAACCTGATCTCTTGGCAGGAAAGAAGCTGCAGGAAAAAAAACATTTTTTCCTTGTTTATTTCTTGCATTTTTTACCACATTTTTGCTGCATTTCCTCTTCCATAGAATCAGGTTTTGCAGCGGTTTTTTGTGCCAAAAACAGATACCTGCGTTTTTTCACCACCCATTCTACTCAACGGTTGAAAAACACTGAAAGAAGTGACATGCTCTATCGTGCTAAAACCATGCAAAACACAAAATACTGCTGACAAAAAAAACAATGTGAGTGCATGAGATTTCTTAAATCTCAGACTTTGCTGATACTGTAAAACACAGCTGAAAATTAGCATAAAAAAGCAGCAAAAACACCTAGTGTGCACTTAGGCTATGTGCACACAATGTGGATTTGCTGCGGATCCGCAGCGGATTTTTTCGCGCAGAAACGCTGCAGATCCGCACTGTGATGTACAGTACAATGTAAATCAATGGGATAAAAAAAATAGCTGTGCAGATGGTGCGGAAAAATCAGTGCGGAATTGCTGCGGATTTCAAAGAAGTGCGTGTCACTTCTTTTGTGCGGATCTGCAGCGTTTCTGCACCCCTCCATGTTAAAAATCCGCAGTGGCAAAAACCGCAGAAAATCCGTATTAATTCCGTATAAAAAACGCACAAAATCCGTGGCAAATCCGCAGCTGCGGATTCTGCCAGGAGATGCGGATTTTGTGCAGAAAATTCTGCATCACTTTTCCTACGTGTGCACATAGACTAAGGGCTCATTTCCACTGGCGAGGAAAACGGACGAGTGCAATCCGATAAAAAAAATCGGATTGCACTCGGACCAATGTTATTCAATAGTTGTCTTTTCATTTGCGATTTTTTTCTCGGCCGAAATCGGACTGAGAAAAAAATCGCAGCATGCTGCGAGTCTCGGACGAGAGTCGCCAATGCATGTCAATGGGTGCGAGAAAAAAAAATAAATCGCACAGCACTCGCACCATGCGAGTTCTGTCCGATTTTTACGCACCGGTGTCCTTTGAAAAGCCGGCAATTCAGCGCGGTGTACAGTAAAATCACACTGACAGGTTAGAATAGACTAGATATATACACATAGAATGTGTATATATACATATATATATATATATATATATATATACACATATATATATATATACACATATATATATATATATATACACACACATATATATATATATACACACATATATATATATATATATATACACACATATATATATATATATATACATATATATATATATATATATATATATATATATATATATATATATATATATATATATATATATATATATATATATATGTCAGTGAGACACCTATATATGTATATTTATATTTAATGCAGCGCTAGATAGCATAAAAGCCGCTAATTCAATTGCCGGCTTTTGCTCTCTCCTTCACAAACCCGACAGGATATGAGACATGGTTTACATACAGTAAACCATCTCATATCCCCTTTTTTTTGCATATTCCACACTACTAATGTTAGTAGTGTGCATGTGCAAAATTTGGCCGCTGTAGCTGCTCAAATAAAGGGTTAAATGGCGGAAAAAATTGGCGTGGGCTCCCGCGCAATTTTCTCCGCCAGAGTGGTAAAGCCAGTGACTGAGGGCAGATATTAATAGCCAGGAGAGGGTCCATGGTTATTGGCCCCCCCGTGGCTAAAAACATCTGCCCCCAGCCACCCCAGAAAAGGCACATCTGGAAGATGCGCCAATTCTGGCACTTGGCCACTCTCTTCCCACTCCCGTGTAGCGGTGGGATATGGGGTAATGAAGGGTTAATGCCACCTTGCTATTGTAAGGTGACATTAAGCCAGATTAATAATGGAGAAGCGTCAATTATGACACCTATCCATTATTAATCCAATTGTTTGAAAGGGTTAAAACACACACACACACACACACACACACACACACACACACACACACACACACACACGATTTAAAAGTATTTTAATGAAATAAACACAGCGGTTGTTTTAATATTTTATTGCTCTCTCAATCCATTTGCAGACCCTCGCTTGGCAAAACAATAAACACACAATATACACCGTCACGTCCCACGAAGTAATCCATCTGAAGGGGTTAAAATAATTTACAAGCAGGAGCCCTGCAAATGCAGCTGTGCTCGTGCTTGTAATTCCCCGGCGAATGAAGGAAATGTAGGTCATTGACCTACATTTCCTTCAGTCGCTGTGATGCGCCCCCTGGTGGATGTCCTCATATGACCTGGAGCGTGGGAAAAAGTTCCCAGGCTGCAGTTCATGAGAACATCCAGCAGGGGCGCATCACCGCGACTGAATGTAAGTATAGATCACTGCTTTCCTTTCAGCACCCGGGGATTACAGGCACGAGCGAGTGGTTTATCGCAGCTCCTGCCTGTAATATTAGTTAACCCCTTCAGATGGATTACCTCGTGGGACCTGACAGTTCATCAGAGAGGGTATGTATATTGTGTGTTTATTGTTTTGCCAAGCGAGGGTGTTGCTGATGGATTGAGAGAGCAATAAAATACTAAAACAACCTGTTTGTTTCTTTCATTAAAATACTTTTAAATCATGTGTGTGTGTGTTTTTTAACCCTTTCCAACAATTGGATTAATAATGGATAGGTGTCATAATTGACGCCTCTCCATTATTAATCTGGCTTAATGTCACCTTACAATAGCAAGGTGACATTAACCCTTCATTACCCCATATCCCACCGCTACACGGGAGTGGGAAGAGAGTGGCCAAGTGCCAGAATAGGCGCATCTTCCAGATGTGCCTTTTCTGGGGTGGCTGGGGGCAGATGTTTTTAGCCACGGGGGGGCCAATAACCATGGACCCTCTCCTGGCTATTAATATCTGCCCTCAGTCACTGGCTTTACCACTCTGGCGGAGAAAATTGCGCGGGAGCCCACGCCAATTTTTTCCGCCATTTAACCCTTTATTTGAGCAGCTACAGCGGCCAAATTTTGCACATACACACTACTAACATTAGTAGTGTGGAATATGCAAAAAAAAAAAGGGGATATGAGATGGTTTACTATATGTAAACCATGTCTCATATCCTGTCGGGTTTGTGAAGGTGAGAGCAAAAGCCGGCAAACAGGATCATGGGGTGCATTAAAAGAGGTCTGGATACACATGATGAGAGCATTATACTGCCTCTGTACAAATCCCTAGTTAGACCGCACATGGAGTACTGTGTCCAGTTTTGGGCACCGGTGCTCAGGAAGGATATAATGGAACTAGAGAGAGTACAAAGGAGGGCAACAAAGTTAATAAAGGGGATGGGAGAACTACAATACCCAGATAGATTAGCGAAATTAGGATTATTTAGTCTAGAAAAAAGACGACTGAGGGGCGATCTAATAACCATGTATAAGTATATAAGGGGACAATACAAATATCTCGCTGAGGATCTGTTTATACCAAGGAAGGTGACGGGCACAAGGGGGCATTCTTTGCGTCTGGAGGAGAGAAGGTTTTTCCACCAACATAGAAGAGGATTCTTTACTGTTAGGGCAGTGAGAATCTGGAATTGCTTGCAGAGGTGGTGGTGATGGCGAACTCAGTCGAGGGGTTCAAGAGGCCTGGATGTCTTCCTGGAGCAGAACAATATTGTATCATACAATTATTAGGTTCTATAGAAGGACGTAGATCTGGGGATTTATTATGATGGAATATAGGAATATAGGCTGAACTGGATGGACAAATGTCTTTTTTCGGCCTTACTAACTACCGTATTTTCCGCTTTGTAAGACGCACTTTATTTCCCCCAAATTTGGGGGGGAAATGTGGGTGCGTCTAACAAAGCGGATATACCACTTACCATTACAGGCTGGGATGAGGGGGTGTCCGCCGCCGCTACCGCCCGCTGCCGCTGTCTCCCGCCGCTGCTGCCCCAGGTGATGCTGGAGGCTCCGGTGCTGCGGGGGGCTCTGGCGACATGTTGTGAAAGACCAGAGCCCCCCGGCAGTTCGTCCATGCGTTCCAGTATGACTAACTCCGGGAAAATGGCCGCCGGAATCTCGGGAGATGAGATTTCAGCGCTGAGATCTCATCTCTCGAGATTCCGGCGGCCATTTTCCCGGAGTCAGTCATACAGGAACGCATGGACGAACTGCCGGGGGCTCTGGCCTTTCACAAAATGTCGCCAGAGCCCCCCGCAGCACCGGAGACAGCCCTGCAGCATCGGAGACAACCCTGCAGCACAGGAGTCCCCTGCAGACCCCTCATCCCAGCTTGCAGCACAGGAGCCCCCCTGCAGACCCCTCATCCCAGCCTGCAGCACAGGAGCCCCCCTGCAGCACAGGAGCCCCCCTGCAGACCCCCTCATCCCAGCCTGCAGCAATGCTCCACTCCTGCCTCCAGCAACGACCCTGGGACCCTGATCCACCACAGCCACAACCCCTGGTAAGTAATAAGACGCATGGATTATAAGACGCCCCACCAATTTACTAAAAAAAAGTTTTTTCCTATTTTTCTCCTCAAAATTTGGGGTGCGTCTTATAATCCGGAGCGTCTTACAAAGCGAAAAATACGCTTATTAACATAGTATGTTACTATGTTAATTGAATTAGCGGCTTTTATGCTATCTAGCGCTGCATTAAATATAAATATACATATATAGGTGTCTCACTGACATATATATATGTATATACACACATTCTATGTGCATATATCTACTCTATTCTAACCTGTCAGTGTGATTTTACTGTACACGGCGCTGATTTGCCGGCTTTTCAAAGGACACTGGTGCGTAAAAATCGGACAGCAATACGGATGTCATACTGATGTCATACGGATGATGCGATTAAAAATCGCATTGCACTCGCATGACAATCGCATACGTTACATCCGTTTTTTCGGTCCAGATTACGGACCGATTTGTCTCTCGCCAGTGGAAATGAGCCCTTAGCCTTATGCTTCTGCCCAGAAGTAAGAGGGCTTCGGTTTTTTGTTCTAGTTTTTAATGACACCATTTATTTTACAGCTAGCATGTACTGGAAAAACTGCAAAAAAAAAAATTCCAAATGGAGTGAAATTATGAAAGAAGCTGTAATTGTTGTGTGTTGTCGGGTATTTGTCAACGTTCATTCTGCAGTCAAACCGACGTGGCAACTCGATTCTTCGGGTCTGTACGATTACAGAGATACCAAACTTTGTTTGTTTGTTTTTTTGCACATTTTGGTAATGAAAAAAAATCTAAAATTTGTCGCATAAAATAAATACATTTTTGTGTCGGCATTTTCTGCAACCCATAACTTTATCTTTGTCCACGGAGCTGTAAGAGCTTGTTTGTTGCGTGGCAAACCTCTGACTATTGCCAGTGGTCTTATGTTCGCTTATACGGGCGCACAGTATTGCAAAATATAGTACAAATTACTCTGCCTATGGTAGAGTACCAAGATGGCGGCGATGGGTGCCTTCAGCAGGCTCCCCAGCTACTATGGTAATCCACTGGTAGCCAATGATTGTGCCGCGGTGGGCACTGGTGAGTACGCACAGCCATGTTAGATAAATGCCACTGTCAGACTACCAGCGGCATTTCAATTGTTAAACAGCAGCAAAAGCGGATAATGGTGATTGCTGTAGTTATGGGCAGATGCCGGCTATGTATTACAGCAGGCACAGCACCTGAGTGCGCTCCATACACGTGCACCCAAAAAAAATAAGTACATATATGGCGGGGTATAAATCAAAATAAACAAGGCCTGCACCCCCAACCAATCAAGGAACGGTGCAGAAATAGTCAAGATAGGTGCCAAAATTAATTGAAAATCACACAAGAATGGAACACCATAACAAAGTAATATTAAAAATAGCAAAAGTTTATTATAGAGAAAATTTACATAAACAAAAAACAAAAGAAAAAAATGATAAAACAGGGATATGACAAGGTAGACCAATAGTAGATGGCACCACAGAACAACAACAGAACCCAGTCAGGTATATGCTAGAAGTATAAAGAACATGCTCAAAGATCAGATACCAGAATTAGTGCATAGTCACAAAAAGCATCAGAGATAGTGCAAAAGGGGCTGTAAACCACCCTTAAGACTGAGAGCAGGGTAAAGCCAATAAGGTCACTAAGTGCTATAAGTAGTTTACCCGAGTGAGTTCTGGAGCTCTGAGGTGCCACCGTCCCCAACGCGCGTTTCGGCGCTATAAGCCTTCTTTCGGGGGATGGCATCCAGAACACAACAGAGTCCTTATATAGGAGAACTTGCCCAATGAAGCTAATGCAGCTGTCATAATCACCGTATGGAAGCGGCGCATGTGAGCGCTGACACGACCGGAAGCGGGCGCGGGCGAGGATGTCATCAGGTGAGTTAGCCCGACCGCTAGGCCCCGCCCACAAAAATCACGTGAGCGGAGCCCGGCGCACAGGAGAAAACACCCAGATGAAGACGCAGTCACACGCGTCCAACCACCAGGGGCAGGCGCACATGCGCACAACGGTGAGAAGCCAAAATTGGAGGACAACAGCCGACATAAGAAAATAAAGTGCAATACAATACAATACAATACAGTAATTAAATGCTGATAAATAGTGCTCAGAGAAGTGGATATAAGATCAAAACAATGATACATAGGTATATATATATATATATGAAGAATATAAAATACAAGTGCCAAAAAATTTAAAATGCGCATGAGATATACATAAAAAGATACATGAAAAAGCAGATTATATATATATATATATATATATATATATATATATATATATATATATATATATATATAGTGCATAACGTGAAGAATCCAACGTGTATCCATAGTAAAGTGGCTGATTGATGGGAGTTAATTTTCACCTCCAAAGCTGAATAAAGGCAAGTAAACACCAAAATATCAATAAGACTAAAAAATAGAAGGTAGAAAATAAAGACTGTTAAAAAATGATAAAAAGCACATCATAAATTAAGATGCCATTAGTGAGGCATACATAGATTTTGCCACACGGGCAAGAAGCATAGTACACCACCATTGTGGTCGTACACGTAATTGCTTGTGTGATTGTGAATGTACGGCCATCAGAAGAAGAAAAATCTCGAGCTGTCATGATGTTAGGACACGCCACACATCTACCACATGGCTGACAACCCCAGGTACTCACCCGGGGAGGCAAACCTGGAAAAATGGGGGGTGGGGGAGGGGGCACCAAGTAACTCCTTACGAGATGATCACCCAAATTCTGAGACCTACGGGCCGTAATAGAAGGTTTGGAGGGTAAATATTGCTTAAGGATGGGGTCCACCAGAAGGATCGGCCAGTATTTGGAGACTACATCAAGCATATTTTTCCACTGGGAGTGGTATTGTGTGACCAATCTTACCTGTGTATCTTCTTTATTAGTACCAGGGGAGTAGAGAAGTTGATGTCTCCCAGTGTTTCGGGCTCTATTGTAAGCTCTCTTAAGGCACCTCTTACTGTAACCCCTTTCCAGGAAACGATCCATCATTTCACCAGCCCGTACCTCGAAGTCCTCATTAGATGTACAAATCCTTTTAATATGGAGGAACTGGCCTACAGGAACAGAGTTGATCACATGGGGAGGGTGGGAAGACGTGGCATGCAGTACAGAGTTGACGGCCGTGTCCTTACGGAAGGCATCGGCAAACAAAATACCATCAGTACCCCTCCTCACAGTGACATCTAGAAAATCAATCGAATTGAAATCAAATTTAAAAGTCAAGTGGATGTTCAAATCATTCAAATTTAATGCAGAAAAGAAATCCTGTAACTCAAGAGGAGTACCCCGCCAGATCATGAAAATGTCATCAATGTAGCGGGTCCAAAAAATGACCCGCTCCATTGATGAATCACGATCCGACGAGAACAGGTCCTTCTCCCACAGCCCCAGGAACAGGTTAGCGTAAGCTGGCGCACAAGCCGCGCCCATCGCAGTTCCCTGGAGCTGCAGGTAGAAGGACCCATTGAAAAGGAAAAAAATTTTAGTTAAAAGAAATTGTAAAAGAACAAGCAAAAATTCATTGTCACTGGAGGAGAAGCTGGTCATGGACAAAAAAATACCGAACCGCGAGCTCTCAAGGTGAGAACAAGGGAGCAAGTTTGCGATATTCTAGCTGCTGCTGAGGAGGAAAATATCGAGGCCTTAAAAACTATCCCACGCCATTTTAGGAAATTCCATTCCTGCGACCCCTCTGGCTTCCGGGTTAAGGGCATTGACCGCATTGTCTCTGGTCTACGTGGGGGCAATTTAAGTCGCCTTTTGGCGCAAAAGGAATCATTCTGGATCTGGAAACTCCGTACCCTACAGCCACAGGGTTTGAATGAGGTTTTAAGTTTTGTTCCCTTTCTGAAAATCCCTTGATCTCTTTTGCTGATTTATTTGTAATGGCATCTTAATTTATGATGTGCTTTTCATCATTTTTTAACAGTCTTTATTTTCTACCTTCTATTTTTTAGTCTTATTGATATTTTGGTGTTTACTTGCCTTTATTCAGCTTTGGAGGTGAAAATTAACTCCCATCAATCAGCCACTTTACTATGGATACACGTTGGATTCTTCACGTTATGCACTTATATATATATATATATATATATATATATATATATTGCTGCTTTTTCATGTATCTTTTTATGTATATCTCATGCGCATCTTAAATTTTTTGGCACTTGTATTTTATATTCTTCATATATATATACCTATGTATCATTGTTTTGATCTTATATCCACTTCTCTGAGCACTATTTATCAGCATTTAATTACTGTATTGTATTGCACTTTATTTTCTTATGTCGGCTGTTGTCCTCCAATTTTGGCTTCTCACCGTTGTGCGCATGTGCGCCTGCCCCTGGTGGTTGGACGCGTGTGACGGCGTCTTCATCTGGGTGTTTTCTCCTGTGCGCCGGGCTCCGCTCACGTGATTTTTGTGGGCGGGGCCTCGCGGTCGGGCTGACTCACCTGATGACATTCTCGCCCGCGCCCGCTTCCGGTCGTGTCGGCGCTCACATGCGCCGCTTCCATACGGTGATTATGACAGCTGCATTAGCTTCATTGGGCAAGTTCTCCTATATAAGGACTCTGTTGTGTTCTGGATGCCATCCCCCGGAAGAAGGCTTATAGCGCCGAAACGCGCGTTGGGGACGGTGGCACCTCAGAGCTCCAGAACTCACTCGGGTAAACTACTTATAGCACTTAGTGACCTTATTGGCTTTACCCTGCTCTCAGTCTTAAGGGTGGTTTACAGCCCCTTTTGCACTATCTCTGATGCTTTTTGTGACTATGCACTAATTCTGGTATCTGATCTTTGAGCATGTTCTTTATACTTCTAGCATATACCTGACTGGGTTCTGTTGTTGTTCTGTGGTGCCATCTACTATTGGTCTACCTTGTCATATCCCTGTTTTATCATTTTTTCTTTTGTTTTTTGTTTATGTAATTTTCTCTATAATAAACTTTTGCTATTTTTAATATTACTTTGTTATGGTGTTCCATTCTAATATATATGGCGGGGTGTGCAAAGGGGTTAAAAAAATGCAGCATGTCAACTTTTTCAGTAGTTTTTCCCTCACTGAAATCAAAATAAGTGCCAAAATGAAACCCATACATAATTTTAGCTGCTGTTTCTGGCCATAATAAAAAGAAAATGCATCAGAAACGCCATGTGTGAACATACCCTTACAGTCGTAAGCAGCATTATTTTAGAGCATAAACTGAAACATAACCATGAAAAAGCCGCATGAGGTCTGACATTTGGTGCAACAAACTAGATACTAGATATGTTGCTCCTTTTTTTAAGTTTGGTCCATATGACCGTATTGTACCCATATATGTTCTCATCTGTATTTCCGCAGCAATTTCTGACCTGACCCAGGGTCTTACGACTATAATGCAGTTAGTTCAAAGCATAAAACTGGCGATCAGATCAGAAACTATCTAAAATACGCTATATTAATTACGGTCATGAGACCTGCGGTCAGAGGAGAAATACACTGCAATATGGTCTTGTGAATCAGACCGTAAGGCCCCGTCTCACATAGCGAGATCGCTAGCGATATCGCTGCTGAGTCACAAGTTTTGTGACGCAACAGCGACCTCAGTAGCGATCTCGCTATGTGTGACACGTACCAGCGATCAGGCCCCTGCTGCGAGATCGCTGGTCGTGTCGGAATGGCCTGGACCTTTTTTTGGTCGTTGAGGCCCCGCTGACATCGCTGAATCGGTGTGTGTGACACCGATCCAGCGATGTCTTCACTGGTAACCAGGGTAAACATCGGGTTACTAAGCGCAGGGCCGCGCTTAGTAACCCGATGTTTACCCTGGTTACCAGCGTAAATGTAAAAAAAAACAAACAGTACATACTCACCATCTGTTGCCCGTCAGGTCCCTTGGCGTCTGCTTCCTGCTCTGACTGAGATCCGGCCGTACAGCGAGAGCAGAGCACAGCAGTGACGTCACCGCTGCGCTCTCGCTGTACGGCTGCTCAGTGAGAGCAGGAAGCAGACGGCAAGGGACCTGATGGACATCAGATGGCAAGTATGTACTGTTTGTTTTTTTTTACATTTACGCTGGTAACCAGGGTAAACATCGGGTTACTAAGCGCGGCCCTGCGCTTAGTAACCCGATGTTTACCCTGGTTACCCGGGTGCTGCAGGGGGACTTCGGCATCGTTGAAGACAGTTTCAACGATGCCGAAGTCGTTCCCCTGATCGTTGGTCGCTGGAGAGCGGTCTGTGTGACAGCTCCCCAGCGACCACACAACGACTTACCAACGATCACGGCCAGGTCATATCGCTGGTCGTGATCGTTGGTAAATCGCTATGTGAGACGGGGCCTTTACTGCACGTTACATTTTCACAGCATTTTTTTTTTCGCTGCGTTTCAGAGTACCATCAAAGTCTACGAGATTTCGGAAATCTCATGCTCATACATTGGTTTTATTTTCCTGACTTTTTTGTCAAAGAGCTTGTTTTTTGCAAAATGGAGCATGTCACTTTTTTTTCAGCATTTTTCACTCATTAAAAGCAATGAGTAGTGCAAAACCGCTACAAAAAACGCAGGCATGAGGTTTTGCTGTGTTTTTGGTGCCAAAACCTGATGAAGTTGAATCAGATTTTTTTATGCACTAAACTATCAGCATGCACAAGAAACAAATATACCCTGACAAAAACGCAGCAAAAACTATGCAAAACCTGCTTTTTATAAGCAGTTTAAACATAGCTTAAACTTGCCATAAAAAACCCGCTGCGATAACGCAATGTGTGAACATAGCTTTAGGATGGTTTCCTGCAATGTTGGCCAAGTCACGGGCAGCATGAATCACACACTGTCTGTATGGCTAGGTTCACATCGCGTTAGTGCCATCCGTTTAACGGATCCGGTACTAAGCGGCACTAACGCAATGTAACGGATCCGTTAATGCACCCATTGCTATCCATTATCGTAACGCTTCCTAACGCATGTCAAAAATTGGCATGCTTTAGCGATGGTCCGTTACTTTGTGACACACCTTCGAACACGGTCTACCGCGTTTTCGGGTACGTTAGGTCTAAAGCACAGCACACGGACGTGTTTGCTGTACATAGATCTCCATTACTAACGCATACCAACACAAAGGAACCATGCGTTAACGCGATTGAAGAAAAAAAAAAAAGACATTTTGGGCATCAGCGTTAGCGCATCCGTTTAACGAATACGTTAAACGGATGGCACTAACGCAATGTGAACCTAGCCTATGACTGCAGCCTGGTATATATTTCTGTGAAATGTGCCAGCCTTTCTTATTTTTTTTGCGGGTATTTTAAGGGAACCCGTCAGCTGATGCATGCTACCATGTGGTTTGGGCACAGTCTGAACTACGGCAGCCAAATACATGTTTTTCTGAAATGCTCCAGAATTTCAAAGAAAATATTATAGTTTGAAGATCCGGTTGGGGACCACAGCTGGAGACTAGGGAAGTCTGGTGTAACTTCTGGCCGACTTTTTCCAGTGGCACTACAGGCATCTCTATATGCACACACATGGGAGAGACCTGTCATTCACCTAGGGCATGACATTATGCTTTGTGAGCACTGCAGGTAATCAGTGGCCGACTGTCTGCAGCCTTTGCCCTTTCAAAGCAGACGCCTGTTCTGATGGAATATTAATAGGCAGCAGCCAGTCAGGGTCTCCCGATTGGCTGCAGTGCTCCCAAAGCATGATATCACGCCAGCACAGACATCGATGGAACATCAATGGTGCGAGAGGAGAGTATAAGCTTTTCTTACTCTACTTGGGCATTTAGCAAGGGGTTGTCCAAGACGTGTGTACAATCCCTGTAACAAATTTGTTTAACTTGGCTAATTAGGGTTACGATTCACTTGTTTCTCATCAATGTGAATAAAGTCAAGATTCCATAGATCTATTTGCATTAGTTTACCGATCGTGTGTGTGCCCGGCAAAATACACATGGACGAGTCTGTCAGCTCAAAAAACGGTGCACAGCCAATTGAATCCCTACTTACTACTAATACAAGTGGCAGAGAACATGTGCGTATGTGCTGAAATCTCGCTGGAACCTGTACAACACATTGGTAGAGGGCCTGAAAACTTGTAGGACCAGCCACTGGTCTAAAGCTGGACTTTTTTTTTTTTGCTTTCGAGATATAGTCAACCCACTTATAAAGAAACCCAAAACATTTAACGAACTAAGTCATTTACATAAATTACCTCTATCAGCATATTTTTCCTACCATAAAATAATCCACCATTTTTCCACAGCTATGAGATCGATTGGTTCTCCTAGCCCTTCTCAGTTTGAATACCTTTGCTCTGTCTATTTGACAAACAAAAATAGACAAAGGGTCAAAACTGTCCAAGTTTCTAAAGTCGTGGGTCAACCTTGATATTTTTGACATGTCTACAATTGATGAAGTTTTTCCTCATCATTCCTTACAGAATGGGCCCCACATAGTCCCCCCATACAGTATAATGTGCTTCACATAGTCTTTCATACAGTATAATGGGCCCCACATAGTCCTCATACAGTATAATGCGCCCCACATAGTTCTCCATACAGTATAATGGGCCCCACATAGTCCTCCATACAGTATAATGGGCTCCACATAGTCCTCCATACAGTATAATATGCCCACAGTCCTCCATACAGCATAATGGGTCCCACTTAGTCCTCCATACAGTATAATGGGCCCCACATAGTCCTCCATACAGTATGATGGGCCCCACATAGTCATCCATATAGTATAATGTGCCCCACAGTCCTCCATACAGTATAATGTGCCCCACAGTCCTCAATACAGTATAATGGGCCCTACAATAAAAAAAATCTAGTCCTCAGTTGCTTCGGTCTTTGCAGCTCTTCACAGCGAGTGAGAAATAGTGGCATCATCGCTCCAACTAAGCTGAGACTTCACACGCAGAGGGAGACTGATGGAGGAGGGAATGTCAGCTGACGGGCCCTCTCTTCCATCGCTGCTTCATTAGTATTGGCATCCAGGATATCGATACAGTTGAAGGTGCAATGCCCGGGGGAAAGAAGGGCAGTAACAGCGTCGCAGGCCAAATAAAATCACCCTGTGGGCCACATTTGCTGTTTGTGCTCTAGAGGCTCTTCTACCAAAAGGACTAATATCCGCTATTTATATACTTAATTATAATCCAATCATAAACATCCGCATATGAGGAGATAGGAGGGAAGAGAGATACCACAGCATCTGTGGCAGCTGATATGGTCCAGGTCATTTAGGTCTATTAATGCGGTTAACAAAAAAAACCCAAATTAAAATACTCATGACCTGGTATCCTACTCCTGAGCTTTTACACGAGTTTAACTCTGCAATACCAGATAAATGCTGGATAATTTAATTCAGGAAGGGGCTCCCTCTTCCACATATTTTGGACTTGCTTTCTGATATCTTAACTTCCAGAAGGAGGTTGAAAGTCTTGTCAGAAATGTACTGGATAAACACATTCCTCTAGACCGGATCGCATATTTAGTAAATGTGTTCCCAAGGGATTTGGATAAACCTAGAGCCAGACTTTTCATTCAACTTTTGACTGCAGCAAAATATTTCATTGCCTTGCTTTGGAAAACAAAAAAAAACTGCCCCCATCGACATAGGACTTATCTACACGAATAAAGGATATTCGTTTGATGGAACATCTGACAGCTAGGCTTCATACTTCTGTGGACAAATGTATACAGACCTGGATGTCTTGGGACATTTCCTCGGAACAACTACAGATTGTGTTATGTATCCAGTTCTTATCAAGAACAATTTATATTAATCAAATATTTTATAGCTTTACAAAAGGGATGATGTTGATGTTATTGTATTATTGACAATATAGAACGCGTTGTCTATTGACATTCTGTAATTATTTATACTAAAAAAAGTTTGCAATCTTTTTATATAGTTTGAAAAAATGTTGTAATTTGCATCAAATCTTTAGTGCACTCGCTTTACCCACTGCTCCATCTAGATCAAACTTTGCACCTTAATTGCATATTTGGTGCAGCTCATGCCTGTGCAGCTTTGCGAGCATCGCACTTCACTTCTCAATGTTGATGTTAGTAATAAAGGGGTTAACACATTAAATACATTTGGCTTAGGCCTTTCTGACAACACAATCTTAGCAAAAATGTTGGCACAAACGCAATGATAAATGTCCCACATAAGGTACAATATAATGCCGTAAACCCTGGCCTGAATTACTGTTATCAGAGGTGACTTTTCTACTTGGTCCCGCCACTTGGCATACGGCACAGGTGAGGACTGCCATCCGACAATGATGGAAGCAAAAGTCTGCCTGATGACAATGACCATTACAGATGGTAACATCGGTGTGGACATCATATACCGCCGATCGTTTATTAGTGGTATGAAAAGCTATGGTGCGTTAAAGGGACCTTAATAAGCTTGGCGCACTACATCAGCATGCTCACAGTCAGGTCAGTCTGTGCTAGTCGTACCTGGAAGATTATGAACACGGATTGGAAGTGCAGTGGATTGTGTCCACTGCGAGGGTGAAATCTGTGGTGCACCGGTCATGGCAAAGCCACAGCGCCAATGCCAACAAAGCCTTATTGTAAAATATGATCACACATAGCGCAATGGTTATAATTCTTGTAAAACTTCAAGTACCGTAAAAAACACACAGTTTGTTATGATCTTAGTATAGTGCACGTTTACTCAGATCCCAATTACAATGGTATACCTGAATACACCGCCCATTATATCCCTCTAGCCTGAGAACAAAATGAGCATCAGTCAGGCTTCACGTCTAAAAAAAAAAAAACACAAAAAAACCCCACCCCAAACAAAAATAAAACGGCAGTGTAAAATGGCACATTTCGGGTGCACAATGCAGTATCCCATATTGTACAGTCTATACATGGCAACATCAAGCAAAAAAAAAAAAAATCTAAGGCCATGTTCACACACAGCTAGACAGTGCACAATCTGCTGCTGAAAACGCAGATTTACAGGACAATATATGCAGATTATATTACAAATCACAAATTCACAATAAACAGTTACTCTCTGTACATGCAAGCGACACTGGCTGTGGCGGTCACGTGATTGATGGACGGGTGAGGGATTACAAAGAATTATCCAATATCAGCCTAACACAATTTGTACTATTTCATCATCTCCCGCCTCGATTACTGCAACACCCTCCTCTGTGGCCTCCCCGCTAACTCTCTTGCACCGCTCCAGTCTGTCCTCAACTCTGCTGCCCGGCTAATCCACCTCTCTCCTCGCTACTCCCCTGCTTCTCCCCTCTGCAAATCCCTCCACCGGCTCCCAATTCCCCAACTAATCCAGTTCAAACTACTAACACTGATCTACAAAGCCATCCACAACCTGTCCCCTCCATATACAGTACAGACCAAAAGTTTGGACACACCTCATTTAAAGATTTTTCTGTATTTTCATGACTATGAAAATGGTACATTCACACTGAAGGCATCAAAACTATGAATTAACACATGTGGAATTATATACTTAACAAAAAAGTGTGAAACAACTGAAAATATGTCTTATATTCTAGGTTCTTCAAAGTAGCCACCTTTTGCTTTGATGACTGCTTTGCACACTCTTGGCATTCTCTTGATGAGCTTCAAGAGGTAGTCACCGGGAATGGTTTTCACTTCACAGGTGTGCCCTGTCAGGTTTAATAAGTGGGATTTCTTGCCTTATAAATAGGGTTGGGACCATCAGTTGTGTTGTGCAGAAGTCTGATGGATACACAGCTGATAGTCCTACTGAATAGACTGTTAGAATTAGTATTATGGCATCAAAAAAGCAGCTAAGTAAACAAAAACAAGTGGCCATCATTACTTTAAGAAATGAATGTCAGTCAGTCCAAAAAATTGGGAAACTTTGAATGTGTCCCCAAGTGCAGTGGCAAAAACTGTCAAGCGCTACAAAGAAACTGGCTCACATGAGGACCGCCCCAGGAAAGGAAGACCAAGAGTCACATCTGCTTCTGAGGATAAGTTTATCTGAGTCACCAGCCTCAGAAATCGCAGATTAACAGCAGCTCAGATTAGAGACCAGGTCAATGCCACACAGAGTTCTAGCAGCAGACACATCTCTACAACAACCGTTAAGAGGAGACACTGTGCAGCAGGCCTTCATGGTAAAATAGCTGCTAGGAAACCACTGCTAAGGACAGGCAACAAGCAGAAGAGACTTGTTTGGGCTAAAGGAATGGACATTAGAGCAGTGGAAATCTGTGCTGTGGTCTGATGAGTCCAAATTTGAGATCTTTGGTTCCAACCACCGTGTCTTTGTGCGACACAGAAGAGGTGAACGGATGGACTCTACATGCCTGGTTCCCACATTGAAGCATGGAGGAGGAGGTGTGATGGTGTGGGGGAGCTTTGCTGGTGACACTGTTGGAGATTTGTTCAAAATTGAAGGCATACTGAACCAGCATGGCTACCACAGCATCTTGCAGCAGCATGCTATTCCATCCGGTTTGCGTTTAGTTGGACCATCATTTATTTTTCAACAGGACAATGACCCCAAACACACCTCCAGGCTGTGTAAGGGCTATTTGACCAAGAAGGAGAGTGATGGGGTGCTACCCCAGATGACCTGGCCTCCACAGTCACCAGACCTGAACCCAATCGAGATGGTTTGGGGTGAGCTGGACCGCAGAGTGAAGGCAAAAGGGCCAACAAGTGCTAAGCATCTCTGGGAACTCCTTCAAGATTGTTGGATTTCCGGTGACTACCTCTTGAAGCTCATCAAGAGAATGCCAAGAGTGTGCAAAGCAGTCATTAAAGCAAAAGGTGGCTACTTTGAAGAACCTAGAATATAAGACATATTTTCAGTTGTTTCACATTTTTTTGTTAAGTATATAATTCCACATGTGTAAATTCATAGTTTTGATACCTTCAGTGTGAATGTACAATTTTCATAGTCATGAAAATACAGAAAAATCTTTAAAAGAGGTGTGTCCAAACTTTTGGTCTGTACTGTATTTCTGAACTAATCTCCCAATATCTCCCCTCACGCAATCTGCGATCCTCCCAAGACCTCCTACTCTCCTCCACACTTATTCGTTCCTCACACAACCACCTCCAAGATTTCTCCTGAATATCCCCTAGATATCTTCTGGAACTCCACGCCTCAACACGTCCGATTATCCACCACCCTCGATCCTTCAGACAGAACCTGAAAACCCATCTCTTCAGGAATGACTACAGCCTGCAATGACCATTCACCACCACCCGAGCTGCCGCATCACCAACCACCCGAGTTGCCGTGTCACCACCGCCAGAGCTGCCGCCTCACCACCACCCGAGCTGCCGCGTCACCAGCCGCCTGAGCTACCGCGTCACCAGCCGCCTGAGCTACCGCTCCCCCGACCTTCTGTCTCTTCCCCATTATCCCATAGAATGCAAGTCCGCAAGGACAGGGTCCTCTCCCCTCTGCACCAGTCTGTCATTGTAAATTTGTGTACTGTAAACGTTATCTATAACCCTGTACGTAACCCCTTTTCTCATGAACAGCACCATGGAATTAATGGCGCTATATAAATAATAATAATTTCTGTAGTTCTTGTTCCTTATACCCTTTGACAACAGCTGTATTGCTCTGCTTCTAATGAGCTTTCCACTACAGTGCTTCAGGCCCTTTACACGAGGCGATGATCCCCTGAACAATCATTCATATGAACAACTGCGCCCACAGATCCCACAAGCGATCATTCACATCTCCTACAATGACAAAAGTTAACACAACACGGGCTTTCATGTACACAGGGATGTGAAGAAAGCCATGATAATTACAGCCCATGAATGCACTTATAGTGCTGATCAGCTCTCATGGCCATCTACCTGTGTAAAAGGACCTTAACAAGGGGAGAGGTTTTAGCCTAAAAGAGTAAAATTTGTTGCCTAGCAGAACCGGGATTAACAAATCAGAGGGGGCAACATCTATGTATGTATGTATGTCCTGTCCATACTTGCATGTGAGGGACTACATGGTATATTTTTACTTATGGATTTTTGCTATCTTTTTCTATACCCCATATTTTAAAAACATCACTAAAATAACGAGCAAGTCTCCACCGCTGTGCCGGTCTGTGTTGTTTGGCTGTAGCGGTGACATGTCAACGGCACTGCAGCCAATTACTGGGATCAGAGATTGGCTGCAGCACTGTTAACATGGCCTCATTGCTAAAGGCAAAAAACAGATTGGGGAAGCGGCGGAGACACACTGGAATGAGGGAGGTTAAAAAACAACAGCAACAAATAAACAACTGTGCTTTAAAGGGGTATTCCCATCACCAAGATACTATCCCAAGGTGTAGTAGGTGTAATAATAATTGCAAATTTCTCCAATTAGAAATGTAGTATAGTTTTTCTGATTCACTACATCTCATTCTTCATGTGCAGGTATCCATGGTTAGAACCACTGATATAGTGACAGTTAGCTAGTTGCTATTGGTTGAAACCATGGATACCGAAGGTCCTGCAATGCCTGCACATGAGGAAAGACAGCGAATCAGAAAAACTAAACTACATTTCTAAATGGAGGTATTTGCTATTATTACTACATATAATCTTGAAGATGACAGTTCACCTTTAAGTGAAGTAAAAAAAAAAAAAGAACCCCTTTAAAGGGAACCTGTCACCCCCTCCCCCAGGCGTTTTTAACTAAAAGAGCCACCTTGTGCAGCAGTAATGCTGCATTCTGACAAGGTGGCGCTTTTATTTCTGGGTGCTGTAACTGCCGAAATAATCAGTTTTATAATTTGTCCAAAATACCTTGTCTTCCGTCAAGGAGGCAGGCCTTTCCCCCCTGCTGCAGACGCCACACAGCCGTCACTCAAATCTTCTTGGCGCCGCCTCCTCTCCGCTGTTTTGAAATGATGCGGCGCCTGCGCTCTTTTCTCCTGCCTTGGGCAGGTGCAGTGAGCGCTGCCCGTCTGTCCTCTGTGCGTACGTACGCCCTGCCTGTGAATCCCAGCCCCGCAGTGTCTTATGATTTATTCATACTACAGGGCTGGGATTCCTGGGCATGCGCATTGCGTGTCTAAGCCTCTCACACCGCCTGCTACAGCGTGTGCATCCTCAGGTGATCCCTCCTCCGTGCAATCGCCTGGAACCTTGCCAAGAGGGTGAGAGGCTTAGACACGCAATGCGCATGCCCAGGAATCCCAGCCCCGTAGTATGAATAAATCATAAGATACTGCGGGGCTGGGATTCACAGGCAGGGCGTACGTACGCACAGAGGACAGACGGCCAGCGCTCACTGCGCCTGCCCAAGGCAGGAGAAAAGAGCGTAGGCGCCGCATCATTTCAAAACAGCGGTGAGGAGGCGGCGCCCGGCGCCAAGAAGATAACGGCTGTGTGGGTCTAAAGCAGGGGGGGAAAGGTCGGCCTCCTTGACGGAAGACAAGGCACTTTGGACAAACTATAAAACTGATTATTTCGGCAGTTACAGCACACAGAACTAAAAAAATAATTCCCATTATACGGCCAGGTTGAGATGGCTGTATAGAAAAACGAGCCAGTCTATTCCTCAAATTCAGACGTGACAGGCTTCGTAAGCATGTCTGTATTGTGGATAGGAGCCAGAGCTGCTATTACATGACATGCATTAGTCTGGTCTGTATACTGGACCACAAAAGTGCATGCTGCAATTTTTCCCACGAGGACCATTATTCCAAGTGGAAAGTGGGCCATGTGCTCTAAGACACTGGCTATAATTGGTCTGAGCGTGGGGCACATGAAGTCAATGTAACGGAGTGGCCCTTGGCTGAGTGACGGTAGTGTTCCTACAGTATGAATGGAAATCAGTCAATAGGGAAATCGCTAAGGAAAAGTGAGTATCTAAAATATCACATGACCTAATAGTGTGGCTGTGGACTGATATGTGATCCAATGCGGGGGGGAGGGAACAAAGTTCTGTATATTTGTACACCAGGATTACCTTACTACTCCGGCTCCCGTCACCCCCAACAAATTGCTAATTTTGGCAGTGAAAGCTGTGAACAGCTGGACACTGCTGCATTACATTTTCAGATGACTGTATTACTTAGACATCTGAAAACCATCAGAGAGGGTCTGTGTTCTGGCTCATAAGGGTGAACAGAGAGGGGAGGTCTTCATATAACTTTGTAATATAGATTATGCTTTGTTTTCTTACACCATTGTCCTCACTGGCTACTATAATATGCCTAAGCCTCGTGTCCACATGCTGGGAAACACTTGATGTCTTGATGCTGAAGACATTTCCATCTTGCAGGAATTTATTCTGCCCTGAGTTTAGCAATCTTTACCTGCTAACAAAAAAAAAAAAAACACACAACAACTTTGCAATAAAGGAATAGACATTTAGTAACATTTTTAGTCTCAAACTAAGGCTACTTTCACACTAGCGTTAACTGCATTACGTCGCAAATCCATTTTTTTGCCGAAAAAACGGATGCGTCAAAAAAGTGAAAAACGTATGCAACGCATACAGCATTTCGACGGATCCGTCGCAAATCCGTTAAACGTTTCCGTCGAAAATACTGGATGCGTTGCATCCGTTTTTACCATCCGTTGCATCCGTTTTTACGACTGATCCGTTTTTAAAATGGGAGGCTCCCAAATTTGATTGGCTACTGGAAAATATGGAAAACTATATAGTTACTGTTTTTACAGCCCATCTTTGAGGGTTTTAGTTTTGTGGCAGCGATGGAAGGTGTTCTTGTGAGCATTGCTAGTTTGGTTACCGACATTATCTTTGAGACGATTCGCCTGGATATCATAGTGCGGGAGAAGGAGGCGGCAGCGGAAAGACGTAGGATGCTTCTGCAGCAACGGAGACGGAGGCGACTCTGGATACATCCGATTAATGAACTACGGATGATGATAAAGGGATCCAAACCCTAACCCTACCCCTAACCGTTTAATGAACATTTTCTGACAGTCATAGTGCCACGTATTTCAGTGCCACGTATTTCAGTGCCACGTATTTCAGTGCCACGTATTTCAGTGCCACGTATTTCAGTGCCACGTATTTCAGTGCCACGTATTTCAGTGCCACGTATTTCAGTGCCACGTATTTCAGTGCCACGTATAACCACGTAGTTATAGTATTTAATATACGTGGCACTTATATACGTGGCACTTATATACGTGGCACTTATATACGTGGCACTTATATACGTGGCTGGCTGGGGTCTTGTGGCTGGCAGTCTTCTCTCTGGGTCTTGCTGGCATATGTGGGGTTGAAGGCCCAGGCCAGGTTTATATAGATTTGGGGGTGTCTGGCCAATTGGCAACAAAATCCAGCTTCTGAGCATGCTCAGTGTAAAAAAACGTATTGCAGCGCTGCATTGCGTCGTACGACGTGTCCCGACGCATCCGTCGCTCATAGGCTTCCATTGTAGCCAACGACGTATGCCGCAGGATGCGTCGCGACACGTTTTTTAGGCGGAGACAAAAAACGTTACAAGCAACGTTTTTTGCCGACGACGTGTGGCCAAATTTCGACGCATCCATCGTAAAACGGACACGACGTATGCCAATCCGTCGCAATACGTCGCCAATACAAGTCTATGGGGAAAAAACGCATCCAGCAAAAACTTTTGCTGGATGCGTTTTTTCTGAAAAAAGACGTTTTGAGACGTAATGCAGTTAACGCTAGTGTGAAAGTAGCCTAACACAACTGAGGACTTTTCCCACACACAGAAAGCAATCCGGCTTACCACATTACATAAGACTGCACATTCATTCTGACATTACATGGGTTAAGCCTGTGAAGAACATGTACAAGTAACTCAAAAATATCATGTCAGCCAAACAAGATTACAGCCTGAGCGGCCTCCAATCTGCCAGGGATGGGAAATGCCTGATGCTCCCAGGAAGGTTGCTAATTACAAAATACAAAGAGTCACATGTTCAGCGGAGAGAGGATTTAACCCACAATCCGCGGCACTGCTGATCGTTGTGGCACTCGAGACCATTTATCCCACCAAAGGATAAAAAGCGCAGAGGGAAACATCATGCTTGTAAGCAGAGTCAAGATTTGGGGATTAACGACGGATAAAATTCATATGAAGCGATAAACATTAAATAAAGCAGTGATCACTTTGTAAGACTTAGGTCAACATAACAAGAGACCGCATAATTCCAAAAGTGACGGCGCTGCGGTGCCACACAAGTCCGTGGGGTACAGGTGAAGCCTGAACGGAAACTACAAATTGTCAAAAGTTTTAGGTCCAACTCGTTTTTGAGAAAACCCACTCTCCAAGATGATGGTGCATACTGGATCCCATCACCTGTCCAATCAAAGAGGTTGTCCAACTGTTTCAAATAAAAAGCAGCAAATGTATCTAATAAAATAAAAACTGCTCGTCTTCACCCACCCTGCTGATCCACTGCAGATACCCTCCTCAGTAGGGCCATATTTACTAGTGTTGATGCCACCGGCGTGGCACCTGATCAGTGAGGGTCCCAACTACTGTAGCTGCGGTGGTCATCAGCCGCCATAATTATTGCTAATAGCTTGTAAACAAAAACAGTTCCCCCTTTCTTCTCTTATACCAAATGGACGCCCATTGTGTGTAGTAACAATCTCAGGTTTGGGAGGACACCAGCTTTTTTCGGTGCAGCAATGCTATATGGTGGCTTCTCAGGAGAATAATAAGCAGATCCTCGTCAATGACTGTTTACTAATAGGACTGCGCTGATCCTGCACTCGCAAAGCACGAGCCGCTGATAAGCAAAACCAAGGAGTTCACCTTTGCAACACAATACGTGATAAAAGATGATTGGCAATAAAACAAGTTCAAGTTGATCAAAAAGGTCATAGAAATCTGCATTTGGTGGAATTAAATGGCGTTTCAGAATATATTAAGTCTGTCGGGCAAATACAATATCAAACTGATAAGCAAGTGCCCTTTATGACGTCTATACATCCCACAAGCGCTTCCAAACTTTGTCCACACCACAATGTGTGGAAAAACGTCTTATAACGCAGTGAAGAAATGCAATGTTCTTGTGGACTCCCCATGGGGCAGTGTGGCGCAACTCTTAACTTAGCCCTCGAGCAGTGAGGCGCGCTCGCAACTTCACCCCGGGCAGTGCGGCAACACTTGTGGTTCCCCCCGGGCAGTGCGGCAACACTTGTGGTTCCCCCCGGGCAGTGCGGCAACACTTGTGGCTTAACACTCCATCTTCCTGGGGCAATGTGGCACACAAGTGGCTTACCCACTCGCAGCATAACCCCCGGGGCATTGCGGCGCACTCTTAGCTTAACCTCCGTGGCATTCTAGTGCACTCGTAGCTTGACCCCTGGGGCATTCTAGCGCACTCATAGCTTAATCCCCGCGAATTCTAGTGCACTCATAGCTTAACCCCCAGTGCATTGTAGCGCACTTGTAGCTTAACCCCCAGTGCATTGTAGCGCACTCATAGCTTAACCCCCAGTGCATTGTAGCGCACTCGTAGCTTAACCCCCAGTGCATTGTAGCGCACTCGTACCTTAACCCCCAGGGCATTGTAACACACTTGTAGCTTATTCCCCGCAGCATTGCGGAGCACTTGAAGTTATCCCACAGGGAAGATTAAAAGGTTGCAATACATTGCTGTTTTCTAGAATGTGTCCAGGTAGTGCACCATTCCTTCCTCTGGGTGGGGGGAAAGAAAGCCATGAGTACACACATTAAGGGCTCATAAAAATACGCAGATCTGCACGGCCTCATTGAATAACATTGGTGCGAGTACAATCCGATTTTTTTATCGGATTGCACTCATCCGATTTACATGCAAGTGTGAGCGATCCCTAAAAAGAAATCTATCAGAGAAAGGTCTAGCAAAATTTGGAAGTTGGAAGGGACCTCCTGGGTCATCTGGTCCAACGCCGTGCTCAAAGCAGGATTACTGGGAGCAGTAATGCATTGCCACCTCTCTCTCCTGGCGGCACAACATAGGGACCATTCTTAGGTAAAGGATAAAAGAAAGTTACAAAGGTGGGACCCAAATAGACGCTTATACCATATCCTGTGTACAAACCATAAATGTTTAGGATGGAAATTACCCTCAAACGCTATGGAAATCTTTGGTATAATGTAATATTTGAGGTGAAGGTTTGCATTAAAGGGAACCTGACAGCTGATAAATGCTGCCCAAACCACAGGCAGCATGTATCAGACACTGGCGCTATTCATTGTAGCAAAGTATGTTTTACTCAAATACTGCCGTTTCAAAAAAACAAAACAAAAAAACAACAACATATATTTAAAGGCCGGCCAGGAATCCTGCTGCTCTGGCAACTAGTCCAAGTGGCTGGTCACCTGTGGCTTGAGTGACAGGTTTCGCCCTACACAAGCAAATAGGAAAAGATCTGCCACACCAGTGGGGGAGGGCAGGAAGAAGTTGCCGGGGATCAACCTCTTGGACTAATCACCAGAGCAGCATGGTCCCCAGTGGGTTTTACATGTAATTTTTTTTTCTGAAATGCCACAGTGTTTCACTCAGACATACATGGCCGAAATCATGCAGCCGGGGGTTTGATCAGCATTAGTGATGAGCGAACATACTTGTTACTCGAGATTTCCCGAGCATGCTCGGGTGACCTCCGAGTATTTTTTAGTGCTCGGAGATTTAGTTTTCATCGCCTCAACTGAATGATTTACAGATGAATGCCAGAATAAGTACATGTGGGGGTTGCCTGGTTGCTAGGGAATCCCCACATGTAATCAAGCTGGCTAATAGCTGTAAACAATTCAGCTGTGGCAAAGAAAACAATCTCCGAGCACTAAAAAATACTCGGAGAACACACGAGCGTGCTCGGGAAATCTCGAGTAACGAGTATATTCGCTCATCACTAGTCAGCGTGTTTCAGGTGTCGCGTTCTCTTTTACTGAAGATATTTATACCAATTTTACAGTATTTGGGGACCATGAAAATGACATTAATGGGGATATTCGGGTTTATACAAGTAGCGCTGCAGTTTGTCATTCATATTGAAGAAAACTGGATGAGCATTTAGTTCCAGGCTCCGCGGCTTGTCTTATTTAAATAAGAAAGGGAATTTGCAAGAATGATTGGGCCCGTTACTTGTCTCGTAGATGACCCAACTAAAGACTGTCATAGCTAGACAGTTCGAGAATGCGCAGCACACGGGGAGCATGCGCAGATTTCCCAGCCCAATATGGCATGTGGAAAATCATGTGTGTATTAGAATTGTAGCAATGAGAATTAAATGTTTTTAACGCTCTTCCACAAGTTATACAGAAAATCCATAGTGCCTACTGACCGGTGTTGTGGAATTTAAATCCACTGCACGCAAAGGGTAGAAATAGGAGGAAAACTTTCACCATTTACACAATGTCATCTGCAGTGGATATGTCAGGAGGGAATATACCCTTAGGGTATGTTTCCACGTTCAGGAAACGCTGCGTTTTTGACGCTGTGTTTTTCTGCAGCGTCAAAAACGCAGCGTCCAGATGTTACAGCATAGTGGAGGGGATTTCATGAAATCCCGACTCCACTATGCGTTAAAAAACGCACGCGTTTTTGCCGCGAAAACGCATGCGTGGTGCGTTTTTTCAAAACGCAGCATGTTGCTACTATGAGCAAAACACGCAGGTACACCGCAGGTGACCTGCCAATGACCTCAGGTGCAGTTTTGGTCAGGATTTTACTTGCATAAAATCCTGACCAAAGCCTGAAGCAAAACTGAACGTGGACACATACCCTTATTGTCACCATGTGCACATCTACTAGTAATTGTAACAATGACAGCCCAAAGTGAATGCAGGACAACATGAATGAAAAACAATTATTTATTGCTGATCAATTGAATTGACAAAAAAATAATCACTGGTAACACGTTCCGCAAACGCCCAGATGCACTAAGCAACAAGGATAGTCTGCTGCCTGAAGGAAAGCTGCCACTAAGGAGGACTTAAAGGGGTTCCGATCCAAACCAGTAAGTCTGTAGACTCATTCTGTGTGACTGTAAACTTATGAATTCCCCCCAGCGTGCACTGTAGGGATTCGCCAGTTTCTGAGCTGGTGAACAGAAGGTATGTACGAGTTATACATACTCCCGGCCAGTGGAGCAGCCTCGCTCTCCATACACTTGTATGGGGAGCGAGGCCACGTCCTCTAGTCGGCGACGTCTCTAGACGAGATGTGGCCTCGCTCCATACAAGTGTATGGAGAGCGAGGCTGCGCCCATTGGTCTGGAGTATGTGTAACTCATACATACCCTCTGGGCCCTGTCTCAGAAACCGGCGAATAAGCACAGGGCTAAGTGTGTGCGCTGGAGGGAATCATAAGTCTGCAGTCACAGAGTGACAGCATACTTATTGGTTTGGACTGGACAATCACTTTAATGATGGGAAATCCCATCAGATCTCAAGAAAAGTTGGTGCAAACTGATTAGCAGGATCCAGTCCAGTGGCCGCACCAGTGATATTTGGCTGATGGTTGGGAGGCCTGTGAACTATGTCTTACCTGATGGCATCCCCGGCTCTTCTTTTAATAAACCAGAACGGTGCAATGCCATTATTATAGCATGATGCATATGTAGCGTTGCACCAAGTTAGCTAACCAAAAGAGGAGTTAGGGATGGTGGCAAGTAGGAGGAAGTTTGTAGATCTCCCGGCAGTCGACCATAGAATACAGCTATGGCCTTTACACCAATCTGCACCATCTCTGACATTGTGGGTGAAAAAAACAAAACAAAAAAAAATTATGTGTAAGGGGTCCTTCAGGCAGCTTCTCTTACACATGATCATCATGATCATGCTTTTTTTCCCCCCCAAAGAAACAAGAACAGCTCACATGAAGTGAAGGAAACCGCTTACAACTTTTATAAACTGCGATGTTTCGATATTGCTCCATTACAAGATTTTAAGCCTTATCTTGTGCAAACCTCCAAACTGCTCCATGAACTGACCTTGGGACAGCTTTCCTTAAGTGTTTCTCCCTCATTCGTCTGCATGGGAATGAAAAATGGTGTGCAAAATGGTGAAGAATCACACGCAGGTATTGCCTGCAAGCAAAATCAGATAAAGAATACATTGTCATCAGTACGCAGATCATGTGCAATTGTTACATGCAAACTACACGCAGAAGTATTTACAAAAAAGAAAAAAATACAGATTGTGCTGAAATACATATTAACGAAAAATGCATGGGCCTTCCGGGTCATGGTTCATTCAGAATATGTAGCTTATACTGGTTTTAGTCCTATGACCATCAGGATCACTACAGGCTCCAGACCATGTACTGTATGTGTTATGAAAAAATTCCACCAGTGACAAAGCCCATTTTTAAAGTTCCTAACCTGAGGATAATAGTTAAATATTCAGCCAGTTCCCTGATACTGAAGAAAGTACGGGTGACCTAAAGTGTGCGGACCTCTAGATCTATACTGCCCCTGAACCCATAGGTTACATCACTGTTAACTAGAAAATCAGCCCTGACATCTGGGATTTTCACTCTGTCCTTCATTGATTGGCATCACAGACAACGTGCAATGATTATCGTACAATGACAGTTCTGTATCCTCCTCTTGTCTATGACCTCTTTCACTGATGGAGGGTACTGGGATGCTGGAGGATACCGAGAAAAGGGTAATGAAGGACATTTTTTCTACTAGTGAGGGTTACAGACACTGCTGTGGAAACTAGCCAGGGCAGCTCTATTTACCTGTACATTCACACAGTATGCGCAGCCAATGTAGCCACGGAACTGGTTTGCATTGGAGAGGGTGAAATCCGTGGCATAAATCCACATGCTCATGAATATTTGACATTGCTGGTTAATTTCCACTGCAGATTATTTTTGCCAGTGCATGGATGACATTTTTTTCTACACCCATTTGAACATTGCAAGTGTTCTGCAAGCAAATCAAAAGGAAAAAAAAAATCTGCAGCTAATCCGCCACAAATTTTGGGGCAATTTTTCTATGTGGAGATGCAAATTGGATAATGTTGGAAAAAAAGCTTACATTTTATTTAAAGGGCTTTAAAACAGAAAGCCAAAGTAAAACAGACCATGTTGGGCCTTGCAGTCGACCCTATCTAGGGACAGCAAAATATAGACTCAACGTATATGACCTTCTTTGACAGGGTGTGACCAGGATTAGAAGACAAAATTTCACGGTCTGTACATGGACCGACCGCAGTTCTCCCAACCTGAACTTCCAGCCTCATAGACATATATGAAGGAGGACAGTCCATTCATTGTGGCCCGTATGGGGCTCATTCAGACTTCACTGATATTTATCACAAAAAATATGATCCAAGTTTCATCAGTGTCTTTGATCGGAGTCATGAGAGTTTGCTCAGAGTCAGCTTTATCTGAGTCTCATCAGTTTTTCTTTCATGAAAATCAAAACATGAGGGATGTTTCTCAAACGTCTATCACAGTCCGTGAAAAATGGAACAGCATCCAAGTGCTCTCTGATTTTTCTTTACATGGACCCAAAAAGTTGAATCTGGTGAGTTTAAGCCAAGACTTGGGTCAAAACCAGACACGTCTCCGTGATTTTGTGTGGGACCACTCAGTTCTAAAACTACACACTCGTGTAAACAGCTCCATAAATTAAAGTAGGTAGTAGTTCTGTGAAAAACATAGACCTCAGTTGTATGTAAAATACTTGATGTCTGAATGAGCCCCAAGATATAATCAGCAATAGATGGGGAGTAGAAGCACAAGTCCCATTATCACAAACAGAAGACTCGCGATATGGATATGATGCGGATACATATCTAGTTGTACAGATAAAAGATGGGACATGGATAGGAAAATGGCTCAAAGTAGAGGGACCAAGAGACTACAACGACTAGCCATTTTAGGCATTTTTTTGTGCAAAATAAAAGCAGCACATGGTGTCTGACATGGCATAAAATCGCCATACCACAAAAAAATGAATGAAAAAATAACCATGGACATAGTACCAGTATATGTAAAAATGTCAGACTGATTTATTATGTTTTCCCTAGGGCAGATAACCAGACCCATGCTTAATGTGGTCATCTAGCATTTGGAATACATAACAATAATGCATAATGTTTCTTAGTGAGGCTTTTTATTGCAACTACAAAATGTTGCATAGTTAAAAGAAAAAAGCAGACTCTGCTAGAAATCTTTCTTCAGTTAAAAAAAAAAAAAAAAAAAAAAGCCATTCCCGTTGTTAACACTATGTTGGGCTGAATGGTTTTGCTGATGCGCCTGGTGGGATGTGAGAGCGTGATCGTACCTTTCACCAGCTCTATGTGTGACAACAGCCAGCAAGGTGTCAAATCCTGGGTAGAGTCAGTGCACAGAGTAAGAGACAAAGGACCTGTGAATAAAAGGAAAACCAGAGATAAGCAATGTTACAGAATCAAGCCTCTGACCTGCTAGAATCGGGAACCTGACCTCAGATCTGCTGCAATAAGCACAAGCGCACATCGCTATGGGCCAACCTATCTATACACTAGATATCCTGTACCAACTGCACCACACCGACAACCGCGTGCGCCAGTAATGAACACCGCAGCGTGTGCACCTACAGCTCAATGTATTGGAACTTACCCCTAAATCAATACATTGCCAGACACAAGCACTGACCCGATGGTGGGCCTGATAACCCAGACTAAAAGCATCAGGACGGTCTAGAGTGATATATATTTGGGTTTTATAGCAGCGCTCAACTTCAGTATAGACAATCTGAAAAAAATGTCAGGTACGTCTGCGACCTACTGCTCTAATGAATGCCTTGCGACAATGGTCTTGAGGTCAGGAAAGAACAGGGAATGCAAACCCCATTTCTGGTGAGTGGTGGGACCCACCCAATCTATCCGTTGGGTGAGGGGTAACTTGACTAGACCGGAGTACCCCTTTAGGAAAGCTTTTTTAATTCAATGATTTCCTAATGCGGTATTAGGCTAGTTTCACATTTGCGGACGAAGGCTTTGCGGAGGGCTGCGTAGTTCCTCCGTTAAGCCCTGCCCACAGCAGCGCCTCTTCCTTCAGCTCCGCCTACCCTATCTTTAACATTGGGTACGCAGGCCATGCGGATGCCTAAGCATGCGTCGTTTTGATGCTGCGCATGTTGCACTCGAAAATGTTGCATTCGACGCAGCGACAAAACGACGCATGGGGAGGCATCCGCAGACTGATGAAAAGCTGTCGTGAGCTCCTATAAAGGAATAAACAGTAGTGATGAGCGAACATGCTCGAGTGAGAAGTTCTCCGAGCACGCTCATGTGCTAACCGAGTGTCTTCGATGTACTCGAATACTATGTTCGAGTCCCCGCGGCTGCATGTCTCGAGGCTGTTTGACAGTCGCAACACATGCAGGCATTGTCTGTTTGTTAGATAATCCCTGCATGTGTTGTGGCTGCCGAGTGGCTGCAAAACATGCAGCCGCAGGGATTCGAACATATAATTCGAGCACGCCAAAGCATGCTCAGATAACACCTTATCTGCGCACATTCGCTCACCACTAATGAACAGATATCAGTTAGTGCAGGGAGTTTTCCCCGGTGTACACGCTGGACCTGGACACTAAAGGGTCAGAATAATAAACTGTGCTGGCTGTAAGAACAATAACCTGAACAGATCCATTAAAACAAATGTTTCATTAGGATCTGGTATGATGTCAAAAACCATGATGGCATTGTGAGCAGAGGTGCTTTAGACAGCCCCTTGCCATATGCCCACTTAGGGTATATCGCGATAACAGAACAGGTCCCGTTTCAGGAACCATACATACTGATCAGAACAGGACCAACGGGCATGTCCCTGCATTACAGGAGTGTCCACAAATTTCTACTGGTGACAGGCAGGGCTGACACCAATTCCCAGCAAACCCAGGCATGAACCATCCAATTTGCAGGAGCCGAGTCGGGTGCCAGTTGGCTGGTATCTTCAGGAGCTCACTGCCCCCGGTTTCCTGCTCTGCCGCTTGTAGTATGCTCCTGAAGATTGACAGTTCAGATCAGCGGCATGGTGACACCGCTGGAACCAACTGTGCTTTCTGCCAAGCTGCTAGCAGAGGAGGCTTTTTCTCTGCAGTACAGAAGAACGAACTGATTTGTAAGGCACAGTCCAGCCGCCATGTCACTAATCTGTGCCCCGAGAATCACCTCTTGCCTCATGGCATCTGTGGCTCTTCGTTTGATTAGCCGGCCTGGCACGGTGTCATTGTTACGATGTGATGTTGCACCAGGCTGGCTAATCAAAAGAAGAGCTGCAGATATCAGGAGGCAGTTCTCACTGCTCCTGCCACAGATCACTGATGTCCCCGATGGCCGGTCAGAGCAGCGCGTGCAGGCTAAGATCCTGCTCCTTGCCTAGGTTGTTGCCAGGAGTGGACAGCAGGGTGGTCGGTAACCTCGGCAACACTAAGAAAAAAAAAATGTTTTCTCAATAAATGAGCAAATTGAAAAAGTTGGTTCTCTTTAGAAGCATATGGCAACGTGACCCATTTCTGGACATGAGACAACTCTTAACCCCTTAGACCCTGCTGTCAGTCATAAGAGCAGCAACTAAGAAGCTGTTATAATAATAATAATTATTATTATTTATATAGCACCATTAGTTCCATGGTGCTGTACATGAGAAAGGGGTTACATACAGAGCTATAGATATCATTTACAGTAAACTGCTTTACAGCGACAGACTGGTACAGAGGGGAGAGGACCCTGTCCTTGGAGGGGAGAGGACCCTGTCCTTGGAGGGGAGAGGACCCTGTCCTTGGAGGGGAGAGGACCCTGTCCTTGGAGGGGAGAGGACCCTGTCCTTGGAGGGGAGAGGACCCTGTCCTTGGAGGGGAGAGGACCCTGTCCTTGGAGGGGAGAGGACCCTGTCCTTGGAGGGGAGAGGACCCTGTCCTTGGAGGGGAGAGGACCCTGTCCTTGGAGGGGAGAGGACCCTGTCCTTGGAGGGGAGAGGACCCTGTCCTTGCGGACTTACATTCTATGGGAATGCTGTTAGTGGGAGGGCTCCCTTCCAGACCCAGTACTACCTCCCCTGACATAGCCCCGGTGTCTGCCATGTTTGTACACCCTCCGGCCCTGCCCAGGCTCCACAGATGGGCACCTGTACACACCCTGCGATAGTACAGGACGGCTGTGCATTGTACAAGGGGGGAGGGCAATAAAACCCTGGGACTGTAGGCCCTGGGGCAGCGGGGAGGAGAGCGCAGGCCGGCAGTGAGCAGCCGCTGCCTGGGGAGAGGAGCTCACACCACACGAGTCACACCGGCGGCAGAAGGCCGCACCGTGTGCACACAGCGCTACATGTCAGCGCCACAGTCCATGCACCGCACACTCTGCCACAGCACTAGGCCCTGGGCGCGCACCGCTCGTGCACGTCGCCTCACACACAGCCGCTCATTCCCCCACATACCAGCTGCGAGAAGCCGTAACATATAGCGCTTAACCCCCCCACCCCAACGCTCCCCGTCGTTCCCTCTCACCGGTCCCCCGGTAACTCCCACCTCCGCCAACTCCGCGCTCCCCTGCCTGACTGCACCACAGCTAGCTCCGCCCTCTGGCAACAACACCACAACATGACTCGCCACGAGCACACCCCTTCGCTGCTGCCATTGGACCGCAGCTTCTACATTTCAGCGTTTGATTGGCTGTTTTGGCTGTCAATCACAAAGTTCCGCCTCTATTAGTCCGAGCTCCTTATTGGGCCTGTGGTGAGCACGCCCTTCCGAGCGTCGCTCTGTAAGTCTGGCGTGATGGTGTCATGACGTAGGAGCGTGTGCGGTTCAAGCCTCGGTTTACACTGTTACTGCGGGAATGAAGTCATTTCTGGAGGCTTCTGTGCTGCCAACCAAAGGCTGAGGACTGGCTGCCAATAGTAGCGGCTATACGCTGCGGCGCCATGGCAATGGCCGTGACGAGCGTCAGGGGCCATGTTTATAGTTCTACACTAGTGAAATTCTACGTGGACGTGTTTACCGTGGTGTGTGGCGGCTGCTCAGTTACTGTTGGAGGCATATGAGATAATGAAAGGGGACGTGTCCACCTAAACTGTGATACAGGAAAGAAATATATCTGGGTACCGTGTTAGCCAGTAGGTAGAAAAATGTTTAGAATTGAGAGTCCTCAGTGGTTGATACCTTTTAATGGCTAACTGAAAAGATGGTAACAAATTGCAAGCTTTCGAGACTACATACGTCTCTTCATCAGGCAAAGACTAAAACAAATTCTGAAGAATCACATATTTATGCACAACATAGTATAGAGAAAAAAAAAAAAAGAGGGGGAAAAAAACATGGATAAGCTAGGTGACATGAAGCAGAATTACCATGGGTGATAAACAGTTACGTCCATAAATATTGGGCCAATTCTTAGATAAGGATTGTTTTATTGTCCTGTGATTAGGGTCTCGTTCTGTTGCTATGACCCCACATGGTCTGATGGGCAAGTTCCTTAATTGATGTAAAAAGACATAAATCCGTGTGACACATTCATTCCTGCAGTTAGAGTGTCAAAGGTCGTCATCAGTTTATATTCCCAGACTCTCCTGTCTTTCTGTGTTTTGAAGTTACCTTTCAATACAAGTAATTTCATGTCCATAATGCTATGATTTGGGAGACAGAAATGTATTGCCACAGTAGATCCATTCTTTTTTTCTCCTATTGTATGGCGATGAGAGTTCATCCTTGTTCTCAGTTTCTGCCCTGTCTCCCCCACATACAGACCCCCAGTTGGACATTTAGTACAAATAATTAGGTACACCACATTAGAAGTGACGCAGCTGAAAGTACCTGGGATCTTGTAGTCCTGATGTGAATTGGGGGTCTTTATCTTGTCCGTGGTCATTATAAATGGACAGGTTTTACATTTTTTCTGGTTGCAAGGAAAGGTACCTGCAGCTGTTGGAGAGGACAGGGAGCTCTTGACAATGATGCTTCTTAGATTTGGGGGCTGCCTAAAACACAGTAGTGGGGGGTCTGGGAAAATGGATTGTAATCGAGCATCTTTTTGCAGTAAAGGTTGTAATTTCCATGCAGCTCCCCTTAGCACCTCCAGATTTGGATTGTAGGTAACTACTAGAGGCACCCGGTTATTTTCTTCTTTAGTTTTGTAATGTAGCAGGTGATTCCTTGATATTCTGGTGGCTCTTGTGATCTGATTTTCAATTGTTCTTGGATGGTAGCCCTGATTCAGAAAGGTCGCCTCAGAAAGACCTTTCTGAATCAGGGCTACCATCCAAGAACAATTGAAAATCAGATCACAAGAGCCACCAGAATATCAAGGAATCACCTGCTACATTACAAAACTAAAGAAGAAAATAACCGGGTGCCTCTAGTAGTTACCTACAATCCAAATCTGGAGGTGCTAAGGGGAGCTGCATGGAAATTACAACCTTTACTGCAAAAAGATGCCCGATTACAATCCATTTTTCCAGACCCCCCACTTCTGTGTTTTAGACAGCCCCAAATCTAAGAAGCATCATTGTCAGAAGCTCCCTGACCTCTCCAACAGCTGCAGGAACCTTTCCTTGCAACCAGAAAATATGTAAAACCTGTCCATTTATAATGACCACGGACAAGATAAAGACCCCCAATTCACATCAGGACTACAAAATACCAGGTACTTTCAGCTGCGTCACCTCTAATGTGGTATACTTAATTATTAGTACTAAATGTCCAACTGGGGGTCTGTATGTAGGGGGACAGGGCAGAAACTGAGAACAAGGATGAACTCTCATCGCCATACAATAAAAGAAAAAAGAATGGATCTACCTGTGGCAATACATTTCTGTCTCCCAAATCATAGCATTATGGACATGAAATTACTTGTATTGAAAGGTAACTTCAAAACACAGAAAGACAGGAGAGTCTGGGAATATAAACTGATGACGACCTTTGACACTCTAACTGCAGGAATGAATGTGTCACACGGATTTATGTCTTTTTACATCAATTAAGGAACTTGCCCATCAGACCATGTGGGGTCATAGCAACAGAGACCCTAATCACAGGACAATAAAACAATCCTTATCTAAGAATTGGCCCAATATTTATGGACGTAACTGTTTATCACCCATGGTAATTCTGCTTCATGTCACCTGGCTTATCCATGTTTTTTTCCCCCTCTTTTTTTTTTTTTTTCTCTATACTATGTTGTGCATAAATATGTGATTCTTCAGAATTTGTTTTAGTCTTTGCCTGATGAAGAGACGTATGTAGTCTCGAAAGCTTGCAATTTGTTACCATCTTTTCAGTTAGCCATTAAAAGGTATCAACACCTAAACTGTAACATTGGAGTAAGGCTACTTTCACACTAGTGTCGGCCAGACGTACCGACGCACGTTGTGAAATATGAACAACATGGGCAGCGGATGCAGTCTTACGATGCTTCCGCTGCCCCATTGTAATGTCCGGGAGGAGGGGGCGGAGTTTCGGCCACGCATGCGCGGTCGAAAATGGCGGACGCGACGCACAAAACACATGGAACTTTTTTTGTGCCGACGGTCCGCCAAAACAACGCATCTGTCGCACGACGGATGCGACGTGTGGCCATACTTCGCAATGCGTCGCTAATGCAAGTCTATGGAGAAAAAACTCATCCTGTGGGCACATTTGCAGGATGCGTTTTTTCTCCAAAACGACACATTGCGACGTACAGCAAGTGTGAAAGTAGCCTTATTCTTTGAGTTACCATAGTGACTGCTGTAGCCCGGGTTTGTGGCTTCTCTATAGCAAGTGAGGACAGGAAGTGCCGCCATGTTGGCAGCGCTGGACGACGTCCGCCTGTCCTACTGTGGGCTGAAGCGCTGTGTGCCAACCAGTATGGCGCCCTGCCCGTTGTGCCGCTAGTGTCCTGTACCCAGGGCTGTGGGGTTGGTGAGCCACAGTTTTGACTCCGACTCCTGGATTTTATCAGGCTCCGACTCCTTCATAAATGGCCAATTCGTAACAATAAATTTACTGTTGTAAAATATTAACATCGTGCTTATTCAGTTTCTCACCATCATATAAGTAATCAGACCACTTAGAGCAAAAACTATATTTATTAGAATACAATTAGAATATAGCAAATAACTTTTATAAACTTTTCTAAACTCTTGTAAGTAAATATGCAATAAACACTTATGCAGTTAATAAGAAGAACTATATAAATTTGTCCTCAGAAAAAGTATTGCCTCTGTCAGATCCTCCTTCATGGATGCCCTCAAATCTGATCTAATTATTTTGAGAGCAGTGAAAAACCTCTACACTAACTTGGGTTGGTGGCAAAGCAGTAACCACTCGGGCAACATCTCTGACAATGTCAGGATACAGAGGAATCGCTTGTTGCACTGTTATTTTTGATGAACGGTCAAATTTCTCCATTTCTTTTAGTGCACATGAAAAATTCTGCTGAAATGTACTGGCTGTGTTCTTTGATGGGGATGACTCTTCTATGCGGGAACGCTTTGCACGGTCCTTGTAATCCAAATATTTTTCAAAATTAAATTCTTCATCAGTTGATGAGGGTGAAGATGTGGCAGGACGACCAAATTCTTCTTGTTCCTCCTGACTGTTCTGCAACCCTTTCATCCTTACTGCTATTTCAAACAGAGCTTCTTTTCCTTTAGTTAGCTGCTGATCATCTAGAAGAATCCGATGCATTGGGTCTACATAAACAGCTGCCAAAAGAATGTTATTTTGTAATAGTAGCTCCTCTCTCCGTTTCATTGATGTAGCAATGCCACTTGCAATTAACCCTCCTCTTTGGGACAGGCAAAACATCAGGTTCTTCCACTCCTTTAAGAGAATACCTGGAGTTAAGTCCTCTGCTTGTAATTTTTTAGTCACTGTAAATGGGTGCTCTAGCAATTTTTCCAGCTCAGTCACCTGATTCCACTGACTTTCATTTAGCGTCAGTTGAGGGTTAGCCATGTCTACAAGAAAGGTTTTCAGTTCAACCAAGCGCTGAATCATTAAGTAAGTACTGCCCCATCGTGTAGCTTGATCAATAATTGCCCCTTTTCCAGCACGTCTCTTCAAAATTGAGTCAACTTTAGGGGTTCTGGCAACAGTAGCCAATTTTCTCACCTTGCCAATCAGTGCAGCAGCATGTCCTTCTTGCAGACTGTCTCTTATAGCCAGCTGTAGCGTATGCACAACACAGCGCATGTGATGAATGAAAGAATGTATTGACACAGTTTCAACAAGATGATCTAAACTATCATGATGCTGTTCATCTGAAGCAACTTCAGTTTGCTCCTCAGTTACAATACTGTGTTCCTCTAGTTCAAACATTTCTGTGTCTGTGGACCCAGAATGCTCTTCTAGCTGCTGGTCACCATCATTACTCTCATTAGCTTAATAGTACTTATCATATTTGAAGCATTGTCAGTTACGACAGAAAGAACTTGCTCTTTTTTAAGTTCATAGTCTTGCAGAACCTTTTCCACCAAGACCTGGAGAAACTCACTGGTGTGATGAGCTTTGGTGTCTTTTACTGCCAATGTCTTGGTAAATATTTCATTTTTGTCACAAACAAATCGGACATTGATGGCAAAATAGTTCACTCTGTGATGTGTGCAGGCATCCAGTTTAAGAAACAGAAAGCGTCCCTTGAGAGTTTTTTTAAGTTCTTCCTTTTGTTTAAAAGCTTCTTCGATTACTAATTTTCTAATACTCTCTCTCTCCAGAGAAACGCCAAGCTTGCGGGCCATTTCCCCATTCAGACACATAAAAGCTATGATCTGTTTTTTAAATGTATCTACTGTCATTGTCACAGTAACTTTGTCACTGACAAAATATCTTGCAATTGATGGCTGCAAAGTTCTCTGCTCCTTTGTTTGGCTGGAAGAGCTGGGCACTGGTTCATTGGTTTGGATGCAGTCTTTCTCATCCACTGCTTTCAGTACTTCTGGATGAAAGCGCTGTAAATGTCTCTTTAGATTAGAAGCTCTGGTAGGAGCATTTTTATCTTTGCCTGAATATGCACTGATCTTGGCTTCACAGCATTTGTTTTCGTCTGGATCATTTGTCATACACTGACAGACATAATGTTTTCTATCTTGAGTGATGGTGAAATGTTCAAATACAGCTGATTTAATGTGACGCTTCTTTGACATTCTCAGGTTTTTCATTCTGCATTCACAATCCAAATGAAAATTGTTTTTCCTAAAAACAATTGTACAAAATTATTGCCAGGTCGTACAACTGATATAGTGTTCAGTAATACTGTTATTCCTCATGTACTCACAGTTAACTGATTCAAAGTTTGTTGAAAGGATAATACTTCTTACAGTCTTCCTCTTCTGAGTAGCAGCTGTGAGATGCTTGGAAGACGCACACCTAGTAAACATCTAGTCTAGATGAGGAGCTTTACTACTAAGAATTTGCAACACATTTTCACTTTCAGTTTCATACATTGTAAGTAGGGGGGTTGGGGCAGCATGAGGTTAACCAAGTATAAGATTAGATAAGGGCAGTGGAGAACAGTGACACACAAGAAGTAAGAAATGTCTCTATATCCAGCAGAACTGATTATCACTGTTGTTCATAGTTTGATAGAACATATATATTTGAGTAACATTTATAAAATTCATATGAAAATTCAATTATGAAATATTAATACATTTTTTTTAAAGCTGGAGTCGGAGTCGGTACATTTCTACCGACTCCGACTCCAACCAAAACTAACTCTGACTCCACGACTCCGACTCCACAGCCCTGCCTGTACCCAATATCCTATTTACCAGCCGCAGTCTTCATCTCTTCCCAGTGCCGCTCCGGTCGTCTTCTGCAGGTTGTGACCCGCCGGTTCGCTTTGATGTTTGCTGGGCGATCCGGAAGTCACAACTCAATGTAAGTCTATGGGAGCCAGAACGATGATCTCCTAGACTTACAGTGAGAGCTTGTGACCGTTACCTCTGACTTACGGTCACTCTGAAGTTGCGGTTTCAAGATGGCGGCACTGAGAAGAGCAGAAGACCATGGCAGAGAAATTGGGTGAGTGGCACCACTCCAGTGCTGAAATTAAAAAAAACTCTGGCGTTGTGCCTTTTTAAAAGGAAAAACCGTGTACTGCAGCTCAATAAATGCAAGGGGAAAAAAACTTAGATTTTAGAAATCTCATATATTTTGCCACTGTAAAGCAATGCGTTTCTTTTACCAACAGGAAAAAATGGCACAAAAACCCCACTTGTGAACAATATCCTAAGCCTATGGAGCCTCAGAACAAGACTCCATAGGCTTAGATTGTAAAAGCGACTTCTGGCTCACACATAAGAGCACAGTGTGATCCAGAGTCGAAATTTCAGTTACATGAGTGATCAGAGGAACGGGAAAGACTGCAATCTAATTATTTTATTGCATGTTACATACACATTTAGATGGATCCAGGGAATAAAATAAATCCTTAAAAGTGTCTTTATGTGACACCATTTATTTTCCAATTTTAGAATGTACTGGAAAAAAATGGTAGCCCTGCAATTACATTGTCGTATTCTTTTTCATTTTTTACAGTGTTGTGTGGGAAGAATGGCCTGACCATATTCTTCAGGTCAGTACGATTATGACTATAACAGAGTTATTTTTTGTTTGTAGCTTTAACAAAATTTTAATGTTTTAAACTTTAAAAGCCTTGAAGGAAGTATATCCATCCTCAGTGTCACTCGAAGTCAGTACCACACCTTGGCGGCCCAAGTCTTTGCCGCAGACTCTAATTTGCATCCATGCCACCCTTGCGACCAGGATGGGGAGCTGATTGGCGGCTGTCAACTTTATCACCTGTCCCCACTCAGACCTCATCGCTTCAGGGAAATGGTTTTTGAAATACTTCTCTGGCATCGTGGTTACTTGGAAGCCGGTATCTACCAGACAGCGTACGGCCCTTCCATCTATTTCAGCCCAGACTAACGGACACCTTAAAACTAAATTGGTGGGACTTCTGGTTCTTCTTACTGGCTGTTCTGGCTCCGGGCGGCGTCCCCCAGCCTCGGAGCCTCCTAGTTTAACGGGCGATGCTGGAGAGGCCGCCCACGTTGTGGGCACATCGGGGCCATGTGCCCCAGCTCTCCACAGAGAAAGCAGGTAGGAAGTTCCTCCTGTCTAGACACTCTTCCGCCCCGTCGCGGTTCTGAGAAAGCTCTGCTCTCAGATGAGCTCAGCGAGGTCACCTTCTTTTTAGTTTCTGTCAATTCTTCCCTCATCTCTTGGATTTCTCACCGCAAATCTTCCACCCATCCGGGCGTAGCCACTGTATTCACGGCCACCTCTCCGCTCCGGACCTTCACCACCAGAAGTGTCACCCCCTGTTCTTGCTTGCACATGCGTGCCTCACTTCCAACTTCTGCAAAAGTCATGTGTGGGTTCGCACGCAAGCGCTCCCGCAGGGCCTGTTTCAGCAGTGCATCTCTCAACCCGGTCACTAACTGATCATGCAGCACCACATCAATCGACCCTACCCCCACACCTTCTTTCCGGGATATGGCAGTGTATATTTCCTGCAATACGTTCATGAACTGTATAAATAATAAGTGTAAGGCCTCTTTCACAATTCCTGTTTTTTGCTGTCCGTCGCAATGCGTCGTTCTGTGCAAAAAACGCATCCTGCAAAGTTGCCCGCAGGATGCGTTTTTTGCCCATAGACTTGTATTGCCGATGGATCACGACGTATGGCCATACATCGCGTCCGTCGTGCACTGGATGCGTTGTGTTTTGGCGGACCGTCGTATCGAAAAAAAGTTCAAGGGAACGTTTTTTCTTACGTCGGATCCTGCAATTCCTACCGCGCATGCGCAGCCGGAACTCTGCCCCCTCCTCCCCGGGACTTTAGAATGGGCAGCGGATGTGTTGAAAAACTGCATCTGCTGCCCACGTTGTGCCGAATTTTCACAACGTCCGTCAGTTCGTCGCGCCGATGCTTAGCGACGGCCCCGTACCCACAGACGTGAGAAAGAAGCCTAAGTGGGCACCATCCACTGATTTAGTTTATACTGGGATCAACTAATGCATATGAAACAAGTAATCAAAAAAAAGAGAAAAGTATATGCAGAAAAGGGATCACCACAATAGAATTCAATACAAAAAAATGCTTTTTATTGGAAACCTACCACATACAAAACAATTTAAAAACAATTAAAAAGTCCCAACTTGGACCATAATTCGAGAAATATGGGTCATACAATAATGAGTACAGTACTTCAAAAACCTTACATGCCGTTATTCTTTATATAAGACACACACTCAGTGTCCTCAAAAACTTAGCACATGTTGGCAAAAGCATTTTTTTGTATTGAAATTTAATTTGGGTTGATCCCTTTTCTGGATATGCTTTTCTCTTTTTTTTTACGTTCATGAACTGTGTCACTGTCTCCCCTTCTTTTTGAGTCCGGCTAAACAGTCGCATGTTCAGCTCTCCTATATCTGTGGGGTCCACATGTGTTTCCTCCAGTATACGTAACACCTTGTCAAGCGTATCCCGCTGTCTGGGGGGCTGTAGGATCACTGAATCCCTCGCCTCCCCTTCCAGGGCCATCATGGCGACCTCCGCCTGTAGGGCGGGTATCATCGAGTACATTCTCATCATCCCTTTAATACTTTCAGTCCAGCTCCACAACATGGTGTTACTCACATTAAATTAAGACACCACAAAATGGAGCATGAAACCACAAAAAATGTGTATCATAAAACAGTAAATTTTATTTTAGAAATCCGTTATGACGCATAAAGATAAATATCACAAAGTAAGTAATTAGAACAGAGCAGTTGATTAGGTTAAGGGTGCACCACAAACATGGTGGCACCCCAAAGACAAAGGCATGGAGATAGAGTTATACATATACCCAGAACAAGAGTCATATTCAAATATGCAATGTAAAGTGCCAGTGCATCATATTTCATCCATACCCCAAATAGAGTGGTCACATAAGTCTCAAAATTAGACTCTCATTATAGAGATAATTTATGTAAATCAATGGCCATGTGGCTATTATAGTCTAAACAATAAAATAGGCATGAGACCACCCTTGGATCTTACCCATATCTGTGTCCATGGGGATACCCACGTGCCCCTACGCGCGTTTCACAACAGCTTCCTGAGGGGACAGAGTGATGATAAAGAGTCCCTGCTGTCTTCCTTAAATACACTCCTCAATTATCACATTTAGCAGCGCATGTGTCAGTATTCCGGGTTTTCCAAGTTACCTTGTGAATGATTTTGCCCTTTGTTAAGATGGAGTTTGCTGTTTTTGTCTGCCCTACTTCCTGTTCATTTGTTTAAAACCCGGGTCAGGTGTCAGCCTCTCTGCTGGAGTATTCTGCTTGGTTTCTCCATCAGCTCAGCAGCTTGTCTGCTGTACTTCTACCCATGGCTCTGGACATTCTCTGCCTATGTAAGTTACGCTCTCAGTCTGTTGGCTTGGGAACTTAACCCTTGGTTCTCTCCTCCGGGTAAGAACTCTGTTTTGGAACTGTGTTTGGAGCTTTGCTGCTGGACTTAGACTGTGTTTGCTACTTAATCCTTATTTACTCCCCCCGGTGGGAGCTACTGGAAATTACACCAGTATAATTCTTTATGTGAACTTGTTTCTGGACTTAGGCTACGTTCACATTTGCGTTGTGCGCCGCAGCGTCGGCACCGCAACGCACAACGCAAACAACGCAGCAAAACGCATGCACAACGCTGCGTTTTGCGCCGCATGCGTCCTTTTTTTGATTGATTTTGGACGCAGCAAAAATGCAACTTGCTGCGTCCAATGCGCCCGGACGCGTGCGCCGCAGGGACGCATGCGGCGCAAAACGCAAGTGCGACGCATGTCCATGCGCCCCCATGTTAAATATAGGGGTGCATGACGCATGCGGCGACGCTGCGGCGCCCGACGCTGCGGCGCCGACCGCAAATGTGAACGTAGACTTACCCGTGTTTATGCCACAACTGAGAAACTTGAGAACTTGTTTCAGGACTTACCCGTGTTCATCCCACACCTGGGATTAACCTGAGGACTTGTTTCTGGACTTCCCTGTGTTTACTTCATACCCGGATTTGACTCTTTCTGCACCAGCTGTGTTTGGATCTGCACGTCACCCGTCTCACTCACCTTGCCAAGGATTTTGGCCTAAGAACTCTTCTGTTTTGCTGTATATGGTTAAGGGACTTGTTTCACTGCGAGTTATCAGTATATTGTTTGTGTGTTTTTGCTGTGTTACAAATATACTATTTGCACTAAAGTAACCCGTCTCTGTCTGTTCATTGCCCCATGCTACCAGAATCTTAGAGTTCCTACAATAGTATTACAGGATACTCCAGCCTAAAAAAAAAGATTCTGCTGGGGCAATGACAGAGACACGGGTAGACAAGATGTTTGCTATGATTAACTCCTTGCAGCAGGAGGTGGCGGCTGTACAAAATAAAATTAGAGACATGGACTCCCGGGCTAACCACAATGCGCAGGTGTTTGGTCAGGCTCTCCAAGATTTACGTACCTTGGTAGACGCCCAGGTTACACCACCTGCTCAGCATACACCACCTACCAGTATGCCTAAATTGCCTCCTTTCCGGTTTAATGGTGACCGAAGTCAATTCCGTGGGTTTGTTAATCAATGTATATTATTTTTTGATGTACATGCTTCTTACTATCAGTCTGATAGATCTAAGGTACTATGTATAATTATGTTGTTGACATCACGGGCACTGGCTTGGGCAAATCCTATGGTTGAAAGTCGCGATGTCCGTCTAAATTTGGATGATTTTCTGGTAGCTATGGCGCAAATGTTTGATGATCCCAACCGCCGTGCCTCCGCTGAAAAATCCTTGCTTTCCTTACGCCAGGGGAAACGTTCAGTCATAGAATATATTACTGAATTTAAGAGGTTAGTAGTGGATACCAACTGGGATAATAATGCTTTATTACCAATTTTTAGGAAAGGATTGTCCAGTACAATCAAAGATGAGCTAGCTCGCTCAGAGTCTCCACAGGAGTTTGAGTTATTTTTACAACACTGTGTGCGTATTGATATCCGCCTAACTGAACACAGACAAGAGAAATGGGCGGCTTCAAATCGCATCACTAATTTTACTCTTCCGTCTAGGGAAACTACCAACAAGAACCCGCGGGAAGCTGAGGAGGTGCCTATGCAAGTGGACTCACTACAGAAACGTGAGAGTAACGAACACCGTGAATATCGCTTTCGTGAACGCTTATGCTTTTACTGTGGTCAATCGGATCATTTCCTTATTAATTGTCCTAAATGTCCCAGGCGACCAAACAAGGTGTTGGCGGCAGTAGGGGATTATGACAATACGGACACTGAGTCAGAAGTCTCAGAGACCAGTTTACATCTAGATGCTGTGGTTCCCCTAACAGTGATGTCGACTTCCCCTAAAGATCAAGGGGAGAAATACTCACATTGTTCTCTTCCTATTCAGATTCTGTGGGAGGGACAGTGGATACCAAGTTCTGCTATGATAGACTCTGGAGCAGGTGGAAATTTCATGGATTCTTCTTTCGCCAGGGAACATGGTATTAAGACACAGCTAAGAGCCTCACCAGTCAACATGGAAACGGTGGATGGTTCTCCATTAATTTCTGGGCCAGTAGACCGGGAGACGGTGCTTCTGAAGTGTAAGATGGAACCAGACCATCTGGAAACCCTATCATTTATGTTAATATCTTCTCCTCATTTTCCTGTAATTTTAGGAATTCCCTGGTTACGGACACAGAATCCAAACATCAATTGGGAAACCAAGGAGATATCTGTTGTGAATTTGGATTCTGGGCTCCCCCGGTGGCTACTGGTGGAATTGAACTGGTGTTTTCATCTTCTCTGTTCACCTGTTCCCATCAAGATGTGGGAGTCGCTATATAACCTTGCTGCTCTGTTAGTTGCTTGCCGGTCAACAATGTTATCAGAAGCCTCTCTGTGCTTGTTCCTGCTCCTAGACAACTACTAGATAAGTTGGACTCTTGTCCATGTTTGTTTTTGCATTTTTGTTCCAGTTCACAGCTGTAGTTTCGTTACTGTGTCTGGAAAGCTCTTGTGAACAGGAATTGCCACTCTGGTGTTATGAGTTAATGCCAGAGTTTTAAAGTAATTCCTGGATGGTGTTTTGATAGGGTTTTCAGCTGACCATGAAAGTGTCCTTTCTGTCTTCTGCTATGTAGTAAGTGGACCTCAAATTTGCTAAACCTATTTTCATACTACGTTTGTTATTTCATCTTAATTCACCGCCAATACATGTGGGGGGCCTCTGTCTCCTTTCGGGGTATTTCTCTAGAGGTGAGCTAGGACTAATATTTTCCTCTGCTAGCATTATTTAGTCCTCCGGCTGGTGCTGGGCATCTAGAATCAACGTAGGCATGCTACCCGGCCACTGCTAGTTGTGCGTTAGGTTTAGTTCATGGTCAGCTCAGTTCCCATCTTCCAAGAGCTAGTTCCTATATATGCTGATGCTATGTTCTCTTGCCATTGAGAACATGACAGTTTGACCGGCCCACAAAGTGTTAATTGTTTGGGCTGAAGCAGGAGAAAAAGAAGTGTTTAAGGGAATTTTTTTTTTTTTTTTTTTTCCCCTCAGAGTTTTGCTGCCTAGCCCTTAATTGCTGTCTAGCTGCTTCTTACCTCCTCTTAACCCTTGAATGGCTCTGTGTCCACCTGTTTGTAATGGATCTTCAGAGTGTAACTGCAGGTTTGAATAATCTCGCCACGAAGGTACAAAATTTGCAAGACTTTGTTTGTCATGCACCTGTATCTGAGCCGAGAATTCCTTGGCCGGAATTTTTCTCGGGGAATAGATCTGGGTTTCAGAATTTTCGAAATAATTGCAAATTATTTTTGTCCCTGAAATTTCGCTCTGCCGGAGACCCTGCACAGCAGGTCAGGATTGTGATTTCCTTGCTCCGGGGCGACCCTCAAGACTGGGCTTTTTCATTGACACCAGGGGATCCTGCGTTGCTCAATGTGGATGCGTTTTTTCTGGCCTTGGGGTTGCTTTATGACGAACCTCATTTGGAGCTTCAGGCAGAAAAAACTTTGATGTCCCTATCTCAGGGGCAAGATGAAGCGGAAATTTACTGTCAAAGATTCCGTAAATGGTCTGTGCTTACTCAGTGGAATGAGTGCGCCCTGGCGGCGACTTTCAGAGAGGGTCTCTCTGATGCCATTAAGGATGTTATGGTGGGATTCCCTGTGCCTGCGGGTCTGAATGAGTCCATGACAATGGCTATTCAGATCGATAGGCGTTTGCGGGAGCGCAAACCAGTGCACCATCTGGCGGTGTCCACTGAGAAGTCGCCAGAGAGTATGCAGTGTGATAGAATTCTGTCCCGAAGCGAGCGGCAGAATTTTAGACGGAAAAATGGGTTGTGTTTCTATTGTGGTGATTCTACTCATGTTATATCAGCATGCTCTAAGCGCCCTAAAAAGCTTGATAAATCTGTTTCCATTTGCACCTTACCGTCTAAGTTTATTCTATCTGTGACCTTGATTTGCTCTTTGTCATCTATTACCACGGACGCCTATGTCGACTCTGGCGCCGCTTTGAGTCTTATGGATTGGTCCTTTGCCAAACGCTGTGGGTATGATTTAGAGCCTTTGGAGACTCTTATTCCTCTGAAGGGGATTGACTCCACCCCATTGGCTAATAATAAACCACAATACTGGACACAAGTAACTATGCGTATTAATCCGGATCACCAGGAGATTATTCGCTTTCTGGTGCTGTATAATCTACATGATGATTTGGTGCTAGGATTGCCTTGGCTGCAATCTCACAACCCAGTCCTCGACTGGAGAGCTATGTCTGTGTCGAGCTGGGGATGTAAGGGGGCTCATGGGGATGTACCTGTGGTTTCCATTTCATCATCTATTCCCTCTGAAATTCCTGAGTTCCTGTCTGACTATCGTGACGTCTTTGAAGAATCCAAGCTTGGTTCATTACCTCCGCACCGAGAGTGCGATTGTGCCATAGATTTAATCCCGGGTAGTAAATACCCAAAGGGTCGTTTATTTAATCTGTCTGTGCCTGAACATGCTGCTATGCGAGAATATATAAAGGAGTCCTTGGAAAAGGGACATATTCGTCCATCGTCATCTCCCTTAGGAGCCGGTTTTTTCTTTGTGTCAAAAAAAGACGGCTCTTTGAGACCATGTATCGATTATCGGCTTTTGAATAAAATCACTGTAAAATATCAATACCCATTGCCGTTGCTGACTGATTTGTTTGCTCGCATAAAGGGGGCCAAGTGGTTCTCTAAGATTGACCTTCGTGGGGCGTATAATTTGGTGCGAATCAGGCAGGGGGATGAGTGGAAAACCGCATTTAATACGCCCGAGGGCCACTTTGAGTATTTAGTGATGCCTTTTGGTCTTTCAAATGCTCCGTCAGTTTTCCAGTCCTTTATGCATGATATTTTTCGCGATTATTTGGATAAATTTATGATTGTGTATCTGGATGATATTCTGATTTTTTCGGATGACTGGGACTCTCATGTCCAGCAAGTCAGGAGGGTTTTCCAGGTTTTGCGGTCTAATTCTTTGTGTGTGAAGGGTTCTAAGTGTGTTTTTGGGGTACAGAGGATTTCCTTTTTGGGATATATTTTTTCTCCCTCTTCCATTGAAATGGATCCTGTCAAGGTTCAAGCTATTTGTGATTGGACGCAGCCCTCTTCTCTTAAGAGTCTTCAGAAATTTTTGGGCTTTGCTAACTTTTATCGTCGATTTATTGCTGGTTTTTCGGATATTGCTAAGCCATTGACCGATTTGACTAAGAAGGGTGCTGATGTTGCTGATTGGTCCCCTGACGCTGTGGAGGCCTTTCGGGAGCTTAAGCGCCGTTTTTCCTCTGCCCCTGTGTTGCGTCAGCCTGATGTTGCTCTACCTTTTCAGGTTGAGGTCGACGCTTCTGAGATCGGAGCTGGGGCAGTGTTGTCGCAGAAAAGTTCTGACTGCTCCGTGATGAGGCCTTGTGCCTTCTTTTCCCGTAAATTTTCGCCCGCTGAGCGGAATTATGATGTTGGGAATCGGGAGCTTTTGGCCATGAAGTGGGCTTTTGAGGAGTGGCGCCATTGGCTTGAGGGGGCCAGACATCAGGTGGTGGTATTGACTGACCACAAAAACTTGATTTATCTTGAGACCGCCAGGCGCCTGAATCCTAGACAGGCGCGCTGGTCATTATTTTTCTCTCGGTTTAATTTTGTGGTGTCATACCTACCGGGTTCTAAGAATGTTAAGGCGGATGCCCTTTCTAGGAGTTTTGAGCCTGACTCGCCTGGTAACTCTGAGCCCACAGGTATCCTTAAGGATGGAGTGGTATTGTCAGCCGTTTCTCCAGACCTGCGGCGGGCCTTGCAGGAGTTTCAGGCGGATAGACCGGATCGTTGCCCACCTGATAAACTGTTTGTTCCTGATGATTGGACCAGTAGAGTCATCTCTGAGGTTCATTCTTCTGCGTTGGCAGGTCATCCTGGCATTTTTGGAACCAGGGATTTGGTGGCAAGGTCCTTCTGGTGGCCTTCCCTGTCACGAGATGTGCGAGGCTTTGTGCAGTCTTGTGACGTTTGTGCTCGGGCCAAGCCTTGTTGCTCTCGGGCTAGTGGATTATTGTTGCCCTTGCCCATTCCTAAGAGGCCTTGGACGCACATCTCGATGGATTTTATTTCAGATCTGCCTGTTTCTCAGAAGATGTCTGTCATCTGGGTGGTGTGTGACCGTTTCTCTAAGATGGTCCATTTGGTTCCTCTGCCCAAGTTGCCTTCTTCTTCCGAGTTGGTTCCTCTGTTTTTTCAAAATGTTGTTCGTTTGCATGGTATTCCTGAGAATATCATTTCTGACAGAGGGACCCAATTCGTGTCTAGATTTTGGCGGGCATTCTGTGCTAGGATGGGCATAGATTTATCTTTTTCGTCCGCTTTCCATCCTCAGACGAATGGCCAGACCGAGCGGACTAATCAGACCCTGGAGACATATCTGAGGTGTTTTGTGTCTGCTGACCAGGATGATTGGGTTGCTTTTTTGCCATTGGCAGAGTTCGCTCTCAATAATCGGGCCAGCTCTGCCACTTTGGTGTCCCCGTTTTTCTGTAATTCGGGGTTTCATCCTCGATTTTCCTCTGGTCAGGTGGAATCTTCGGATTGTCCTGGAGTGGATGCTGTGGTGGAGAGATTGCATCAGATCTGGGGGCAGGTGGTGGACAATTTGAGGTTGTCCCAGGAGAAGACTCAGCTTTTTGCCAACCGCCACCGTCGTGTTGGTCCTCGGCTTTGTGTTGGGGATTTGGTGTGGTTGTCTTCTCGTTTTGTCCCTATGAGGGTCTCTTCTCCTAAGTTTAAGCCTCGGTTCATCGGCCCGTATAAGATATTGGAGATTCTTAACCCTGTTTCCTTCCGTTTGGACCTCCCTGCATCCTTCTCTATTCATAACGTTTTTCATCGGTCATTATTGCGCAGGTATGAGGTACCGGTTGTGCCTTCCGTTGAGCCTCCTGCTCCGGTGTTGGTTGAGGGTGAGTTGGAGTACGTTGTGGAGAAAATCTTAGACTCTCGTGTTTCCAGACGGAGACTCCAGTATCTGGTCAAGTGGAAGGGATACGGCCAGGAGGATAATTCTTGGGTGAATGCATCTGATGTTCATGCCTCTGATCTGGTTCGTGCCTTTCATAGGGCCCATCCTGATCGCCCTGGTGGTTCTGGTGAGGGTTCGGTGCCCCCTCCTTGAGGGGGGGGTACTGTTGTGAATTTGGATTCTGGGCTCCCCCGGTGGCTACTGGTGGAATTGAACTGGTGTTTTCATCTTCTCTGTTCACCTGTTCCCATCAAGATGTGGGAGTCGCTATATAACCTTGCTGCTCTGTTAGTTGCTTGCCGGTCAACAATGTTATCAGAAGCCTCTCTGTGCTTGTTTCTGCTCCTAGACAACTACTAGATAAGTTGGACTCTTGTCCATGTTTGTTTTTGCATTTTTGTTCCAGTTCACAGCTGTAGTTTCGTTACTGTGTCTGGAAAGCTCTTGTGAACAGGAATTGCCACTCTGGTGTTATGAGTTAATGCCAGAGTTTTAAAGTAATTCCTGGATGGTGTTTTGATAGGGTTTTCAGCTGACCATGAAAGTGTCCTTTCTGTCTTCTGCTATGTAGTAAGTTGACCTCAAATTTGCTAAACCTATTTTCATACTACGTTTGTTATTTCATCTTAATTCACCGCCAATACATGTGGGGGGCCTCTGTCTCCTTTCGGGGTATTTCTCTAGAGGTGAGCTAGGACTAATATTTTCCTCTGCTAGCATTATTTAGTCCTCCGGCTGGTGCTGGGCATCTAGAATCAACGTAGGCATGCTACCCGGCCACTGCTAGTTGTGCGTTAGGTTTAGTTCATGGTCAGCTCAGTTCCCATCTTCCAAGAGCTAGTTCCTATATATGCTGATGCTATGTTCTCTTGCCATTGAGAACATGACAGATATCCTTCCTTCCGAAGTGTAGCCCTACCATCAGTCCAACGGTAACGGCTCCAGCTACCCAGAATTTGGAGGAAACGAAACAGGTATCTACTCTCCCTCTGGTTTACCAGGAATTTTCAGACATTTGTGACAAGAGGAAGGCAGACCAACTCCCTCCACACAGACAATATGACTGCCCCATAGAGCTGCTTCCCGGGGCAGCGATTCCTTTTGGTCATGTTTACCCGTTGGCAGCTCCAGAATTAAAGACATTACGGGAGTATATAGATGAGAATTTAGCCAAGGGGTTTATCCGACCATCTTCTTCACCAGCGGGCGCTCACATATTCTTTGTAAAGAAAAAAGATGGCACTCTAAGACCGTGTATTGATTATCGGGAGCTAAATAAGGTAACCATCCGTAACAGGTACCCATTGCCGTTAATTCCTGAATTGTTGGAGAGAGTTCGCCAAGCTAAAATATTCACCAAATTAGGTCTTCGCGGGGCATATAATTTACTCCTTATACGTCCCGGAGATGAATGGAAGACAGCTTTCAGATGTCGGTATGGACATTTTGAATATTTAGTGATGCCATTCGGACTCTGTAACGCTCCTGCTGCTTTCCAACACTTGGCCAACGATATTTTCAGGAATTTACTGGATCATTATGTAGTCATTTACCTGCATGACATATTGATTTTCTCTGATTCCCTACAGGAACACCAGGAACATGTCAAGACCGTGCTCAGACGTTTGAGAGATAACCATTTGTATATCAAACTCGAAAAGTGTGAATTTCATTGCTCCAAAATTCAATTTTTAGGCTATGTTATTTCTCCTCAGGGATTGAATATGGAGTCCAGCAAGATCCAGGCGATCATAGATTGGCCGGTACCAGGAAACGTTAAAGAGGTACAAAGATTCATTGGTTTTGCTAACTTTTATAGACGTTTTATCCGGAATTTTTCGGAAATTGTCCATCCCATCACTCTCCTCACTAAGAAGGGGAAGAAGTTTGTATGGTCTCCGCAAGCCCAGGAAGCCTTTGATCGCCTAAAGGTTTGTTTTACCACGGCTCCGATATTGACGCACCCGGATCCTGCACTGCCTTTTGTCGTGGAGGTGGATGCTTCTGACTGTGCACTGGGAGCAATCCTCTCACAACGAACCGGAGATAAAGGTTTGCTGCACCCGTGTGCCTTCTTTTCTCGCAGGTTATCATCTGCTGAACTGAACTATGATATTGCAGATAAGGAACTTTTGGCAATCATTTCCGCTTTTAAGAAATGGAGACACCATTTGCAGGGAGCAACTCAACAGGTAGTAGTGCTCACAGATCACCGTAATTTGGAATTCCTCAAGTCCGCCAGATGTCTCTCTCCTCGACAAGCTAGGTGGAGTTTGTTCCTAAACCAGTTTGATTTTGTCATCTCGTACCGCCCAGGTTCACGTAATGGGAAGGCCGATGCACTATCCCGAATACACACGATGGACTCCGTGCCTGGGACCCCGTCTAAGACCATCTTGTCGGATGCCAATTTCATAGGAGTGCTCCAGGACCGGGACCTGTGGGAGGAGATCAAGCTGGCCTATGATGGTGACGTATTTCTTGCTGCCCCACCTGACAATGTGAATCTTGTCTTTCAGAATGGTGTATGGCTTAGAGAACGCTGTATTTATGTCCCTGAGGCTGTGAGACTTCGAATTCTCAAATTGGTCCATGACTCCGTATTGGCTGGTCATCGGGGTGTACAGAAGACGCAGGAATTTTTAAGTCGTTTTTTCTGGTGGCCTACCTGTTTGAAGGATGTAAATGACTATGTCCGCTCTTGTGAGGTTTGTGCCCGGTGCAAAGTTCCTCGTGTTTCACCTACTGGCCTTCTTAAGCCACTACCCGTACCATCTCGCCCTTGGGGGTCTATTTCGATGGACTTTATTGTGGAGTTACCCACCTCTGGCGGTATATTATATTTGCTATTTCAAACAGAGCTTCTTTTCCTTTAGTTAGCTGTTGATCATCTAGAAGAATCCGATGCATTGGGTCTACATAAACAGCTGCCAAAAGAATGTTATTTTGTAATAGTAGCTCCTCTCTCCATTTCATTGATGTAGCAATGCCACTTGCAATTAACCCTCCTCTTTGGGACAGGCAAAACATCAGGTTCTTCCACTCCTTTAAGAGAATACCTGGAGTTAAGTCCTCTGCTTGTAATTTTTTAGTCACTGTAAATGGGTGCTCTAGCAATTTTTCCAGCTCAGTCACCTGATTCCACTGACTTTCATTTAGCGTCAGTTGAGGGTTAGCCATGTCTACAAGAAAGGTTTTCAGTTCAACCAAGCGCTGAATCATTAAGTAAGTACTGCCCCATCGTGTGGCTTGATCAATAATTGCCCCTTTTCCAGCACGTCTCTTCAAAATTGAGTCAACTTTAGGGGTTCTGGCAACAGTAGCCAATTTTCTAACCTTGCCAATCAGTGCAGCAGCATGTCCTTCTTGCAGACTGTCTCTTATAGCCAGCTGTAGTGTATGCACAACACAGCGCATGTGATGAATGAAAGAACGTATTGACACAGTTTCAACAAGATGATCTAAACTATCATGTTGCTGTTCATCTGAAGCAACTTCAGTTTGCTCCTCAGTTACAATACTGTGTTCCTCTAGTTCAAACATTTCTGTGTCTGTGGACCCAGAATGTTCTTCTAGCTGCTGGTCACCATCATTACTCTCATTCCTTAGCTTAATAGTACTTATCATATTTGAAGCATTGTCAGTTATGACAGAAAGAACTTGCTCTTTTTTTAAGTTCATAGTCTTGCAGAACCTTTTCCACCAAGACCTGGAGAAACTCACTGGTGTGATGAGCTTTGGTGTCTTTTACTGCCAATGTCTTTGTAAATATTTCATTTTTGTCACAAACAAATCGGACATTGATGGCAAAATAGTTCACTCTGTGATGTGTGCAGGCATCCAGTTTAAGAAACAGAAAGCGTCCCTTGAGAGTTTTTTTAAGTTCTTCCTTTTGTTTAAAAGCTTCTTCGATTACTAATTTTCTAATACTCTCTCCAGAGAAACGCCAAGCTTGCGGGCCATTTCCCCATTCAGACACATAAAAGCTATGATCTGTTTTTTAAATGTATCTACTGTCATTGTCACAGTAACTTTGTCACTGACAAAATATCTTGCAATTGATGGCTGCAAAGTTCTCTGCTCCTTTGTTTGGCTGGAAGAGCTGGGCACTGGTTCATTGGTTTGGATGCAGTCTTTCTCATCCACTGCTTTCAGTACTTCTGGATGAAAGCGCTGTAAATGTCTCTTTAGATTAGAAGCTCTGGTAGGAGCATTTTTATCTTTGCCTGAATATGCACTGATCTTGGCTTCACAGCATTTGTTTTCGTCTGGATCATTTGTCATACACTGACAGACATAATGTTTTCTATCTTGAGTGATGGTGAAATGTTCAAATACAGCTGATTTAATGTGACGCTTCTTTGACATTCTCAGGTTTTTCATTCTGCATTCACAATCCAAATGAAAATTGTTTTTCCTAAAAACAATTGTACAAAATTATTGCCAGGTCGTACAACTGATATAGTGTTCAGTAATACTGTTATTCCTCATGTACTCACAGTTAACTGATTCAAAGTTTGTTGAAAGGATAATACTTCTTACAGTCTTCCTCTTCTGAGTAGCAGCTGTGAGATGCTTGGAAGACGCACACCTAGTAAACATCTAGTCTAGATGAGGAGCTTTACTACTAAGAATTTGCAACACATTTTCACTTTCAGTTTCATACATTGTAAGTAGGGGGGTTGGGGCAGCATGAGGTTAACCAAGTATAAGATTAGATAAGGGCAGTGGAGAACAGTGACACACAAGAAGTAAGAAATGTCTCTATATCCAGCAGAACTGATTATCACTGTTGTTCATAGTTTGATAGAACATATATATTTGAGTAACATTTATAAAATTCATATGAAAATTCAATTATGAAATATTAATACATTTTTTTTAAAGCTGGAGTCGGAGTCGGTACATTTCTACCGACTCCGACTCCAACCAAAACTAACTCTGACTCCACGACTCCGACTCCACAGCCCTGCCTGTACCCAATATCCTATTTACCAGCCGCAGTCTTCATCTCTTCCCAGTGCCGCTCCGGTCGTCTTCTGCAGGTTGTGACCCGCCGGTTCGCTTTGATGTTTGCTGGGCGATCCGGAAGTCACAACTCAATGTAAGTCTATGGGAGCCAGAACGATGATCTCCTAGACTTACAGTGAGAGCTTGTGACCGTTACCTCTGACTTACGGTCACTCTGAAGTTGCGGTTTCAAGATGGCGGCACTGAGAAGAGCAGAAGACCATGGCAGAGAAATTGGGTGAGTGGCACCACTCCAGTGCTGAAATTTAAAAAAACTCTGGCGTTGTGCCTTTTTAAAAGGAAAAACCGTGTACTGCAGCTCAATAAATGCAAGGGGAAAAAAACTTAGATTTTAGAAATCTCATATATTTTGCCACTGTAAAGCAATGCGTTTCTTTTACCAACAGGAAAAAATGGCACAAAAACCCCACTTGTGAACAATATCCTAAGCCTATGGAGCCTCAGAACAAGACTCCATAGGCTTAGATTGTAAAAGCGACTTCTGGCTCACACATAAGAGCACAGTGTGATCCAGAGTCGAAATTTCAGTTACATGAGTGATCAGAGGAACGGGAAAGACTGCAATCTAATTATTTTATTGCATGTTACATACACATTTAGATGGATCCAGGGAATAAAATAAATCCTTAAAAGTGTGTCTTTATGTGACACCATTTATTTTCCAATTTTAGAATGTACTGGAAAAAAATGGTAGCCCTGCAATTACATTGTCGTATTCTTTTTCATTTTTTACAGTGTTGTGTGGGAAGAATGGCCTGACCATATTCTTCAGGTCAGTACGATTATGACTATAACAGAGTTATTTTTTGTTTGTAGCTTTAACAAAATTTTAATGTTTTAAACTTTAAAAGCCTTGAAGGAAGTATATCCATCCTCAGTGTCACTCGAAGTCAGTACCACACCTTGGCGGCCCAAGTCTTTGCCGCAGACTCTAATTTGCATCCATGCCACCCTTGCGACCAGGATGGGGAGCTGATTGGCGGCTGTCAACTTTATCACCTGTCCCCACTCAGACCTCATCGCTTCAGGGAAATGGTTTTTGAAATACTTCTCTGGCATCGTGGTTACTTGGAAGCCGGTATCTACCAGACAGCGTACGGCCCTTCCATCTATTTCAGCCCAGACTAACGGACACCTTAAAACTAAATTGGTGGGACTTCTGGTTCTTCTTACTGGCTGTTCTGGCTCCGGGCGGCGTCCCCCAGCCTCGGAGCCTCCTAGTTTAACGGGCGATGCTGGAGAGGCCGCCCACGTTGTGGGCACATCGGGGCCATGTGCCCCAGCTCTCCACAGAGAAAGCAGGTAGGAAGTTCCTCCTGTCTAGACACTCTTCCGCCCCGTCGCGGTTCTGAGAAAGCTCTGCTCTCAGATGAGCTCAGCGAGGTCACCTTCTTTTTAGTTTCTGTCAATTCTTCCCTCATCTCTTGGATTTCTCACCGCAAATCTTCCACCCATCCGGGCGTAGCCACTGTATTCACGGCCACCTCTCCGCTCCGGACCTTCACCACCAGAAGTGTCACCCCCTGTTCTTGCTTGCACATGCGTGCCTCACTTCCAACTTCTGCAAAAGTCATGTGTGGGTTCGCACGCAAGCGCTCCCGCAGGGCCTGTTTCAGCAGTGCATCTCTCAACCCGGTCACTAACTGATCATGCAGCACCACATCAATCGACCCTACCCCCACACCTTCTTTCCGGGATATGGCAGTGTATATTTCCTGCAATACGTTCATGAACTGTATAAATAATAAGTGTAAGGCCTCTTTCACAATTCCTGTTTTTTGCTGTCCGTCGCAATGCGTCGTTCTGTGCAAAAAACGCATCCTGCAAAGTTGCCCGCAGGATGCGTTTTTTGCCCATAGACTTGTATTGCCGATGGATCACGACGTATGGCCATACATCGCGTCCGTCGTGCACTGGATGCGTTGTGTTTTGGCGGACCGTCGTATCGAAAAAAAGTTCAAGGGAACGTTTTTTCTTACGTCGGATCCTGCAATTCCTACCGCGCATGCGCAGCCGGAACTCTGCCCCCTCCTCCCCGGGACTTTAGAATGGGCAGCGGATGTGTTGAAAAACTGCATCTGCTGCCCACGTTGTGCCGAATTTTCACAACGTCCGTCAGTTCGTCGCGCCGATGCTTAGCGACGGCCCCGTACCCACAGACGTGAGAAAGAAGCCTAAGTGGGCACCATCCACTGATTTAGTTTATACTGGGATCAACTAATGCATATGAAACAAGTAATCAAAAAAAAGAGAAAAGTATATGCAGAAAAGGGATCACCACAATAGAATTCAATACAAAAAAATGCTTTTTATTGGAAACCTACCACATACAAAACAATTTAAAAACAATTAAAAAGTCCCAACTTGGACCATAATTCGAGAAATATGGGTCATACAATAACGAGTACAGTACTTCAAAAACCTTACATGCCGTTATTCTTTATATAAGACACACACTCAGTGTCCTCAAAAACTTAGCACATGTTGGCAAAAGCATTTTTTTGTATTGAAATTTAATTTGGGTTGATCCCTTTTCTGGATATGCTTTTCTCTTTTTTTTTACGTTCATGAACTGTGTCACTGTCTCCCCTTCTTTTTGAGTCCGGCTAAACAGTCGCATGTTCAGCTCTCCTATATCTGTGGGGTCCACATGTGTTTCCTCCAGTATACGTAACACCTTGTCAAGCGTATCCCGCTGTCTGGGGGGCTGTAGGATCACTGAATCCCTCGCCTCCCCTTCCAGGGCCATCATGGCGACCTCCGCCTGTAGGGCGGGTATCATCGAGTACATTCTCATCATCCCTTTAATACTTTCAGTCCAGCTCCACAACATGGTGTTACTCACATTAAATTAAGACACCACAAAATGGAGCATGAAACCACAAAAAATGTGTATCATAAAACAGTAAATTTTATTTTAGAAATCCGTTATGACGCATAAAGATAAATATCACAAAGTAAGTAATTAGAACAGAGCAGTTGATTAGGTTAAGGGTGCACCACAAACATGGTGGCACCCCAAAGACAAAGGCATGGAGATAGAGTTATACATATACCCAGAACAAGAGTCATATTCAAATATGCAATGTAAAGTGCCAGTGCATCATATTTCATCCATACCCCAAATAGAGTGGTCACATAAGTCTCAAAATTAGACTCTCATTATAGAGATAATTTATGTAAATCAATGGCCATGTGGCTATTATAGTCTAAACAATAAAATAGGCATGAGACCACCCTTGGATCTTACCCATATCTGTGTCCATGGGGATACCCACGTGCCCCTACGCGCGTTTCACAACAGCTTCCTGAGGGGACAGAGTGATGATAAAGAGTCCCTGCTGTCTTCCTTAAATACACTCCTCAATTATCACATTTAGCAGCGCATGTGTCAGTATTCCGGGTTTTCCAAGTTACCTTGTGAATGATTTTGCCCTTTGTTAAGATGGAGTTTGCTGTTTTTGTCTGCCCTACTTCCTGTTCATTTGTTTAAAACCCGGGTCAGGTGTCAGCCTCTCTGCTGGAGTATTCTGCTTGGTTTCTCCATCAGCTCAGCAGCTTGTCTGCTGTACTTCTACCCATGGCTCTGGACATTCTCTGCCTATGTAAGTTACGCTCTCAGTCTGTTGGCTTGGGAACTTAACCCTTGGTTCTCTCCTCCGGGTAAGAACTCTGTTTTGGAACTGTGTTTGGAGCTTTGCTGCTGGACTTAGACTGTGTTTGCTACTTAATCCTTATTTACTCCCCCCGGTGGGAGCTACTGGAAATTACACCAGTATAATTCTTTATGTGAACTTGTTTCTGGACTTAGGCTACGTTCACATTTGCGTTGTGCGCCGCAGCGTCGGCACCACAACGCAAACAACGCAGCAAAACGCATGCACAACGCTGCGTTTTGCGCCGCATGCGTCCTTTTTTTGATTGATTTTGGACGCAGCAAAAATGCAACTTGCTGCGTCCAATGCGCCCGGACGCGTGCGCCGCAGGGACGCATGCGGCGCAAAACGCAAGTGCGACGCATGTCCATGCGCCCCCATGTTAAATATAGGGGTGCATGACGCATGCGGCGACGCTGCGGCGCCCGACGCTGCGGCGCCGACCGCAAATGTGAACGTAGACTTACCCGTGTTTATGCCACAACTGAGAAACTTGAGAACTTGTTTCAGGACTTACCCGTGTTCATCCCACACCTGGGATTAACCTGAGGACTTGTTTCTGGACTTCCCTGTGTTTACTTCATACCCGGATTTGACTCTTTCTGCACCAGCTGTGTTTGGATCTGCACGTCACCCGTCTCACTCACCTTGCCAAGGATTTTGGCCTAAGAACTCTTCTGTTTTGCTGTATATGGTTAAGGGACTTGTTTCACTGCGAGTTATCAGTATATTGTTTGTGTGTTTTTGCTGTGTTACAAATATACTATTTGCACTAAAGTAACCCGTCTCTGTCTGTTCATTGCCCCATGCTACCAGAATCTTAGAGTTCCTACAATAGTATTACAGGATACTCCAGCCTAAAAAAAAAGATTCTGCTGGGGCAATGACAGAGACACGGGTAGACAAGATGTTTGCTATGATTAACTCCTTGCAGCAGGAGGTGGCGGCTGTACAAAATAAAATTAGAGACATGGACTCCCGGGCTAACCACAATGCGCAGGTGTTTGGTCAGGCTCTCCAAGATTTACGTACCTTGGTAGACGCCCAGGTTACACCACCTGCTCAGCATACACCACCTACCAGTATGCCTAAATTGCCTCCTTTCCGGTTTAATGGTGACCGAAGTCAATTCCGTGGGTTTGTTAATCAATGTATATTATTTTTTGATGTACATGCTTCTTACTATCAGTCTGATAGATCTAAGGTACTATGTATAATTATGTTGTTGACATCACGGGCACTGGCTTGGGCAAATCCTATGGTTGAAAGTCGCGATGTCCGTCTAAATTTGGATGATTTTCTGGTAGCTATGGCGCAAATGTTTGATGATCCCAACCGCCGTGCCTCCGCTGAAAAATCCTTGCTTTCCTTACGCCAGGGGAAACGTTCAGTCATAGAATATATTACTGAATTTAAGAGGTTAGTAGTGGATACCAACTGGGATAATAATGCTTTATTACCAATTTTTAGGAAAGGATTGTCCAGTACAATCAAAGATGAGCTAGCTCGCTCAGAGTCTCCACAGGAGTTTGAGTTATTTTTACAACACTGTGTGCGTATTGATATCCGCCTAACTGAACACAGACAAGAGAAATGGGCGGCTTCAAATCGCATCACTAATTTTACTCTTCCGTCTAGGGAAACTACCAACAAGAACCCGCGGGAAGCTGAGGAGGTGCCTATGCAAGTGGACTCACTACAGAAACGTGAGAGTAACGAACACCGTGAATATCGCTTTCGTGAACGCTTATGCTTTTACTGTGGTCAATCGGATCATTTCCTTATTAATTGTCCTAAATGTCCCAGGCGACCAAACAAGGTGTTGGCGGCAGTAGGGGATTATGACAATACGGACACTGAGTCAGAAGTCTCAGAGACCAGTTTACATCTAGATGCTGTGGTTCCCCTAACAGTGATGTCGACTTCCCCTAAAGATCAAGGGGAGAAATACTCACATTGTTCTCTTCCTATTCAGATTCTGTGGGAGGGACAGTGGATACCAAGTTCTGCTATGATAGACTCTGGAGCAGGTGGAAATTTCATGGATTCTTCTTTCGCCAGGGAACATGGTATTAAGACACAGCTAAGAGCCTCACCAGTCAACATGGAAACGGTGGATGGTTCTCCATTAATTTCTGGGCCAGTAGACCGGGAGACGGTGCTTCTGAAGTGTAAGATGGAACCAGACCATCTGGAAACCCTATCATTTATGTTAATATCTTCTCCTCATTTTCCTGTAATTTTAGGAATTCCCTGGTTACGGACACAGAATCCAAACATCAATTGGGAAACCAAGGAGATATCTGTTGTGAATTTGGATTCTGGGCTCCCCCGGTGGCTACTGGTGGAATTGAACTGGTGTTTTCATCTTCTCTGTTCACCTGTTCCCATCAAGATGTGGGAGTCGCTATATAACCTTGCTGCTCTGTTAGTTGCTTGCCGGTCAACAATGTTATCAGAAGCCTCTCTGTGCTTGTTCCTGCTCCTAGACAACTACTAGATAAGTTGGACTCTTGTCCATGTTTGTTTTTGCATTTTTGTTCCAGTTCACAGCTGTAGTTTCGTTACTGTGTCTGGAAAGCTCTTGTGAACAGGAATTGCCACTCTGGTGTTATGAGTTAATGCCAGAGTTTTAAAGTAATTCCTGGATGGTGTTTTGATAGGGTTTTCAGCTGACCATGAAAGTGTCCTTTCTGTCTTCTGCTATGTAGTAAGTGGACCTCAAATTTGCTAAACCTATTTTCATACTACGTTTGTTATTTCATCTTAATTCACCGCCAATACATGTGGGGGGCCTCTGTCTCCTTTCGGGGTATTTCTCTAGAGGTGAGCTAGGACTAATATTTTCCTCTGCTAGCATTATTTAGTCCTCCGGCTGGTGCTGGGCATCTAGAATCAACGTAGGCATGCTACCCGGCCACTGCTAGTTGTGCGTTAGGTTTAGTTCATGGTCAGCTCAGTTCCCATCTTCCAAGAGCTAGTTCCTATATATGCTGATGCTATGTTCTCTTGCCATTGAGAACATGACAGATATCCTTCCTTCCGAAGTGTAGCCCTACCATCAGTCCAACGGTAACGGCTCCAGCTACCCAGAATTTGGAGGAAACGAAACAGGTATCTACTCTCCCTCTGGTTTACCAGGAATTTTCAGACATTTGTGACAAGAGGAAGGCAGACCAACTCCCTCCACACAGACAATATGACTGCCCCATAGAGCTGCTTCCCGGGGCAGCGATTCCTTTTGGTCATGTTTACCCGTTGGCAGCTCCAGAATTAAAGACATTACGGGAGTATATAGATGAGAATTTAGCCAAGGGGTTTATCCGACCATCTTCTTCACCAGCGGGCGCTCACATATTCTTTGTAAAGAAAAAAGATGGCACTCTAAGACCGTGTATTGATTATCGGGAGCTAAATAAGGTAACCATCCGTAACAGGTACCCATTGCCGTTAATTCCTGAATTGTTGGAGAGAGTTCGCCAAGCTAAAATATTCACCAAATTAGGTCTTCGCGGGGCATATAATTTACTCCTTATACGTCCCGGAGATGAATGGAAGACAGCTTTCAGATGTCGGTATGGACATTTTGAATATTTAGTGATGCCATTCGGACTCTGTAACGCTCCTGCTGCTTTCCAACACTTGGCCAACGATATTTTCAGGGATTTACTGGATCATTATGTAGTCATTTACCTGCATGACATATTGATTTTCTCTGATTCCCTACAGGAACACCAGGAACATGTCAAGACCGTGCTCAGACGTTTGAGAGATAACCATTTGTATATCAAACTCGAAAAGTGTGAATTTCATTGCTCCAAAATTCAATTTTTAGGCTATGTTATTTCTCCTCAGGGATTGAATATGGAGTCCAGCAAGATCCAGGCGATCATAGATTGGCCGGTACCAGGAAACGTTAAAGAGGTACAAAGATTCATTGGTTTTGCTAACTTTTATAGACGTTTTATCCGGAATTTTTCGGAAATTGTCCATCCCATCACTCTCCTCACTAAGAAGGGGAAGAAGTTTGTATGGTCTCCGCAAGCCCAGGAAGCCTTTGATCGCCTAAAGGTTTGTTTTACCACGGCTCCGATATTGACGCACCCGGATCCTGCACTGCCTTTTGTCGTGGAGGTGGATGCTTCTGACTGTGCACTGGGAGCAATCCTCTCACAACGAACCGGAGATAAAGGTTTGCTGCACCCGTGTGCCTTCTTTTCTCGCAGGTTATCATCTGCTGAACTGAACTATGATATTGCAGATAAGGAACTTTTGGCAATCATTTCCGCTTTTAAGAAATGGAGACACCATTTGCAGGGAGCAACTCAACAGGTAGTAGTGCTCACAGATCACCGTAATTTGGAATTCCTCAAGTCCGCCAGATGTCTCTCTCCTCGACAAGCTAGGTGGAGTTTGTTCCTAAACCAGTTTGATTTTGTCATCTCGTACCGCCCAGGTTCACGTAATGGGAAGGCCGATGCACTATCCCGAATACACACGATGGACTCCGTGCCTGGGACCCCGTCTAAGACCATCTTGTCGGATGCCAATTTCATAGGAGTGCTCCAGGACCGGGACCTGTGGGAGGAGATCAAGCTGGCCTATGATGGTGACGTATTTCTTGCTGCCCCACCTGACAATGTGAATCTTGTCTTTCAGAATGGTGTATGGCTTAGAGAACGCTGTATTTATGTCCCTGAGGCTGTGAGACTTCGAATTCTCAAATTGGTCCATGACTCCGTATTGGCTGGTCATCGGGGTGTACAGAAGACGCAGGAATTTTTAAGTCGTTTTTTCTGGTGGCCTACCTGTTTGAAGGATGTAAATGACTATGTCCGCTCTTGTGAGGTTTGTGCCCGGTGCAAAGTTCCTCGTGTTTCACCTACTGGCCTTCTTAAGCCACTACCCGTACCATCTCGCCCTTGGGGGTCTATTTCGATGGACTTTATTGTGGAGTTACCCACCTCTGGCGGTATATTATATTTGCTATTTCAAACAGAGCTTCTTTTCCTTTAGTTAGCTGTTGATCATCTAGAAGAATCCGATGCATTGGGTCTACATAAACAGCTGCCAAAAGAATGTTATTTTGTAATAGTAGCTCCTCTCTCCATTTCATTGATGTAGCAATGCCACTTGCAATTAACCCTCCTCTTTGGGACAGGCAAAACATCAGGTTCTTCCACTCCTTTAAGAGAATACCTGGAGTTAAGTCCTCTGCTTGTAATTTTTTAGTCACTGTAAATGGGTGCTCTAGCAATTTTTCCAGCTCAGTCACCTGATTCCACTGACTTTCATTTAGCGTCAGTTGAGGGTTAGCCATGTCTACAAGAAAGGTTTTCAGTTCAACCAAGCGCTGAATCATTAAGTAAGTACTGCCCCATCGTGTGGCTTGATCAATAATTGCCCCTTTTCCAGCACGTCTCTTCAAAATTGAGTCAACTTTAGGGGTTCTGGCAACAGTAGCCAATTTTCTAACCTTGCCAATCAGTGCAGCAGCATGTCCTTCTTGCAGACTGTCTCTTATAGCCAGCTGTAGTGTATGCACAACACAGCGCATGTGATGAATGAAAGAACGTATTGACACAGTTTCAACAAGATGATCTAAACTATCATGTTGCTGTTCATCTGAAGCAACTTCAGTTTGCTCCTCAGTTACAATACTGTGTTCCTCTAGTTCAAACATTTCTGTGTCTGTGGACCCAGAATGTTCTTCTAGCTGCTGGTCACCATCATTACTCTCATTCCTTAGCTTAATAGTACTTATCATATTTGAAGCATTGTCAGTTATGACAGAAAGAACTTGCTCTTTTTTTAAGTTCATAGTCTTGCAGAACCTTTTCCACCAAGACCTGGAGAAACTCACTGGTGTGATGAGCTTTGGTGTCTTTTACTGCCAATGTCTTTGTAAATATTTCATTTTTGTCACAAACAAATCGGACATTGATGGCAAAATAGTTCACTCTGTGATGTGTGCAGGCATCCAGTTTAAGAAACAGAAAGCGTCCCTTGAGAGTTTTTTTAAGTTCTTCCTTTTGTTTAAAAGCTTCTTCGATTACTAATTTTCTAATACTCTCTCCAGAGAAACGCCAAGCTTGCGGGCCATTTCCCCATTCAGACACATAAAAGCTATGATCTGTTTTTTAAATGTATCTACTGTCATTGTCACAGTAACTTTGTCACTGACAAAATATCTTGCAATTGATGGCTGCAAAGTTCTCTGCTCCTTTGTTTGGCTGGAAGAGCTGGGCACTGGTTCATTGGTTTGGATGCAGTCTTTCTCATCCACTGCTTTCAGTACTTCTGGATGAAAGCGCTGTAAATGTCTCTTTAGATTAGAAGCTCTGGTAGGAGCATTTTTATCTTTGCCTGAATATGCACTGATCTTGGCTTCACAGCATTTGTTTTCGTCTGGATCATTTGTCATACACTGACAGACATAATGTTTTCTATCTTGAGTGATGGTGAAATGTTCAAATACAGCTGATTTAATGTGACGCTTCTTTGACATTCTCAGGTTTTTCATTCTGCATTCACAATCCAAATGAAAATTGTTTTTCCTAAAAACAATTGTACAAAATTATTGCCAGGTCGTACAACTGATATAGTGTTCAGTAATACTGTTATTCCTCATGTACTCACAGTTAACTGATTCAAAGTTTGTTGAAAGGATAATACTTCTTACAGTCTTCCTCTTCTGAGTAGCAGCTGTGAGATGCTTGGAAGACGCACACCTAGTAAACATCTAGTCTAGATGAGGAGCTTTACTACTAAGAATTTGCAACACATTTTCACTTTCAGTTTCATACATTGTAAGTAGGGGGGTTGGGGCAGCATGAGGTTAACCAAGTATAAGATTAGATAAGGGCAGTGGAGAACAGTGACACACAAGAAGTAAGAAATGTCTCTATATCCAGCAGAACTGATTATCACTGTTGTTCATAGTTTGATAGAACATATATATTTGAGTAACATTTATAAAATTCATATGAAAATTCAATTATGAAATATTAATACATTTTTTTTAAAGCTGGAGTCGGAGTCGGTACATTTCTACCGACTCCGACTCCAACCAAAACTAACTCTGACTCCACGACTCCGACTCCACAGCCCTGCCTGTACCCAATATCCTATTTACCAGCCGCAGTCTTCATCTCTTCCCAGTGCCGCTCCGGTCGTCTTCTGCAGGTTGTGACCCGCCGGTTCGCTTTGATGTTTGCTGGGCGATCCGGAAGTCACAACTCAATGTAAGTCTATGGGAGCCAGAACGATGATCTCCTAGACTTACAGTGAGAGCTTGTGACCGTTACCTCTGACTTACGGTCACTCTGAAGTTGCGGTTTCAAGATGGCGGCACTGAGAAGAGCAGAAGACCATGGCAGAGAAATTGGGTGAGTGGCACCACTCCAGTGCTGAAATTTAAAAAAACTCTGGCGTTGTGCCTTTTTAAAAGGAAAAACCGTGTACTGCAGCTCAATAAATGCAAGGGGAAAAAAACTTAGATTTTAGAAATCTCATATATTTTGCCACTGTAAAGCAATGCGTTTCTTTTACCAACAGGAAAAAATGGCACAAAAACCCCACTTGTGAACAATATCCTAAGCCTATGGAGCCTCAGAACAAGACTCCATAGGCTTAGATTGTAAAAGCGACTTCTGGCTCACACATAAGAGCACAGTGTGATCCAGAGTCGAAATTTCAGTTACATGAGTGATCAGAGGAACGGGAAAGACTGCAATCTAATTATTTTATTGCATGTTACATACACATTTAGATGGATCCAGGGAATAAAATAAATCCTTAAAAGTGTGTCTTTATGTGACACCATTTATTTTCCAATTTTAGAATGTACTGGAAAAAAATGGTAGCCCTGCAATTACATTGTCGTATTCTTTTTCATTTTTTACAGTGTTGTGTGGGAAGAATGGCCTGACCATATTCTTCAGGTCAGTACGATTATGACTATAACAGAGTTATTTTTTGTTTGTAGCTTTAACAAAATTTTAATGTTTTAAACTTTAAAAGCCTTGAAGGAAGTATATCCATCCTCAGTGTCACTCGAAGTCAGTACCACACCTTGGCGGCCCAAGTCTTTGCCGCAGACTCTAATTTGCATCCATGCCACCCTTGCGACCAGGATGGGGAGCTGATTGGCGGCTGTCAACTTTATCACCTGTCCCCACTCAGACCTCATCGCTTCAGGGAAATGGTTTTTGAAATACTTCTCTGGCATCGTGGTTACTTGGAAGCCGGTATCTACCAGACAGCGTACGGCCCTTCCATCTATTTCAGCCCAGACTAACGGACACCTTAAAACTAAATTGGTGGGACTTCTGGTTCTTCTTACTGGCTGTTCTGGCTCCGGGCGGCGTCCCCCAGCCTCGGAGCCTCCTAGTTTAACGGGCGATGCTGGAGAGGCCGCCCACGTTGTGGGCACATCGGGGCCATGTGCCCCAGCTCTCCACAGAGAAAGCAGGTAGGAAGTTCCTCCTGTCTAGACACTCTTCCGCCCCGTCGCGGTTCTGAGAAAGCTCTGCTCTCAGATGAGCTCAGCGAGGTCACCTTCTTTTTAGTTTCTGTCAATTCTTCCCTCATCTCTTGGATTTCTCACCGCAAATCTTCCACCCATCCGGGCGTAGCCACTGTATTCACGGCCACCTCTCCGCTCCGGACCTTCACCACCAGAAGTGTCACCCCCTGTTCTTGCTTGCACATGCGTGCCTCACTTCCAACTTCTGCAAAAGTCATGTGTGGGTTCGCACGCAAGCGCTCCCGCAGGGCCTGTTTCAGCAGTGCATCTCTCAACCCGGTCACTAACTGATCATGCAGCACCACATCAATCGACCCTACCCCCACACCTTCTTTCCGGGATATGGCAGTGTATATTTCCTGCAATACGTTCATGAACTGTATAAATAATAAGTGTAAGGCCTCTTTCACAATTCCTGTTTTTTGCTGTCCGTCGCAATGCGTCGTTCTGTGCAAAAAACGCATCCTGCAAAGTTGCCCGCAGGATGCGTTTTTTGCCCATAGACTTGTATTGCCGATGGATCACGACGTATGGCCATACATCGCGTCCGTCGTGCACTGGATGCGTTGTGTTTTGGCGGACCGTCGTATCGAAAAAAAGTTCAAGGGAACGTTTTTTCTTACGTCGGATCCTGCAATTCCTACCGCGCATGCGCAGCCGGAACTCTGCCCCCTCCTCCCCGGGACTTTAGAATGGGCAGCGGATGTGTTGAAAAACTGCATCTGCTGCCCACGTTGTGCCGAATTTTCACAACGTCCGTCAGTTCGTCGCGCCGATGCTTAGCGACGGCCCCGTACCCACAGACGTGAGAAAGAAGCCTAAGTGGGCACCATCCACTGATTTAGTTTATACTGGGATCAACTAATGCATATGAAACAAGTAATCAAAAAAAAGAGAAAAGTATATGCAGAAAAGGGATCACCACAATAGAATTCAATACAAAAAAATGCTTTTTATTGGAAACCTACCACATACAAAACAATTTAAAAACAATTAAAAAGTCCCAACTTGGACCATAATTCGAGAAATATGGGTCATACAATAACGAGTACAGTACTTCAAAAACCTTACATGCCGTTATTCTTTATATAAGACACACACTCAGTGTCCTCAAAAACTTAGCACATGTTGGCAAAAGCATTTTTTTGTATTGAAATTTAATTTGGGTTGATCCCTTTTCTGGATATGCTTTTCTCTTTTTTTTTACGTTCATGAACTGTGTCACTGTCTCCCCTTCTTTTTGAGTCCGGCTAAACAGTCGCATGTTCAGCTCTCCTATATCTGTGGGGTCCACATGTGTTTCCTCCAGTATACGTAACACCTTGTCAAGCGTATCCCGCTGTCTGGGGGGCTGTAGGATCACTGAATCCCTCGCCTCCCCTTCCAGGGCCATCATGGCGACCTCCGCCTGTAGGGCGGGTATCATCGAGTACATTCTCATCATCCCTTTAATACTTTCAGTCCAGCTCCACAACATGGTGTTACTCACATTAAATTAAGACACCACAAAATGGAGCATGAAACCACAAAAAATGTGTATCATAAAACAGTAAATTTTATTTTAGAAATCCGTTATGACGCATAAAGATAAATATCACAAAGTAAGTAATTAGAACAGAGCAGTTGATTAGGTTAAGGGTGCACCACAAACATGGTGGCACCCCAAAGACAAAGGCATGGAGATAGAGTTATACATATACCCAGAACAAGAGTCATATTCAAATATGCAATGTAAAGTGCCAGTGCATCATATTTCATCCATACCCCAAATAGAGTGGTCACATAAGTCTCAAAATTAGACTCTCATTATAGAGATAATTTATGTAAATCAATGGCCATGTGGCTATTATAGTCTAAACAATAAAATAGGCATGAGACCACCCTTGGATCTTACCCATATCTGTGTCCATGGGGATACCCACGTGCCCCTACGCGCGTTTCACAACAGCTTCCTGAGGGGACAGAGTGATGATAAAGAGTCCCTGCTGTCTTCCTTAAATACACTCCTCAATTATCACATTTAGCAGCGCATGTGTCAGTATTCCGGGTTTTCCAAGTTACCTTGTGAATGATTTTGCCCTTTGTTAAGATGGAGTTTGCTGTTTTTGTCTGCCCTACTTCCTGTTCATTTGTTTAAAACCCGGGTCAGGTGTCAGCCTCTCTGCTGGAGTATTCTGCTTGGTTTCTCCATCAGCTCAGCAGCTTGTCTGCTGTACTTCTACCCATGGCTCTGGACATTCTCTGCCTATGTAAGTTACGCTCTCAGTCTGTTGGCTTGGGAACTTAACCCTTGGTTCTCTCCTCCGGGTAAGAACTCTGTTTTGGAACTGTGTTTGGAGCTTTGCTGCTGGACTTAGACTGTGTTTGCTACTTAATCCTTATTTACTCCCCCCGGTGGGAGCTACTGGAAATTACACCAGTATAATTCTTTATGTGAACTTGTTTCAGGACTTACCCGTGTTCATTCCATACCTGGGATTAACCTGAGGACTTGTTTCTGGACTTCCCTGTGTTTACTTCATACCCGGATTTGACTCTTTCTGCACCAGCTGTGTTTGGACCTGCACGTCACCCGTCTCACTCACCTTGCCAAGGACTTTGGCCTAAGAACTCTTCTGTTTTGCTGTATATGGTTAAGGGACTTGTTTCACTGCGAGTTATCAGTATATTGTTTGTGTGTTTTTGCTGTGTTACAAATATACTATTTGCACTAAAGTAACCCGTCTCTGTCTGTTCATTGCCCCATGCTACCAGAATCTTAGAGTTCCTACAATAGTATTACAGCATGTGGCCGAACAAGTGGGCGCAGGAAAGCTGCATCACCCCGGCGCCATCATGGCGGTGCGGGTCACGGGGAAGTCCCCGATGACGTCACTGACCAGCACACATCACTAACAGGTGCCGGGCATGATGCCGCAGCCCGAGTCCACGTCGGCGACATGCGCACTCGTGACGCTACTGTAATAATTATAGGGGATAATTCAGGAGACTCTTTGCGTGGAACAAGACAACAGGACACAGTTTTATAAGTGGTAAAGTTTATATTATCACACGGTGATTCAAGCAGGTGCAGAGAGAAACTCAAGTCCACAACACTTGGTGCAAATAATAAACGCAGCTTAGCAGTCAATAGGAACCTTCAGAGGAAAATGCAAACAAACCGAAAGTCTATGAAGCACAGTTATTCTTGAGGAAACTTGACACGAATAGATCCTTGACTTAGTCCAGACACAGATAGATATGCTATTAGGCAGTTCAAATCATATCTTAGCTCAACCAGGGAGGCCTGGTTAATAGTCTCAGGTTTTGCAGAGCAGAAACAGCTTACATGTCCAGCAAATGCAGATGGGAGTAACACGAGCAGCAGATGAAGGAGGATTACTGAACACTGGTGTATGCAGCAGGAACTCAGAGCAGAGTGGCAGGATCTCCAACACAGGTTCACAGGAGCAGGTGCAGGTTCAAGGCCAGGGAGTAATCAGGAGCTGGATGCAAAGCAGAATAATCTAGCACAGACTGAAGGCTGGGGTGGAGTTTTAAAGCAGGAAAACAAGTGCACATGAGACCAAAAATGCCATGTTGGAAAAGGGCAGTAATGCACAAAAGGTAAAAAATGTTCAGAGCCCTGACAGCTACTGACTTAACTCTCCCATTAAAACTGAACGGGATTTGCTGCATCCAGCACCAGTTTGACTAAAGGTACCTTCACACTAAACAACTTTACAAGGAGATTGACAACGATCCGTGACGTTGCAGCGTCCTGGATAGCGATCTCGTTGTGTTTGACACGCAGCAGCGATCTGGATCCCGCTGTGATATCGCTGGTCGGAGCTAGAAGTCCAGAACTTTATTTAGTCGTCAGATCGGCGTGTATCGTCTTGTTTGACAGCAAAAGCAACGATGTCAGCAATGTTAAACATGGAGCTAACGACCTGCGAGAACGATAAGTGAGTCACCGTTACGTCACAGGATCGCTCCTGCATCGTTGTGGAGCTGCTGTGTTTGACATCTCTACAGCGACCTAAACAGCGACGCTGCAGCGATCGGGTCGTTGTCTATATCGCTGCAGCATCGCTGAGTGTGACAGTACCTTAACCCCTTACTGACATCGGACGGTATAGTGCGTATAGTACGTCCGATGTCAGCTCCCCTGCTTTGATGCAGGGCTCCGCGGTGAGCCTGCATCAAAGCCGGGACATGTCAGCTGTTTTGAACAGCTGACATGTGCCCGCAATAGCGGCGGGTGAAATCGCGATTCACCCGCCGCTATTAACTAGTTAAATGCCGCTGTCAAACGCAGACAGCGGCATTTAACTACCGCATCTGGCCGGGCGGCCGGAAATGACGTAATCGACGACCCCCCGTCACATGATCGGGGGTCGGCGATGTGTCAGGACAGTAACCATAGAGGTCCTTGAGACCCTGTGGTCGGCGCTCACAGCACACCTGCAATTCTACTACATAGCAGCAAACAGCAGATCGCTGCTATGTAGCAGAGGCGATCGTGCTGTGCCTGCTTCTAGCCTCCCATGGAGGCTATTGAAGCATGGCAAAAGTAAAAAAAAAAAGTAAAAAAAAATGTGAAAAAAATAAAAAAATTATAAAAGTTTAAATCACCCCCCCTTTCGCCCCAATCAAAATAAATCAATAAAAAAATCAAATCTACACATATTTGGTATCGCCGCGTTCAGATTCGCCCGATCTATCAATAAAAAAAAGCATTAACCTGATCGCTAAACGGCGTAACGAGAAAAAAAATCAAAACGCCAGAATTATGTTTTTTTTGGTCGCCGCGACATTGCATTAAAATGCAATAATGGGCGATCAAAAGAACGTATCTGCACCGAATTGGAATCATTAAAAACGCCAGCTCAGCACGCAAAAAAATAAGCCCTCAACCGACCCCAGATCATGAAAAATGGAGACGAGTATCGGAAAATGGCGCAATTTGTTTTTTTAGCAAAGTTTGGAATTTTTTTTCACCACTTAGGTAAAAAATAACCTAGTCATGTTAGGTGTCTATGAACTCGTAATGACCTGGAGAATCATAATGGCAGGTTAGCATTTAGTGAACCTAGCAAAAAAGCCAAGCAAAAAACAAGTGTGGGATTGCACTTTTTTTGCAATTTCACCGCACTTGGAATTTTTTTCCCATTTTCTAGTACATGACATGGTAAAACCAATGATGTCGTTCAAAAGTACAACTTGTCCCGCAAAAAATAAGCCCTCACATGGCCAAATTGACGGAAAAATAAAAAAGTTATGGCTCTGGGAAGGAGGGGAGTGAAAAACAAACACGGAAAAACGAAAAATCCCACGGTCATGAAGGGGTTAAGAGTACAGGTATCATTATCTAAATCTTAACAATTACCCAACAATAAGACCTAACAACATAAAAACGCTTCACTGTGCTACTATGTTGCAAAAAAAGACACACAACAGTGTGTCATCATAGATGTATAAGTAACAAGTGCAAATAATTGAATAATACATATTACAAAATAAATACATGTGTAAAGAAACATGATAAAGCATCCAATATATAATTCTTATCAAATTAAATTTAGGTAGGTTGTTTAACATTGCCCCCAGGGAAATGCTGGACCTAGGGCTCTTCCCATATGCTTGGTCTGCCCCCTCCGTGCCAGTAGACTGCATCCTGCCAACTACGCCAAGTGTGAGCAGGTAGGAAGATGCAGTAACAGGTCGGAGGCAGAGCAAGCGTTAACGTGGGGTTTAATTTAACAGGTTAATACTCCACGCAGGGAGAAAACAGATAAAACAGTATAAAGGATTACAGGGGACGTAACTCAGGGGAAGCGGGTGTGAAGCATAGGGTAGGAAGTTCAAGGAAAGCAAACTTATCAGTGTGGCAACTTCAGAATGCGGTTAGTTGAGGATATGGATGTTGGCACCAAGCAGTGGCGCATAAGGGATCCAGTATGGCCCTGGAAAAGATGGCGTCCTCAATCCTGGTGGCGGCGGTGATTCCTCGTGGTCCAGTGTAGTCCTGGAAAAGATGACGTCTTGGCGACGGTGATTCCTTGTGATCCGGTCGGTGATCGGTGTGTCAGGAAACAATGAGCCGGACAGAGCACAGTCTTTCCCCCTGTCAGCGTACAGGGACAACGAGCAACTTGATTCAGGTACAAAGGGAAACTCCTCACAGTGGGTGTCCCAATTCTCCCGTCGGTGCGTGCGCAGGCTTATGTCCTGACTGGTCCCCGCTGACATCGCTGACCAGCCATTGCAAACCATTGCAACAAAATCTGAACTCCAATATCGCGCTTCTTCCCTTCTGAGCTTTGCACTGTGCCTCAAAAGTAGTATTCCCCTACATATGGGGTATCGGCGTACTCAAGAGAAATTGCACAACAAATTGTATGTGTCATTTCTCCAGTTACCCTTATGAAAATGGAAAATTTGGAGCTAAAATAACATTATTGTGAGGAAAATGTGATTTTATTATTTTCACCGCTCAACGTTATAAACTTCTGTGAAGCACTTGGGGGTTCAATGGGCTCACCACACATCTAGATACAGTAAGTTCCTTGGGGGGGGGTCTAGTTTCCAAAATGGGGTCACTTGTGGGGGGTTTCCACTGTTTAGGCACATCAGGGGCTCTCCAAATGCGATATGGTGTGCAATCTCATTTCCAGCCAATTTAGCGTTGAAAAAGTCAAACTGCGCTCCTCCCCTTCCGAGCTCTGCTATGCGCCCAAACAGTGGTTTACCCTCATCAGTGTACTCAGGACAAATTGAGCCAATCATTGAGGCTCCATTCGAATGCAAAGTGATGGATTTAGGGGGGTCCCTGGTGAAGTCCGCAAGAGGATATCAATACATATTGGTGGTCCTGGATTATGCTATCCGATACCCAGAAGCGGTACCCTTAAGAAATTCCTCTGCAAAGTGTATCTCTCAGGAGCTGCTCCATATCATCTCTGAAACAAGTCTGACTGATATACTGACGGATCAAGGGACCCCCTTCATGTTGAAGGTCATAAGGGAGTTCTGCAAGATGATGCAGATTTCACAACTTAGAACCTCAGAGTACCATCCCCAGATGGATGGACTGGTGGAGAGGTTTAACAAAACCTTGAGTGCTATGTCGAGGTAAGCAGTGGAGAAGGATGGCCAAGACTGGGATTGTCGGCTTGCCTATCTGTTATTCTCCATCAGAGAAGTTCCTCAAGCTTCCACAGGCTTCTACCCATTTGAACCACTCTATGGCCGACATCCTCGAGGACTCCTAAATGTGTCGAAAGAATCCTGGGAAGCTGAGACCACACCCTATAGAAGCGTATTGCCCAGATGCAAGAGAGGATGGCCGTGATGCCCATTGTGAAAGAGCACCTCCTCAAGGCACAGGCACTGTGCCTTGAGGCGTACTTGTACTCATTGTACCTCGAGTACTTGTGCTGGAGCCCACAGTGGAGAGCAAGTTCCTGGCCAAGTAGCTGGGCCCCTATGAGGTGGTAGAGAAAGTTGGGGAAGTCAACTATAAAATCGCCCTACCAGGGAAGGAGAAGCCCTCCCGGGTTTATTATGTTACCTTGATTAAGCCGTGTCAGGACAGAGAACCTGTGGAAGCTCCTTATCTGGTGGCCAAGTCTGATGTGAGCTTGGAAGACGAAAAGGTGGGAGACACCTTATCCCAGCCACAGAAACAGCACTGCCTCACTCAGGTTATAGAGCATGAGGCACTCACAGAGCCTCAAGTTCACGTCAATCTGAAGCCGTATCGGATTCCAGAGGCCTAAAAGGAGGTTATCTCAAAAGAGATGAAACGGATGCTAAATCTAGGCATCATTGAAGAATCCAAGAGTGTCTGGTCCAGTCCCATAGTTCTGGTGCAAAAGCCAGATGGAGAGTGGTGGTTCTGTAATGACTAAAGGAAGCTCAAAGAGGTCTCGAAGTTCGACATCTACCCAATGCCTTGGGTAAATGAGCTTGTTGAGAGGCTAGGACCAGCTCAGTACATCACCACCCTGGACATCACTAAAGGATACTGGCAAATTTCCCTGTCCAAAGAGGCCAAGGAGAAGACTGCCATCTCAATGTTAAATGGATGTTGCCGTTTGGGTTGCAGAGAGCTCCAGCCAATTTCCAAAGACCAATGGATCTTACCACCCCACAAAAAGTATGCAGTGGTCTACCTAGATGACATTGTCATATTCAGCAGGACTGGGGAAGTCATCTTGGCAAAGTTCAGGCCATACGTGATGCCCTAAGGAATTCAGGCTTTACCATCAACCCATGCAAATGTGCTATGGGGATGGAGGAAGCCAAGTATCTGGGCTATGTGGTAGGTAGAGGTGAAATAAAACCTCAAATAAGGTGAAAGCGATCCAGAGCTGGTCATAGCCACTCTCGAAGAAGCAGGTCAGGGCACTTCTAGGTATCGTGGGCTACTATCAAAGATTTGTATTTATCTTTGCCCTGACAGCAGCCCCGCTGATGGATCTTCTGAAAGAGACAAAGTCGGCTATGGCTAAGTGGTCCTCAGAAGTTTAGGCGGCCTTCCAGCAACTGAAACTGGTCCTCTGTAAACAGACAGTATTGGTGGCACCCATTTTCTCCAAAGAATTTGTGGTTCAGATGGACGCATTGTATGTTGGGCTGGGAGCAGTGTTGTCCCAGGAGATTAACACCTTGTAATTTACCTCAGTTGGAAGCTGTCCCCATGTGAGAAGAACTACTCCAGAGTGGAAAAAGAATGGCCAGGTCATCAAGTGGGCTTTGGACACTCTGAGGTATTACCTGTTAGGTAGAAGATTCAGGTTACTGTCGGACCATGCCCCACTAAGGTGGATGCGACAGGAGGGAAACAATGCTCGGGTTATTAGGTGGTTCCTAGCCCTACAAGATTTTAGTTTTCAGGTGAAGCATAGGTCTGGGAAACAACATAGGAATGCAGATGCCCTATTAAGGGTCTATTGTATGTTGGCAGAAGTTGCCAATCCCTCTGGCTTTGGGGCAGAGAGGGGTATGTAAGGCGGCAACTGGACAGGTTGTGTATAGGAGGTATGTGTCCTCAATGTGCCAAGCCCCAGTTATGTAGGACCTGGAGAAGCAGGCTCCAGCACACTTAGGCCATGTTCACACTTCGCGGTTTTTACCGCGGATCCGCAGCGATTTTGATGCTGCGGGTCCGCAGCAGTTTCCATAGCATTTACATTAACATGTAAACCCTATGGAAACCGCAAACCGCAGTGCACATGCTGCGGGAAAAAACGCGCAGAAACGCAGCGGTTTACAACCCGCAGCATGTCACTTCTTTGTGCAGAATCGCTGCGATTCTGCACCCATAGGAATGCATTGATCCGCTTACTTCCCGCAAATTCATGTCTGTTAAATTCATGGAAGCTCCGTCCTAGTTCTGGCTAAAATAACTTTGTTCAATAGGAAGAATAACACTGAGCTGAAAACTCGACAGATCTTGTTATTGTTAACTGGGTCCGCCGTGTGGCGCTGGTGTCTGTCAGTCGCATTCTTCTATAACAGAGTTAAAGAAAACACTGATGGGAGCACAGTCTAAATTATATTTTTAATTATTGAATCATGAAGGTTGCAACTCCCTAATAAAATTGCAATGGAACAGAGACATCTAGTGGTAAAGAGTGAAAACATTTTTTTTCCAAAATCATTTCTACCAGGAAAATTAAGCTAATAATATCCACGCATGGACCATTAAAATATGACATGTAGTGTTCTACATTTTTAATGTATTTTTCATTAGATTATATTTTTTACATATTATGTCCATCAGTGATCTATTTAATATTAAAATTTCTTTAAAGCAAATTTTAAAAAGACTCGACCTCCAAACAGAACAGAAAATCCTATGAAATTTGCTGTCAATGTCCACTAGGGGGCGCTGGCTGCATATGTGTTGACAGTGAGCCTTCCTTATGACTATAGCCCAATTTTGCATGGTAATGTGTTCCTCTCAAAGAATAGGGGAAATTGGACTATTTGCTATAAACTACTGACAGACTTTTATTCAGTTAAAAACTAAAGTTAACCCCTTACCGACATCGGGCGTAATAGTTTGCCGATGTCAGGCACCCACCCTTTGATGTGGGGTTTGGCGATAAGCCTACATCTTTTCCTGCACATGTCAGCTGTTTTGAACAGCTGACATGTGCCACTAACAGTTGTAGGTGGAATCATTATCCACCCGGAGCTGTTAACCCGTTAAATGCCACTGTCAAACTCTGCCAGCGGCATTTAACACATACTTCCGGCAAGTGCGCCGGAAATCCCGCCCATCAGCGCCTGTGTCACATGTCGCCAATGGGTTGGCATGACAACCAGAGGGCTCCAGCAGATCTCTATGTTTGTCACTGCCGGATTGCTATGAGCGCCGCCTGATGGTCGGCGCTCATAGCACGTCAGCAATTCTGCTACATACAGGCGATCTGATCATCACCTATATGTAGCAGAGGCGATCAGGTTATGGCAGCTTCTAGTCTCCCATGGAGACTATTGAAGCATGCCAAAAGTAAAAAAAATAAAAAAATTTAAAAATATAAAAAAATAAAAAGAGTATAAAAGTTCAAATCACCCCCCTTTTGCCTCATTCGAAATAAAACACTAAAAATACACATATTTGGTATCACCGCATTCAGAATCACCCGATCTATCAATATAAGTAAAGAATTAACCCAATCGCTAAACGGCGTAACGAGAAAAAAAGTAAAAACGCCAGAATTACGTTTTTTTGGTCAACGCAACATTGCATTAAAATGCAATAATGGGCGATCAAAAGATCGTATATTGTATCAATAAAAACGGCAGCTCGGCACACAAAAAATAAGACCTCACCCAACCCCAGATCACAAAAAATGGAGACGCTACGGGTATCGGAAAATGGCGCAATGTTTTGTTTTTTTTTGTAAAACAAACTTTGGATAAGAAAGAACCTGTACATGTTAGGTGTCTATGAACTCGTAATGACCTGGAAAATCATAATGGCAGGTCAGTTTTAGCAGTTAGTGAACACAGTAAAAAAGGAAAACAAAAAACAATTGTGGAATTGCACTTTTATTTTGCAATTTCACCGCACTTGGCATTTTTTTTTCTGTTTTCCAGTACACAATATGTTAAAACCAATGGTGTCACTCAAAAGTACAACTTGTCCCGCAAAAAAACAATCCCTCACATGGCCATATTTACAGAAAAATAAAAAAGTTATGGCTCTGGGAAGAAGGGGAGCAAAAAAGCGAAAACGTAAAAACAAAAATACCTCCGGTCATGAAGGTGTTAAAGAACATCCTGTTCTTTAAGGGGTTAATAGTACTGATTTTACACTGAGAGATTTCCTTAACTGCCCATGCACATTACATAAATAAATAAACCTATCGAATTTTGAGTTATTGGACCACCATTTAGTGTGTATGAGAGTCACCAGATTTTCATCTAATCACAGATGCCGAGACAAAAAGTTTACAGTGGGGAAAATAAGTATTTGATACACTGCTGATTTTGCAAGTTTTCCCACCTAAAAAGAATGTTGAGGTCTGTAATTTTTGTCATAGGTACATTTCAACTGTGAGAGACAGAATCTTAAAAATCCAGAAAATATGATTTTTACATAATTAATTTGCATTTTATTGAATGAAATAAGTATTTGACACAATAGGAAAACAGAACTTAATATTTGGTACAGAAACCTTTGTTTTCAACTACAGAGGTCAGACGTTTCCTGTAGTTTTTACAAGGTTTGCGCACACTGCAGCAGGAATTTTTGCCAACTCCTCCATACATATATGCTCCAGATCTTTCAGGTTTCTGGGCAGTCACTGGGCAACATTGAGTATCAGCTCCCTCCAAAGATTTTCTATTGGGTACAGGTCTGGAGACTGGCTAGGCCACTCCATTACCTTTAAATGCTTCATATGGAGCCACTCCGTAGTTGCCCTGCCTGTGTGTTTCGGGTGATTGTCATGTTGGAAGACCCAGCCACGACCCATCTCAAATGCTTTTACTGAGGGAAGGAAGCTATTGGCCAAAATCTTCATGACCCCCATCCATCCTCCCTTCAATATGGTACAGTCATCCTGTTCCCTTTGTAGAAAAACACCCCAAAGTATGATATTTCACCCACCATGCTTCACGTTTGGAACAGTGTTCTGGGGTTGTACTTGTCCTTCTTCTTCCTCCAAACATGGCCAATGAAGTTGATACCTAAAAGTTCTGTTTTGGTCTCATCTGACGACATGACCTTCTGCCATGCCTCCTGTGGATCATCAAGATGGCATTGATGAACTTCAAATGGGCCTGCTCATTTGCTGACGTAAACAGGGGGACCTTGCGTGCCATGCAGGATTTTGATCCATTACGGTGCAGTGTGTTACTAATGGTAATGTTTGAGACTGTGGTCCCAGCTTTGTTCAGGTCATTGACCAGGTCCTCCTGTGTAGTTCTAGATTGATTCCTGACCTTTCTCAGAATCATCCTTACCATATGAGGCGAGGTCTTGCATGGAGCCCCAGACCGAGGAAGATTGACAGTCATCTTGTGTTTCTTCTATTTTATAATAGACAGTGGACAGTGTGTGGACAGGTGCAATTAATACAGGTAATGAGTGCAGAGTAGGAGGGCTTCTTAAAGAAAAACTAACAGGTCTTGGTGGTTGGTAGGTGATCTAATACTTATTTCATGCATATAGGGCCAGCAGCTGCCCAGGGCCCCCAGCCAGTGGGATGTCGCTAAAATCGGCTCACTACGCAGCTCCTATGGGGCCCCTGGTGCTAGCGGAGCAGCAGCAGGTAACAAGAATCCTAAGCTGTTAGAATCTGTTTAGTTTGTTAGCATCCGCCATTTTCTTGTGGAGTTCTGGCTGTTGGTCTTTTTCCTCTGGTGCTGGGTTTGTCTTGGGTCAGGTGTTTGTATCACTCTTTATTAACCAGCACCTGCCTCCCATTCCTTGCTGGACAACAGTGTTAATCTGCTTGAGCTCTAGCTTGGTGCTTTGCTTTGTGTTCTGTGTGTGTTATTTCTACAGTGCTGGTACCTCTGGTTCTGCTAGCCTTAGTTTCTGTTTTCTGTTGGTTTCTGCAGCCTTCTCTTTGTTTTCTATTAGGAGGTGACCCGTTTTTGTACCCAGTCCTTAGTTCTTTTAGGGAACCCCTTCCCCTTATCTATAGGTCTTCGCTTGAGATTAACCTAGGATCGTCGGTGGGTCTATTCGCAAGGAATGGGTCGCTCACTCCATCGTAGGGTTTCAGCCTAGTCATAGTGCAGGGTCAGTTTTCCCTCTTCTACCTTATTCCTGTGTTGCATATCCGTAACATAAGCCTGTTCCCACTGCTAAAGTGAAATGAATATTCACGCTTCCCCACGCCGCCATGGGCGTAGAGAGGAGTGACTTCATTTCACTTTAATAGCGGGCAGTGTTTGCCACAGGCTGCAGCTAACACTGCCCACTATCAGGCCCCCCACTCCCCCAGGGGCCCCCCAGCCCACGTGGCCGCTATGGGGCCGTAAGCCAGGGGGACCCGGCGTCAACGCCGCCTCCCCAATGCGCGCTGCATTCTAATGGAAGAAGGAGCCACGTGGATGGATGACGCTCCCTCTCCCATCATTCCTCTCTGCCTCTGACACACAGCGGGTGCACGATGACGTCACTTCATCACGTACCTGCTGTGTGCCTGGCCGACTGCAGAGCAGCTCCTGACATCCTGACTATTTGAAGGGGGTTGCATTATACCCTGTGAGGGGCTGCATTATATTCTGTGGGGGGGCTGCATTATACCTTATGAGGGGGTTGAACTATACTCTAAGGAGGCTACATTATACCCTATGGGGGGCTGCATAATACTCTATGAGGTTGGTTGCATTATATTCTATGGGGGGCTACCTTATATTCTATGGGGGGGCTGCATTATATGCTTTGAGGGGCTACATTATATTCTTTATGAGGCCTGCATTATATTCTATGAGGGGGCTACTTTATATACTATGAGGGATAAATTGTACCCTATGAGGGGGCTACTTTATATTCTATGAGGGGGCTACCCCAACCCCTGCCACATAATTAAGACGTGTACTACCTTATATTTTACCCTGATATCAGCGTGTTTTGCCGCACAATTGATGGTCTTGTATTTATTTCTATGTAGCTACATAGTGGGCCCCAAGAGTGATTTTCTCTGGTGGGCCCAAGGTGATCCAGTCCGATGCTGGATGCTAGGCAATAATTTCCCCTTTTTTGCTCTTTTATAGTAAGGGCTTGTTCACACAATCGTAATTTCAACCTGAATGCCGGTCGTGAAAAAAATGGTCGGAGTGCTGTCCGATGTCATTCAATGGGGCAGTGCAGACGAGTGATTTTATTCAGTGTCCGAAAAAAACTGTTGCATGTATTACTCTATGAGTGCAGAAAAGTAGTAGTAGTAGTGGACAACCCCTTTAACTTTAAGTCCCCTGCAATATTCTGTTATGAGCACCATTCCGGTCTTTATGTAAGTCTCAGATTTGCATTGTGAAAGCGACTCTCAGTCCACAGTGCAGACCAGATGGTGCAGATGGGATTGCGATGTATACTGAAGTCACAGTGTCTCCTATGTGATGTATACAACATAGTCTCAGTGTATCCTATATGATGTATGCAGCAGTCTCTGTATCCTATGTGAATTTGAACAGCAGAGTCTCTATACTTTGTGATGTAGACAGCAGAGTCCAAGTGTATCCTCTGTGATATGTATACAGCAGAGTCTTAGTATGTTCTATGTGATGTACAGTATATACAGCAGAGTTTCAGTATCTCCTATGTGACATAAAGCTGTCTTGGTGTATCTTATGTGATATATATTCAGCCGTCTTAGTGAATCCTATGTGATATATATGCAGCAGTCTCGGTGTACCCAATGTGATGTGTACACCATATTCTTGGTCCTTTGATGCAATGTATATACAGCAGTCTTAGTGTATCCTAAATGATGTATATACAACATTCTCTGTATCCCATGTGATATATGCAGCAGACCTCACGCCAATCCAATGAACGTTTTCCCTGGGGAAGCGAGAGCTAAACGCGCTTTGGAGTGGTGTAAGGGGGCAGTGGTGTGTCATTTTGGTTGGTATTCTTACTCTTATTATAGATTTTTTGTATTGATTTCCTCTGCTTTTGTTTTGTCTGCTGGATATGTAGCCCAATATTTGCCTTACATTTGTACATAAATTATGCATTCCTCATAAGAACATTACTAATAACAAAATGAATGAAGGCAATAATGGTATTTCCATCATCAACATGATCACATTATGCACTTTTTTTTTTTTTATGAATTGATGCTCTATATCATATATCTGGCAATCATGAGTGTATAGCAGCCCTGCCCCTTGTAAATGTCTTTTATACCAAATCTGTGATTGTACGGACCTCTCAATAGTAATGTACAGAAAGCTCCTCACACCTCCTTCTGCAGGCTGCATAACTTTACTACAATGATAGACTACATTCCAGTGGCTATAGTTACGTCCTCTTCCTGCTGAAAGTTCTGGGCAGTAAATCAGCAACAGAGATTTATGCTCCAGTTGTAAAGTCCATTTACACTGCAAGATTGTAGTGAGCAAGTGTTACCATATAACACTCATGTAATGATCTTTTTACGTACTAAACATTATCTGATGGATTAGAAGAATGCTCATTCATTGGGTCAAATGATCTTTTGTGCTGCACAAAAGATCATCGTTCTCGGCAGTGTGTCATCCTTTGTAAACAGGACTCATGCTGCCGAGAACAATGGCAGCGTATATGCACTGAATAATCTATTAAGGTACCTTCACATTAAGCGACGCTGCAGCGATAGCGACAACGATGCCGATCGCTGCAGCGTCGCTGTTTGATCGCTGGAGAGCTGTCACACAGACCGCTCTCCAGCGACCAACGATGCTGAGGACCCCGGGTAACCAGGGTAAACATCGGGTTACTAAGCGCAGGGCCGCGCTTAGTAACCCGATGTTTACCCTGGTTACCAGCGTAAAATGTAAAAAAAACAAACAGTACATACTTACATTCGTGTCCCCCGGCGTCCGCTTCCTGCACTGACTGAGCGCCGGCCCTAACAGCAGAGTGGTGACGTCACCGCTGTGCTGTACTTTCACTTTCACTTTATGGCGCTCAGTCAGTGTTGGAAGCGGACGCCGGGGGACGCGAAGGTGAGTATGTACTGTTTGTTTTTTTTACATTTTACACTGGTAACCAGGGTAAACATCGGGTTACTAAGCGCGGCCCTGCGCTTAGTAACCCGATGTTTACCCTGGTTACCAGTGTAAAACATTGCTGGCATCGTTGCTTTTGGTGTCAAACACGACGATACACGGCGATCTGACGACCAAATAAAGTTCTGAACTTTGTTCAACGACCAGCGATATCACAGCAGGATCCTGATCGCTGCTGCGTGTCAAACTAAACGATATCGCTAACCAGGACGCTGCAACGTCACGGATCGCTAGCGATATCGTTTAGTGTGAAGGTACCTTTAGGCTATGTGCACATGATCAGGATTAGATCAGTGTTTGCTCAGGCTTTCATGCAGGTGAATTCTGCATTAAATTTGCGCCTGAGGTCACTGTCAGGTCACCTGAGTTTTTCCTAGCATTTTTATATACTTCTTTTCCACAAGCGTTTTTGTATGTTTGATTTTAAATAAAGCCAATTTACAGTTGGTTTCTGATAAGGAAATAGGTTACCGCCGGTCACAAGCAGCCGCATTCTGCTGTCTCCTGGATACCAGGCTGAACGGTCGCATCATGCCACCCCGTTCAGCCATGCATTCAGATGAAGCCCAGCTAGAGTTATTGCTGGACAAATTAGTTTTCTTCCCGTCGGACAGGTGAGGAATATGGTGTTTTATTATTTTTAATTTTACATTAATGGGAAATAGAGGGTGGGGAGTGTTTATTTCAAATAAAGGAGTCAGTGTGTTTATTTTAATTAAAGGAGATTATTTTTGCTGTGTCTTTATTTACAATATGACTATGAAGTTAGTAATTGGGGCCTCTGATAGATGCCTCTCCATTACTAACCCCTGGGCTTCATGTCAGCTGACGTTACAAAGCTGACATCCCCCCAAAATATTACCCCACTTGCCATCGCACCAGGGCTAGCGGGAAGAGCAGGGAAGTCTGATGTGCCAATTTTTTTTCAATACCATCTGCTGTGCTTGTAATGTGGTGCATAGCGTTTTGGACGCGGGGCAAATGCGCTGCATCCAAAACGCTACTATTTCTGATCGGGGGCATGTACCCTTACAGTTCGTTCAGTGTGCATCTGAAGAGCAGTCTGACTGTAAATATTCTAGTAAAGGACTACTGATCAGCAAACAGGCACTTTGGTGATCAATTGTACATGGACCTTTAAGTTTGTCCTTTTAATCACGGCAGGTTACAGGCATACTTTTGCTAATGCTGTGTTCCTCAGCTCCCTGAGCAGCATGCAGGAGGAGCTCATGACGTACACACTGGCATCATCATAACGAGCAGCTAAATAATCTAATATATAAAGCTGAATGTGTGTATGTGTGTGTGTGTGTGTCCGGGATTGGCATCTGCACCGTCGCAGCTACAGCCACAAAATTTTGCACAGTCACACGTCTGGACCCTGAGAGCGTCATAGGCTATGTTGTGAGGTGAAATTTTAACCCCGCGCGTTCCAATTCACCAAACAATTTTGCCCCTATCTACATAATGGGGAAAAAGTGAAAGGAAAAGTGTTGGAGACGAATTGACAGCTGCCAAATGTGAACAAGGGGGACTTAAAGAGTGAGAGCGATGGCGCCAGAGTATATACCGTACAGTTGCTAAGGTGGGGCCCCGACATGGGATACTCACCACACACGGGGATATGAACACAAACACAAAATGCGCCACACACTACCACGTGCTTGAACACATATATCACCCTCAGCACACATTTCACCACACATGCACCAACCTCGCCACATAAAAGTCGAAACACAAAAGTCGCTGCTCAAAACTCACCACGCGCAAAATTCGCCACATGCAAAACTCACCCTATGGGAAACTCACCACACGCAAAACTTGCACACGCGGAAAAATTGCCACATGCACAAAAGTTGCAACACATGCAAAAGTTGCCTCACACAAAACTTGCACATACTCAAAACGCACCACACATAAAACTCGCCACGCGCAAAACTTGCTGCACACAACTTGCTACACTAACCTGTCACATGCAACTCGACACACAAAAAGTTGCTACATGCATGTCGCCACACAAAACTCATCTCACAAATGTCGCTACATGCATGTCGCCACACGCAACTCAACACACACAACTTGACACACGAAACTCGCCCTAAAACACACACAAGTCTGGTATTATCCTTCAAAAATAAAAATCTGATTAATAAGCAGACAAACTACAAGAGCAACAAATGTACCATATAGGAATCTGGCAGCTGTCAGTCACATGACCAGTGTATTATGTGTATGTGTGAGCTAATATATACTGCCAGGGGGTGGGCTTACTGTTGGCTGGGGATTTATCAGGCTGCCAATTTAGCTTACAAATACTGAGGTAAAAATACTGACCAAATAACGTGTGAACGAGGTCTAATACAGGAGGAGATGACATACAGATATATACTATATACAGGAGGAGATGACACACAGGTATATACTATTTACAGGGGAGATGACACACAGGTATATACTATATACAGGAGGAGATGACACACAGATATATACTATATACAGGAGAGATGACACACAGGTATATACTATATAGAGGAGGAGATGACATACAGGTACATACTACATACAGGAGGAGATGACATACAGGTATATACTATATACAGGAGGAGATGACACACAGGTATATACTATATACAGGAGCAGATTACGTACAGATATATACTATATACAGGAGGAGATGACACACAGGTATATACTATTTACAGGGGAGATGGATGACACACAGGTATATACGATATACAGGAGGAGATGACACACAGATATATACTATATACAGGAGAGATTACACACAGGTATATACTATATAGAGGAGGAGATGACATACAGGTACATACTACATACAGGAGGAGATGACATACAGGTATATACTATATACAGGAGGAGATGACACACAGGTATATACTATATACAGGAGCAGATTACGTACAGGTATATAGTATATACAGGAGGAGATGACATACAGGTATATGCTATGTGTTGTGAATTTGGATTCTGGGCTCCCCCGGTGGCTACTGGTGGAATTGAACTGGTGTCTTCATCTTCTCTGTTCACCTGTTCCCATCAAGATGTGGGAGTCGCTATATAACCTTGCTGCTCTGTTAGTTGCTTGCCGGTCAACAATGTTATCAGAAGCCTCTCTGTGCTTGTTCCTGCTCCTAGACAACTACTAGATAAGTTGGACTCTTGTCCATGTTTGTTTTTGCATTTTTGTTCCAGTTCACAGCTGTAGTTTCGTTACTGTGTCTGGAAAGCTCTTGTGAACAGGAATTGCCACTCTGGTGTTATGAGTTAATGCCAGAGTTTTAAAGTAATTTCTGGATGGTGTTTTTGATAGGGTTTTCAGCTGACCATGAAAGTGTCCTTTCTGTCTTCTGCTATGTAGTAAGTGGACCTCAAATTTGCTAAACCTATTTTCATACTACGTTTGTTATTTCATCTCAACTCACCGCCAATACATGTGGGGGGCCTCTGTCTCCTTTCGGGGTATTTCTCTAGAGGTGAGCTAGGACTAATATTTTCCTCTGCTAGCTTTATTTAGTCCTCCGGCTGGTGCGGGGCATCTAGAATCAACGTAGGCATGCTACCCGGCCACTGCTAGTTGTGCGTTAGGTTTAGTTCATGGTCAGCTCAGTTCCCATCTTCCAAGAGCTAGTTCCTATATATGCTTATGCTATGTTCTCTTGCCATTGAGATCATGACAGTTTGACCGGCCCTCAAAGTGTTAATTGTTTGGGCTGAAGCAGGAGAAAGAGAAGTGTTGAAGGGAAATTTTTTTTTTTTTTCCCCTCAGAGTTTTGCTGCCTAGCCCTTAATTGCTGTCTAGCTGCTTCTTACCTCCTCTTAACCCTTGAATGGCTCTGTGTCCACCTGTTTGTAATGGATCTTCAGAGTGTAACTGCAGGTTTGAATAATCTCGCCACGAAGGTACAAAATTTGCAAGATTTTGTTTGTCATGCACCTGTATCTGAGCCGAGAATTCCTTTGCCGGAATTTTTCTCGGGGAATAGATCCGAGTTTCAGAATTTTCGAAATAATTGAAAATTATTTTTGTCCCTGAAATCTCGCTCTGCCGGAGACCCTGCACAGCAGGTCAGGATTGTGATTTCCTTGCTCCGGGGCGACCCTCAAGACTGGGCTTTTTCATTGACACCAGGGGATCCTGCGTTGCTCAATGTGGATGCGTTTTTTCTGGCCTTGGGGTTGCTTTATGACGAACCTCATTTGGAGCTTCAGGCAGAAAAAACTTTGATGTCCCTATCTCAGGGGCAAGATGAAGCGGAAATTTACTGCCAAAGATTCCGTAAATGGTCTGTGCTTACTCAGTGGAATGAGTGCGCCCTGGCGGCGACTTTCAGAGAGGGTCTCTCTGATGCCATTAAGGACGTTATGGTGGGGTTCCCTGTGCCTGCGGGTCTGAATGAGTCCATGACAATGGCTATTCAGATCGATAGGCGTTTACGGGAGCGCAAACCAGTGCACCATCTGGCGGTGTCCACTGAGAAGTCGCCAGAGAGTATGCAGTGTGATAGAATTCTGTCCCGAAGCGAGCGGCAGAATTTTAGACGGAAAAATGGGTTGTGTTTCTATTGTGGTGATTCTACTCATGTTATATCAGCATGCTCTAAGCGCACTAAAAAGCTTGGTAAATCTGTTTCCATTTGCACCTTACCGTCTAAATTTATTCTATCTGTGACCCTGATTTGCTCTTTGTCATCTATTACCACGGACGCCTATGTCGACTCTGGCGCCGCTTTGAGTCTTATGGATTGGTCCTTTGCCAAACGCTGTGGGTATGATTTAGAGCCTTTGGAGACTCCTATTCCTCTGAAGGGGATTGACTCCACCCCATTGGCTAATAATAAACCACAATACTGGACACAAGTAACTATGCGTATTAATCCGGATCACCAGGAGATTATTCGCTTTCTGGTGCTGTATAATCTACATGATGATTTGGTGCTAGGATTGCCTTGGCTGCAATCTCACAACCCAGTCCTCGACTGGAGAGCTATGTCTGTGTTGAGCTGGGGATGTAAGGGGGCTCATGGGGATGTACCTGTGGTTTCCATTTCATCATCCATTCCCTCTGAAATTCCTGAGTTCCTGTCTGACTATCGTGACGTCTTTGAAGAATCCAAGCTTGGTTCGTTACCTCCGCACCGAGAGTGCGATTGTGCCATAGATTTAATCCCGGGTAGTAAATACCCAAAGGGTCGTTTATTTAATCTGTCTGTGCCTGAACATGCTGCTATGCGAGAATATATAAAGGAGTCCTTGGAAAAGGGACATATTCGTCCATCGTCATCTCCCTTAGGAGCCGGTTTTTTCTTTGTGTCAAAAAAAGACGGCTCTTTGAGACCATGTATTGATTATCGGCTTTTGAATAAAATCACTGTTAAATATCAATACCCATTGCCGTTGCTGACTGATTTGTTTGCTCGCATAAAGGGGGCCAAGTGGTTCTCTAAGATTGACCTTCGTGGGGCGTATAATTTGGTGCGAATCAGGCAGGGGGATGAGTGGAAAACCGCATTTAATACGCCCGAGGGCCACTTTGAGTATTTAGTGATGCCTTTTGGTCTTTCTAATGCTCCGTCAGTTTTCCAGTCCTTTATGCATGATATTTTTCGCGATTATTTGGATAAATTTATGATTGTGTATCTGGATGATATTCTGATTTTTTCGGATGACTGGGACTCTCATGTCCAGCAAGTCAGGAGGGTTTTTCAGGTTTTGCGGTCTAATTCTTTGTGTGTGAAGGGTTCTAAGTGTGTTTTTGGGGTACAGAGGATTTCCTTTTTGGGATATATTTTTTCCCCCTCTTCCATTGAAATGGATCCTGTCAAGGTTCAAGCTATTTGTGATTGGACGCAGCCCTCTTCTCTTAAGAGTCTTCAGAAATTTTTGGGCTTTGCTAACTTTTATCGTCGATTTATTGCTGGTTTTTCGGATATTGCTAAGCCATTGACCGATTTGACTAAGAAGGGTGCTGATGTTGCTGATTGGTCCCCTGATGCTGTGGAGGCCTTTCGGGAGCTTAAGCGCCGTTTTTCCTCTGCCCCTGTGTTGCGTCAGCCTGATGTTGCTCTACCTTTTCAGGTTGAGGTCGACGCTTCTGAGATCGGAGCTGGGGCAGTGTTGTCGCAGAAAAGTTCTGACTGCTCCGTGATGAGGCCTTGTGCCTTCTTTTCCCGTAAATTTTCGCCCGCTGAGCGGAATTATGATGTTGGGAATCGGGAGCTTTTGGCCATGAAGTGGGCTTTTGAGGAGTGGCGCCATTGGCTTGAGGGGGCCAGACATCAGGTGGTGGTATTGACTGACCACAAAAATTTGATTTATCTTGAGACCGCCAGGCGCCTGAATCCTAGACAGGCGCGCTGGTCATTATTTTTCTCTCGGTTTAATTTTGTGGTGTCATACCTACCGGGTTCTAAGAATGTTAAGGCGGATGCCCTTTCTAGGAGTTTTGAGCCTGACTCGCCTGGTAACTCTGAGCCCACAGGTATCCTTAGGGATGGAGTGGTATTGTCAGCCGTTTCTCCAGACCTGCGGCGGGCCTTGCAGGAGTTTCAGGCGGATAGACCTGATCGTTGCCCACCTGATAAACTGTTTGTTCCTGATGATTGGACCAGTAGAGTCATCTCTGAGGTTCATTCTTCTGCGTTGGCAGGTCATCCTGGCATTTTTGGTACCAGGGATTTGGTGGCAAGGTCCTTCTGGTGGCCTTCCCTGTCACGAGATGTGCGAGGCTTTGTGCAGTCTTGTGACGTTTGTGCTCGGGCCAAGCCTTGTTGTTCTCGGGCTAGTGGACTATTGTTGCCCTTGCCTATTCCTAAGAGGCCTTGGACGCACATCTCGATGGATTTTATTTCAGATCTGCCTGTTTCTCAGAAGATGTCTGTCATCTGGGTGGTGTGTGACCGTTTTTCTAAGATGGTCCATTTGGTTCCTCTGCCCAAGTTACCTTCTTCTTCCGAGTTGGTTCCTCTGTTTTTTCAAAATGTTGTTCGTTTGCATGGTATTCCTGAGAATATCGTTTCTGACAGAGGGACCCAATTCGTGTCTAGATTTTGGCGGGCATTCTGTGCTAGGATGGGCATAGATTTATCTTTTTCGTCCGCTTTCCATCCTCAGACGAATGGCCAGACCGAGCGGATTAATCAGACCCTGGAGACATATCTGAGGTGTTTTGTGTCTGCTGACCAGGATGATTGGGTTGCTTTTTTGCCATTGGCGGAGTTCGCTCTCAATAATCGGGCCAGCTCTGCCACTTTGGTGTCCCCGTTTTTCTGTAATTCGGGGTTTCATCCTCGATTTTCCTCTGGTCAGGTGGAATCTTCGGATTGTCCTGGAGTGGATGCTGTGGTGGAGAGATTGCATCAGATCTGGGGGCAGGTGGTGGACAATTTGAGGTTGTCCCAGGAGAAGACTCAGCTTTTTGCCAACCGCCACCGTCGTGTTGGTCCTCGGCTTTCTGTTGGGGATTTGGTGTGGTTGTCTTCTCGTTTTGTCCCTATGAGGGTCTCTTCTCCTAAGTTTAAGCCTCGGTTTATCGGCCCGTATAAGATATTGGAGATTCTTAACCCTGTTTCCTTCCGTTTGGACCTCCCTGCATCCTTTTCTATTCATAACGTTTTTCATCGGTCATTATTGCGCAGGTATGAGGTACCGGTTGTGCCTTCCGTTGAGCCTCCTGCTCCGGTGTTGGTTGAGGGTGAGTTGGAGTACGTTGTGGAGAAAATCTTAGACTCTCGTGTTTCCAGACGGAGACTCCAGTATCTGGTCAAGTGGAAGGGATACGGCCAGGAGGATAATTCTTGGGTGAATGCATCTGATGTTCATGCCTCCGATCTGGTTCGTGCCTTTCATAGGGCCCATCCTGATCGCCCTGGTGGTTCTGGTGAGGGTTCGGTGCCCCCTCCTTGAGGGGGGGGTACTGTTGTGAATTTGGATTCTGGGCTCCCCCGGTGGCTACTGGTGGAATTGAACTGGTGTCTTCATCTTCTCTGTTCACCTGTTCCCATCAAGATGTGGGAGTCGCTATATAACCTTGCTGCTCTGTTAGTTGCTTGCCGGTCAACAATGTTATCAGAAGCCTCTCTGTGCTTGTTCCTGCTCCTAGACAACTACTAGATAAGTTGGACTCTTGTCCATGTTTGTTTTTGCATTTTTGTTCCAGTTCACAGCTGTAGTTTCGTTACTGTGTCTGGAAAGCTCTTGTGAACAGGAATTGCCACTCTGGTGTTATGAGTTAATGCCAGAGTTTTAAAGTAATTTCTGGATGGTGTTTTTGATAGGGTTTTCAGCTGACCATGAAAGTGTCCTTTCTGTCTTCTGCTATGTAGTAAGTGGACCTCAAATTTGCTAAACCTATTTTCATACTACGTTTGTTATTTCATCTCAACTCACCGCCAATACATGTGGGGGGCCTCTGTCTCCTTTCGGGGTATTTCTCTAGAGGTGAGCTAGGACTAATATTTTCCTCTGCTAGCTTTATTTAGTCCTCCGGCTGGTGCGGGGCATCTAGAATCAACGTAGGCATGCTACCCGGCCACTGCTAGTTGTGCGTTAGGTTTAGTTCATGGTCAGCTCAGTTCCCATCTTCCAAGAGCTAGTTCCTATATATGCTTATGCTATGTTCTCTTGCCATTGAGATCATGACAGCTATGTATAGGAGGAGATGACATACAGGTATATACTATATACAGGAGGAGATGACACACAGATATATACTATATATAGGTGAGATGACACACAGGTATATACTATATACAGGAGGAGATTACATACAGGTATATACTATATATAGGAGGATATGACATACAGGTATATACTATATACAGGGGAGATGGCACACAGCAGGTATATACTATATACAGGGGAGATGACATACAGGTATATACTATATACAGGAGATGACATACAGGTGTATACTATATATAAGGGAGATGACAAACATGTATATACTGAGGTGAAAATGAGAGGTGTGAGGTGAAAATGAAAAGGTGTGAGTGCAAAATGAGAGGAGTGAGGGAAAATAGTGGAGTGATCGGAAAATGACAGATGTGAGGTCGAAATGACAAGTGTTAGGGGGGAATGAGAGGAGTGAGGGGGAAAATAAGAGGAGTGAGGGGGAAAATGAGAGGTGTGAGGGAGAAAATGAGAGATGTGAGGGGGAAAATGAAAGATGTGATGGGGAAAATGAGAGGCGTGATGGGAAAATAAGAGAAGTGAGGTGCTATAACTAACCACAGATATTTACTATGCCCAGGCAACGCCGGGCTCTTCAGCTAGTCTAATATATAAAGCTGAATGTGTATGTGTGTATGTCCGGGATTGGCATCTGCACCGTCGCAGCTACAGCCACAAAATTTTGCACAGTCACACGTCTGGACCCTGAGAGCGTCATAGGCTATGTTGTGAGGCAAAATTTTATCCCCGTGCGTTCCAATTCACCAAACAATTTTGCCCCTATCTACATAATGGGAAAAAAGTGAAAGGAAAAGTGTTGGAGGCGAATTGACAGCTGCCAAATGTGAACAAGGGGGACTTAAAGATTGAGAACGATGGCGCCAAAGAGTATATACCATACAGTTGCTAAGGTGGGGCCCCGACATGGGATACTCACCACACACGGGGATATGAACACACACACACAAAATGCGCCACACACTACCACGTGCTTGAACACATATCACCCTCAGCATACATTTCACCACACATACACCAACCTCGCCACATAAAAGTCAAAACACAAAAGTCGCCGCTCAGAACTCGCCACGCGCAAAATTCGCCACATGCAAAACTCGCCACACGTGCAAAACTCACCTCATTGGAAAACTCGCCACATGCAAAACTTGCACACGTGGAAAAACTGCCACATGCACAAAAGTTGCAACACATGCAAAAGTCGCCTCACACAAAACTTGCACATACTCAAAAGGCACCACACATAAAACTCGCCACGCGCAAAACTCGCCACGCGCAAAACTTGGTGCACACAACTTGCTACACTAACCTGTCACATGCAACTCGCCACACAAAAAGTTGCTACACGCATGTCGCCACACAAAACTCATCTCACAAAAGTCGCTACATGCATGTCGCCACACGCAACTCAACACACACAACTTGACACATGAAACTCGCCCTAAAACACACACAAGTCTGGTATTATCCTTCAAAAATAAACATCTGATTAATAAGCAGACAAACTACAAGAGCAACAAATGTACCATATAGGAAATACGGCAGCTGTCAGTCACATGACCTGTCTGTTATGTGTATGTGTGAGCTAATATATACTGTCAGGGGGGAGGGCTTACTGTTGGCTGGGGATTTATCAGGCTGCCAATAGCAAGCAATCACAGCTCAGCTTCTATTTTGCTACAGTTAATTAATCTGAGCTCTGATTGGTTAATATAGGCAACAAAGGACTTTCTCAGTATAACAAAGTTTGTGTGAGGTAATAGCATGTCAGTTAGTGTGTGTTGGTGGAAAGGCTGATGTCAGTCACATTACCTCTATGTGAGAGGATATAGAAACTGCCAGTTCCAGACTATTTTTACCACAATAATGCCGCATAAGAAAAGGAATTCCATGGCACGAATGTCAGCTGATGCGAAAAGAAAAGCTGCATTACGGGCCAATGAAAAATGTGAAGACCGAGAAACAAGACTGACACACATGAGAACAGCAGCTGCTTCCTCAAGAGCCAATGAACTTTCTGAGCAGAGGGAAGCGAGGCTTGCAGACAAGAGAACAAGAGCTGCTTCCTCAAGGGCCAATGAACTTTCTGAGGAGAGGGAAGCGAGGCTTGCAGACATGAATACATTTTTGTTAACACATTTTATCTTGCTAACAGCAGCTATTAACCCGGGCGAAGCCGGGTAGTACAGCTAGTAATAAATAACTAAACTAATCCAGCCATAGACTTTTCTAAGGGTACTGTCACACAGTGCAATTTTGATCGCTACGACGACACGATATCGCTCCAGCGTCGTATACTGCGGTCACACGTTGCAATACACGGCGCTGGAGCGATAATTTCATGACGTATTTGCGATGTAGAAGCCGTTGGTTACTGTGCGCACATCGTATACAACCTGTGTCACACGATGCAATCATGCCGCCACGACGTACGATTCTCAGCGGGGATCCGGATCGCAGTAGCGTGTCAGACACAACGATATCGTAACGATATCGCTAGAACGTCACGAATCGTGCCGTCGTAGCGATCGAAATTGCACTGTGTGACAGTACCCTTAGTCACCAGCAGAAGCAGCACCCTTCATCTATATCTCCAGCAAGGACATTGATTGCTTTGCAGTGTGGTGAGCTCCATCCATTTTCCCCTTTTCCCTTTGTTTTTACATCTTAAATGCTATCCCTAAGAGTTGCCAAATGAAAATCAATATTTAATTACAAGGGATAAATTGTGGAGCTAATGGCATTTAGTTTAATCAGCTACGTTTTTCCTTTTAATGAGTCTAGTAATTAATCCTGTACAAAGCCAAGGATAAATAAGCTTGGTAAGATAAAGACCATTGCGTCTCACAATCTTTTCCTTGTCTATAGGACACATTAGGGCCAATTCTTGGGAAAACTAATTATCAATATGTTTTTATGGCTGTGGGAAACCCCCCAAAAAAACAAGAGGAAAACAACACAAACATGAAAATAACGTGAACACATGCCCCATTTGCCACTAGCACCAAACGAGTGTCCAGCGTGTCTGAACAGAATAAAGCAAGTATGAAGAGGTGCAAGTTTCTGTGACTGTATAATATACTAACAAGATAATACAGCAGTCTGTGTAAGCGCTAAGATGTCTGCAAACACTGAATATATAAAATTTATGTTGCTTTACTGCTATATACTAATAAAAATAAAGGTACTTAGCTCATAAATTGGCTATTCATAAGAGCCCACAGTCCTCATCAGTCTACACAAAGAAATCCAGTTGTGAAATGCTTATGTTTATTAACAGATTGAGATAATTGTGGTAAATTTCTGCACTGCTGAATCACTAGAATTCCAGAATTATTAGTACACCCGATGGTAGCCCGATTCTAACGCATCGGGTATTCTAGAATATGTATGTAGTTTATTTATGAAACAGCCCATGGAGTATATAGCACAGCCCAGGGATTATATAGCACAGCCACGTAGTATATAGCACAGCCCACGGAGTATATAGCACAGCCCACGGAGTATATAGCACAGTCACGTAGTATATAACACAGCCCACGGAGTATACAGCACTACCACGTAGTATATAGCACAGCCCACGGAGTGTATAACAGCCCACGTAGCATATAACAGCTCACGTAGTATATAACAGCCCACGCACGCAGTATATAACACAGCCCACGTAGTGTATAACACAACCCACGTAGTGTATAACACAACCCACGTAGTGTATAACACAGCCCACGTAGTGTATAACACAGGCCATGTAGTGTATAACAGCCCACGAAGTGTATAACACAGGCCACATAGTGTATAACACAGCCAACGTAGTGTATAACACAGGCCACGTAGTGTATAACACAGACCACATAGTGTATAACAGCCCACGTAGTATATTGCACAGCCCACGTAGTACACTATGTTCCAAATTATTATGCAAATGACATTTTTCTCGGATTTTCCTAAATGGTCGGTGCAAATGACAGTCAGTCTAATAAAAGTCATCGCCCGTTAGATTATACATCAAATTTTATTGAAGAAACCTCCCAATGATAACAGTATAATCTCCAAAATGAATAAAAACTCAAAATGCACTGTTCCAAATTATTAGGCACAGTAGTATTTCTAAACATTTGATATGTTTTAAAGAACTGAAAATGCTCATTTGTGGAATTTGCAGCATTAGGAGGTCACATTCACTGAACAAAAAAGCTATTTAACTCCAAAACATCCTAACAGGCCAAGTTACATGTTAACATAGGAACCCTTCATTGATATTACCTTCACAATTCTTGCATCCATTGAACTTGTGAGTTTATGGAGAGTTTCTGCTTGTATTTCTTTGCATGAAGTCAGAATAGCCTCCCAGAGCTGCTGTTTTGATGTGAACGGCCTCCCACCCTCATAGATCTTTTGCTTGATGATACTCCAAAGGTTCTCTATAGGGTTGAGGTCAGGGGAAGATGGTGGCCACACCATGAGTTTATCTCCTTTTATGCCCATAGCAGCCAATTACTCAGATGTATTTATTGTCATGCATGAAGATGATTTTGTTCCTGAAGGCACGTTTCTGCTTTTTAGACCATGGAAGAAAGTTGTCAGTCACAAACTCTATTTACTTTTGCTGAGGTCATTTTCACACCTTCAGGAACCTTAAAGGGCCCTACCAGCTGGTTCCCCATGATTCCAGCCCAAAACATGACTCCTCCGCCTCCTTGCTGACGTCGCAGCCTTGTTGGGACATGGTGGCCATCTACCAACCATCCATCTGGACCGTCCAGAGTTGCTCGACACTCATCAGTAAACAAGACTGTTTGAAAATTAGTCTTCATGTATGTCTGGGCCCACTGCAACCGTTTCTGCTTGTGAACACTGTTTAGGAGTGGCCGAATAGTAGGTTTATGCACCACAGCAAGCCTTTGAAGGATCCTACACCTTGAGGTTTGAGGGACTCCAGACGCACCAGCAGCTTCAAATAACTGTTTGCTGCTTTGTAATGGAATTTTTGCAGCTGCTCTCTTAATCCAATGAATTTGTCTGCCAGAAAACTTCCTCATTATGACTTTATTTGCATGAACTCTGTCTGTGCTCTGTTTCAGTCACAAATCTCATCAGAGTATGATGATCACTCTTAAGTTTTCGTGAAATATCTAATTTTTTCATACCTTGTCCAAGGCATTGCACTATTTAACACTTTTCAGCAGCAGAGAGATCCTTTTTATTTCCCATATTGCTTGAAACCTGTGACCTGCATAATAATGTGGAACATCATTTTTGAGTAGTTTTCCTTTAATTAGAATCACCTGGAAAACTAATTATCACGTGTTTAAGATTGATTTCAGTGATTCATTGAGCCCTGAGACACAATACCATCCACAAGTTTATTTGAAAAACAAAACAATTAAATCTTTAAGGCACTTAAATCCAATTTGCATAATAATTTGGAACACAGTGTATATAGCACAGCCCACGCAGCATATTGCACAGCCCACGTACAGTTGTGGCCAAAAGTATTGACACCCCTGCAATTCTGTCAGATAATACTCAGTTTCTCCCTGAAAATGATTGCAATCACAAATTCTTTGGTATTATTATCTTCATTTAATTTGTCTTAAATTAAAAAACACAAAAGAGAATGAAGCAAAAAGCAAAACATTGATCATTTCACACAAAACTCCAAAAATGGGCCAGACAAAAGTATTGGCACCCTCAACCTAATACTTGGTTGCACAACCTTTAGCCAAAATAACTGCCACCAACCGCTTCCGGTAACCATCAATGAGTTTCTTACAATGCTCTGCTGGAATTTTAGACCATTCTTCTTTGGCAAACTGCTCCAGGTCCCTGATATTTGAAGGGTGCCTTCTCCAAACTGCCATTTTTTGATCTCTCCACAGGTGTTCTATGGGATTCAGGTCTGGACTCATTGCTGGCCACCTTAGAAGTCTCCAGTGCTTTCTCTCAAACCATTTTCTAGTGCTTTTTGAAGTGTGTTTTGGGTCATTGTCCTGCTGGAAGACCCATAACCTCTGAGGGAGACCCAGCTTTCTCACACTGGTCCCTACATTATGCTGCAAAATTTGTTGGTAGTCTTCAGACTTCATAATGTCATGCACACGGTCAAGCAGTCCAGTGCCAGAGGCAGCAAAGCAACCCCAAAACATCAGGGAACCTCCACCATGTTTGACTCTAGGGACTGTGTTCTTTTCTTTGAATGCCTCTTTTTTTCTCCTGTAAACTGTATGTTGATGCCTTTGCCCAAAAACCTCTACTTTTGTCTCATCTGACCAGAGAACATTCTTCCAAAATGTGTTAGGCTTTTTCAGGTAAGTTTTGGCAAACTCCAGCCTGGCTTTTTTATGTCTCGGGGTAAGAAGTGGGGTCTTCCTGGGTCTCCTACCATACAGTCCCTTTTCATTCAGACGCCGACAGATAGTACGGGTTGACACTGTTGTACCCTCGGACTGCAGGGCAGCTTGAACTTGTTTGGATGTTAGTCGAGGTTCTTTATCCAACATCCGCACAATCTTGCGTTGAAATCTCTTGTCAATTTTTCTTTTCCGTCCACATCTAGGGAGGTTAGCCACAGTGCCATGGGCTTTAAACGTCTTGATGACACTGCGCACGGTAGACACAGAACATTCAGGTCTTTGGAGAAGGACTTGTAGCCTTGAGATTGCTCATGCTTCCTCACAATTTGGTTTTGTCAAGTCCTCAGACAGTTCTTTGGTCTTCTTTCTTTTCTCCATGCTCAATGTGGTACACACAAGGACACAGGACAGAGGTTGAGTCAACTTTAATCCATGTCAACTGGCTGCAAGTGTGATTTAGTTATTGCCAACACCTGTTAGGTACCACAGGTAAGTTACAGGTGCTGTTAATTACACAAATTAGAGAAGCATCACATGATTTTTCGAACAGTGCCAATACTTTTGTCCACCCTCTTTTTTATGTTTGGTGTGGAATTATATCCAATTTGGCTTTAGGACAGTTCTTTTTGTGTTATTTCATGTAAGACAAATTAAATGAAGATAGTAATAACAAAGAATTTGTGTTTGCAATCATTTTCAGGAAGAAACTAAGTATTATCTGACAGAATTGCAGGGGTGTGAATACTTTTGGCCACAACTGTAGTACATTGCACAGCCCACGTAGTACATTGCACAGCCCACGTAGAACATTGCACAGCGCACATAGTACATTGCACAGCCCACATAGTATATTGCACAGCCCACGCAGTACATTGCACAGCCCACGTAGTATATTGCACAGCCCACGTTGTATATTGCACAGCCCACGTAGTATTTTGCACAGCCCACGTAGTATATTGCACAGCCCACGCAGTATATAGCACAGCCCACGCAGTATATAGCACAGCCCACGCAGTATATTGCTCAGCCCAAGCAGTATATTGCACAGCCCACGTAGTATATTGCACAGCCCACGTTGTATATTGCACAGCCCACGTAGTATATTGCACAGCCCACGTTGTATATTGCACAGCCCACGCAGTACATTGCACAGCCCACATAGTATATTGCACAGCCCACGCAGTATATAGCAATGTGGGCATCATATCCCTGTTAAAAAAATGAATTAAAATAAAAAATAGTTATATACTCACCTTCCGTTGGCCCCGGATCCAGGCGAAGCGTTTACCGACGCTCATCACGCGCTCCGGACCCAAGAGTGCATTGCGGTCTCGCGAGATGATGACGTAGCGGTCTTGCGAGACCGCTACGTCATCATCTCGCGAGACCGCAATGCATGGAGCGGTCACCGGGGCGTCGCGAGGAGCGGGAAAGGCCGGTTCTGGATCAGAGGGGCCGACAGACGGTGAGTATATAACTATTTTTTATTTTTTTAAAATTATTTTTAACATTAGATCTTTTTACTATTGATGCCGCATAGGCAGCATCAATAGTAAAAAGTTGGTCACACAGGGTTAATAGCAGCGGTAACGGCATAACGCGGTCCGTTACCGCTGCCATTAACCCTGTGTGAGCGCTGAGTGGAGGGGAGTATGGAGCGGGCACTGACTGTGGGGAGTAAGGAGCGGCCATTTTGCCGCCGGACTGTGCCCGTCACTGATTGGTCGTGACCGTTTTGCCGCGACCAATCAGCGACTTGGATTTCCATGACAGACAGAGGCTGTGACCAATGAATATCCGTGACAGACAGACAGATGGAAGTGACCCTTAGACAATTATATAGTAGACTAGATGGCGGCCCGATTCTAACGCATCGGGTATTCTAGAATATGTATGTATGTATGTATGTAGCAGCGACATACTATATAGCACAGGCCACGTAGTATATAGGAGCCACATAGTATATAGCAGCCACGCAGTATATAACACAGCCCACATAGTATATAGCAGCCACGCAGTATATTACACAGCCCACATAGTATATAGCAGCCACGCAGTATATAACACAGCCCACATAGTATATAACACAGCCCACGCAGTATATAACACAGCCCACGCAGTATATAACACTGCCCACGTAGTATATAACACTGCCCATGTAATACATAGCACAGCCCACGCAGTATATAACACAGCCCATGCAGTATATAACACAGCCCACGCAGTATATAGCAGTGTGGGCACCATATCCCTGTTAAAAAAATAATTCAAATAAAAAATAGTTATATACTCACCCTCCGTCGTCCAGCGAAGCTGTCCCGATGCGCGAGCGCCCGCCAGCTTCCGTTCCCAGAGATGCATTGCGAAATTACCCAGATGACTTAGCGGTCTCGCGAGACCACTAAGTCTTCTGGGTAATTTCGCAATGCATCTCTGGGAACGAAAGATGGTGGCAGCCGCGCGCTCATTGCCAGACGACGGAAGGTGAGAATAGCAGGTTTTTAGTTTTTTTATTATTTTTAACATTATTTTTTTTACTATTGATGCTGCATAGGCAGCATCAATAGTAAAAAGTTGGTCACACGGGGTTAATAGCTGCATTAACGGAATGCGTTACACCGCGGCATAGCGCAGTCCGTTAACGCTGCCATTAACCCTGTGTGAGCGCTGACTGGAGGGGAGTATGGAGCGGAAGTAGGGAGGGACTAATTCTCGGCCGGGCTGTGCCCATCGCTGATTGGTCGCGGCCGCCAGGCCATGACCGATCAGCGACGCGGGATTTCCAGGACAGAGAGACGGAAGTGGACCTTAGACAATTATATATATAGATGTGGCTTTATTATTCTATGCGTTTCAGCGTTCAAGACTCCTTCATCAGGAAACACCACAGATGTTCCTGTGGTGTTTCCTGATGAAGGAGTCTTGAACTCTGAAACGCGTAGAATAATAAAGCCACATGTACTAATAATTTTGGAATTCTAGTGATTCAGCAGCGCAGAAATTTACCACAATTGTCCCAAACTGTATCTAACGGCTCGTCCTTCCTCGACTCGTGGATCTGCTGCAGCGAATCCTTTCAATGCTTCAACTCAGCTACATCTGGTGAGTGCAATCTTATGGATTAACCTTTTAACCTCAGATAAAACACTTTGTACTCTTTCCTTCAACAGTATTCATAGCATGTTTAACCCTGCTGTTCTGTTGGTCATAAATGACCGTTTTTGAAATTCTATAATGTTATAAAAATTCAGCGTGTGATTCTGAGACTTGAGGGTCCCTGACTTTTCGTCATTAGGGGGGTACTCTCTGTGGGAATTTTTTTTTTTTTTAATTTTTGTTTACTTTATTTGGTACAATTTTTTTATGTGAAATCTAAACAGAACAGCAGGGTTGACACTTCCAACTCCACTTATCTCAAGGTTCAGTAAAGATACAGAATACCCAATGCTTGGTAACTGTTCATACTGGACAGTTAAGGTACCGTCCCACAGTGGCACTTTGGTCGCTACGACGGCACGATCCGTGACGCTCCAGCGTCACTCCATTATCGCTCCAGCGTCGTAGACTGCGGTCACACTTCGCAATGCACGGCGGCTGGAGCGATAATTTCATGACGTATTTGCGATGTAGAAGTCGTACGGGACAGTCGTACGGGCATGTCACACAGGAGGTGCTCTCACAATTCAGAGCACATTTTGTATAATCTATGCGTGACGTTGTTCACGAGGGGCGTGTTGTGCTGCTAGCTAACTACACCTGTAATGTGCTGATTGGCCGTTGGTTACTGTGCGCGCATTGTTTGGAGAGAAAAGAATACAGCGCTCGAGAGCCGCGGTTTTATCGGCCGGGAACAATAGTACCACGTCTGTCGAATGAGCGCACAGTATTGTACCGCCCAATCAGCACACAGGAGGTGGAAAATTTGGCGCTCCTACGTATCAAGCTCCTCCACCCATTACATCGTATACAATATCGTGCACACCTTTGTTACACGATGCGATCATGCCGCCACAGCGGGACACTTGACGATGAAAGAAAGTTTCAAACGATCTGCTACGACGTACGATTCTCAGCGGGGTCCCTGATCGCAGTAGCGTGTCAGACACAGCGAGATCGTAAGTATATCGCTGGAACGTCACGGATCGTGCCGTCGTAGCGACCAAAGTGCCACTGTGAGACGGTACCCTTAGTGTCTGGAACTAAACGCCGAACATGGACTTCTCCCACAAGTCTGTTTCAGTGTTCGGAGTTCTGGGTGAAGTCCATTGCAGAGAGACAGAGATATTTTCCAGGTCAAAAGTTCAGGTCCTCATTGTTTTCAACGTAATTGTATCTGAGATATTAAGTGTATATTGCTGATTGCTTGCTCTGTGACTAAAATGACAAAATGACAAAAATGATTCAGGCTCTGGCTAAGTAATACCGGAGTCTTGAATCGACACATTATTAGTTGCAGAGTCAGATATTCAGCTTGATGAAAACTTCCCATAGTTCTCCACTTCTGGAAGTGGCTGTGACGTCTGTACCCTCTGATGTACAGTTGGTCTCTCCCGAACCTGTAGAGAACCTCCTTGATCATTTTAGGGGAGAGAAAAAACAGATTAGGGTGTTCAGGGAGAGCTGTAGGCTATTTTTTACCCTGCGACATCAGTCTTCATTTAATTAGTTCCAGTGGGTGGGGATAATCATGTCCTTACTGTGAGGCGGCCCTCGGACCTGGGCATTTTCTTTGTCCCCAGAAACCTCAAAATAGTCTTTTGTTGATGCTTTTTTTTACGCCTTAGTTGTACAGTGCCTTGCAAAAGTATTCGTCCCCCTGGAACTTTTCAACCTTTTGCCACATATCATGCTTCAAACATAAAGATACCAAATGTAAATTTTTGGTGAAGAATCAACAGCAAGTGGAACACAATTGTGAAGTTGACCGAAATTTATTGGTTATTTTAAATTTTTGTGGAAATTCAAAAACTGAAAAGTGGGGCGTGCAATATTATTCAGCCTTTTTACTTTCAGTGCAGCAAACTTACTCCAGAAGTTCAGTGTGGATCTCTGAATGATCCAATGTTGTTGTTGAGTCCTTCTTCCGTCCCTGGCTTCCTGGATGTAGGGATCCAAGTAAATGACACGCAGCACAAAGGTTGTGTGGTCATAAACAGGGGTAGCCCTGGAGCACGCCTGCCTCACTGGGCGCTGCCCCTTCTTTATATAGTAAAAAGTTAGACATTTTACAGACATGCGCACAAGCGCTCATATTTCACAATCACTTACAAAGCAAATCTATTCTAGTGAAAAGTTACAATATCTGGTATGTGGATGAAAGGCTACAATTTCAAGGAGAAATGCGCGCGTGATTACTTTCCATAAAAGAAAATGTCAAGTTTGCTCAATTTTCCTGTTGTAAACCAGATTTCTCAGGAGGAAGACAAGATGGATTCTTTGGTTCAGTCTGATCTCCACAATTCCCCCCTTTGACATATTCTTTTATAATCTATCACAAATTCTTGCATAAAGTCTATGCATTTTCTTCTTTATACAGCAGTATACTAAAATATAAAAAAACAAAAATTAGTTCGGCAATAATAATTAGAATCACTAAAAGATAACATAAAAACTTTATACTCTTGCATCTATTACACAAAATTTATCGGTGCATACTGAGATACCCTTGAGCACAATCTTGAATAATACATATATGATTACAATAATCATAACTATATGTATAATGCTCTGCATAATCCCAGCAACCCACCCACCAATCCCTCTGAACCAGTTGGCTGGGTTGAGAAAAGAAAAGGTATCTGACCACCAGCTATCCTTATTCTGGTCATTGTCTTTGTCATACTGATCTCTGAGTCGTTGTACGTCCTTTAATTTAAATGTCATACTCATAGTACTATTCGGGTCTATATAATGACAGCAGGTGGGTCCAATGATTTGACACATACCCCCTTGTGAGGCAGTTAGGTAATCTAATACCAGGGTATGTTGGTTGACGACTATTATAAGCTGATTCTGTACAGCTATACTAGTGTTTAGTATATCCAATATATCCCAGATCTGATCATCTAGATAATCTGTGGCTCTAACTAATTTATCCCACATTTGTGTTAACATAGGATAAATAAAAATGGTACTAACAATTTTGTTGGGAATTCCCATTTGTACTACATGTGGCCTCCCCGAGGGGCGTGGTGAGTTATCTGCAGCTCTTTTATACAGTGTGTGCTTGGGCACGGCTTGCATATTTACTTGTTTATTTGAAATTATGAAAGTAGCCGGGGTTAGGCGTCCTAATGTACAAGTACCCTTTATACCTACGGGAAGCCATTTATATGCTCCTTCTCCGCATATCCAAAATGTACCCTCAGGCAGATCCCATAGAGCTGAGTGCTGCAATACCAATCTGTGAGCCAAATCCACAAAACTAGATACATTCTGAAGCATACACCAAGAGGGTTTTTGTCCCAAGGGGCTACAGTACCCGGCTGCGGGATTCCCACATACAGGCATTCCGTTGACATACTCATCGGATTCATTACAAACCAAGTTCCCTGGCTTACTTGTACAACTGTTTGCATCACCTTGGGGGAACAACTCAGAATGTTCCCATTTTCTATTATGTATGTATCTTTCCAATACTACAGGTTTGAAAGCATCAGAGGGATCGGCGGTTGTACTGAAACTGAGCTGTAGATTTTCTGTGGGGACCTGTCCTAAATTAGTTAATCCAGTCTTATTCCTAGGTACCCAGGCCCCACCCTTATAGGCCAAATATTGTAGATGTGTACCAGTCCCTGAGAGATTACCCTGCCACCAAGGAAATTCTACCCATCCCACAATTGGTATGGCGATTGTAGTATTCCACAGCCTAGTATTACCAGTTTGGTTGTTGGCCAGGTTGTCTGAACAATTAGGCCAAGCGAATATTTCTTCAACTGACACGGGAACTGCTAGAAAAGGTATACTTGTGGCTGATACTGGTGAATGGGTACAGATCCAACAATCTGCCAGGGGTTGCGTATTATTTAACAAGTCATGTACTAATTTTCTATGATGTTGTACAAATCTATTGTTCAAAGGGGCTAGAGAATTCAGTCTATCCCATGCCTCCGTTGAGGTTAACATTATTAACATCAATATCATGAGTTTTGTCCTGCTTTTTTGCAATGGCTTGCATGTATCCATGATGCCTTTCCTTCAAGCTTGACTGATGTAGGTGTTGTCAACAGGACTTGGAAGGGTCCGTCAAATCTTGGTTCAAGAGCCTTTCTGGTGTGTCTTTTTACATAGACTTGATCACCTGGTTCCAACTTGTGACTTCCTTCAGTGTTGTCAGGATCTGGAAGGGAAGCAAAAACTTGGGCATGCACCTTAGTTAATTGTTTCTGAAGATTTTGCACATAAGAAGTCAATGACTCAATATTTAACACAAGTTGCTGTGGAAAATAACATCCTAAATTGGCAGTCCTGCCAAACAAAATTTCATATGGAGACAGTTTAGTCTTACCCCTTGGGGTATTGCGTATTGAGTAAAGGGCCAGTGGAAGGCATTCTGTCCAAGGCTTTCCTGTTTCAGCCATGGCTTTCTGTATTTTTAATTTTAAAGTTCCATTCATGCGTTCCACCTTACCAGAACTTTGTGGATGATACGGAGTGTGTAACTGACTTTCAACACCCAACATTTTCAGTACATTTTGAAATATTTCTCCAGTGAAATGAGTACCCCTATCTGACTCGATCACTTCAGGGAGACCATAACGGGGCACCAGTTCGGCAACTAGCTTTACAGCAGTGTTTTTAGCTGAAGCCTTCCGAACTGGATAGGCCTCTGGCCACCCCGAGAACATGTCCACACACACCAACACATACTCATACCCATTACTTTTTGGCAGCTGGATAAAGTCTATCTGTAATCGCTGAAACGGGTAGAGAGGTCGGACGTGGTGCTTCATAGGGGTCTTTGTTGTCTGTCCGGGATTATGTGCCAGGCATATAACGCATGCAGCACAATAGTCTCTTGCATAGTTGCCAAAACCTGGAGCCAACCAGACTTGCTTTGCCAGTAGTGTCATTGCATTTGCAGACACATGAGTAGGGTGGTGCAATCCACCAACTACAATCGGGTACCAGGCTCTAGGTAGACATATTAGTCCATCTTTCTTCCAAATTCCTGCTTGTTCTTCTGCCCCTTCCTTTTTCCACCTGTCCCTCTCCTCTTCTCCTGCATCTTCCTGTGCTTGTCTCAGTCTATCTTCAGTATTTTCTGTGGGGTTTACAGTATGAACCTGTTGTAAGGGTTTGACTGCTGCTGCTTTGGCTGCTTTATCAGCCCTATCATTTCCCCTAGATTCCCTAGTGTCGAGTCTCACATGTGCAGCTACCTTGATTACTGCTACTTCTTTTGTTTCTTGTGCAGCCTCTAAGATCTGTTTGATCAGAGAAGCATGTTTTACAGGTTGTCCTGACGCTGTCATGTAACCTCTAGCTCTCCAGATTACTCCAAAATCAAACACAATACCATGTGCATACCTAGAATCAGTGTATATATTAGCTGTCTGATTCTCAGCTATTTTTAGCGCTTCAATCAATGCTGTTAGTTCTGCTTCTTGTGCAGACTGTTTCGGTGGAAGTGGTTCTGCTTTGAGAATTTCAGATTCTGACACAACTGCATACCCTGTATGGAAGTTACCTGTGTCATCTGCAAACCTACTACCATCTATAAACAGCTCTAAATCTGGATTTTGAAGTGGTGTTTCGGATACATTGGGTAAGCCTACCGTTTCTTGTAAAATGAGCTCTGTACAATCATGTGTGTCTGTAGGGAAAAAATTTGCGTGTGGATCAGTGTCCTTATTCCCCCCTTCAGACTCGAGAGGTAGCAGTGTAGCTAAATTGAGAGTCTGAAGCCTTGTAAATGTGATAGTAGAGGGGAGCAGCAAAGAACACTGCAGCCGCAAGTGTCTGGCCATGGAAATGTGTTTTGGTTGGACCTGGTTTAATATCCCATAAACATCATGTGTAGTTTGAACTGTGAGTGGATGCTCTAGGACAATTTCTGATGCTTTGTCCAACAATAGTGAGACAGCAACAACTACACGTACACAGGTTGGCGCTGCTCTAGCTACGGGATCTAACCTTGCTGAAAGATATGCAATTGGTCTTTGTTTCCCTGCATGCTTCTGGGTAAGAACTCCTGTAGCATGAGAATCAACTTCTGCAGCCATAAGCTGAAATGGTTTGGTGTAGTCTGGTAGCCCTAACGCTGGAGCTGAAACAAGGGCATCTTTTAATTGTTGGAACGAAATCTGACCTTCTTTTGTCAACAGGTAAGGTTCACTTTTTACACAGTCATACAGTGGTTGCATTAGTTGACTGGCATGTATAATCCATTGTCTACAATGAGACACTATTCCTAAAAATGCTCGTAGCTGTTTATGATTTCTAGGCTCATTCATCTGTCTTATTGCTTCAGTTCTTTGAGGTGTAAGATGCTTTTTACCTTGAGAAATGCAATGACCTAGAAAGACCACTTTGGTCTGACAAACTTGTAACTTTTGTCTATTCACTTTACACCCTTCTTTTTCTAGGAAACATAGTAAACTCACAGTGGACCTTTCTGCAGTTTCTAGGTCTGGGCAGCAAAGTAGTATGTCGTCCACATACTGCAAAATTACTACCTGTGGTTCGGGTTCAAACCTCTGAAGGACTGTTTGTAGGGCATTTGAATAAAGAGTAGGGGAGTGTATCATTCCCTGTGGAAGGCGTGTCCACGCCAACTGTTTGCCCTTAAATGTAAATGCAAACAAATGCCAACTGTCTTGGTGTAAAGGAACCGAGAAAAATGCATTTGAAAGATCTATTACAGTAAACACTTGAGAACTGGCTGGTATCTGTGATAGTAACGTATGAGGATTGGGTACAACTGGGGTGATTGGATCTAGAACTTTGTTTATTTCTCTTAGATCATGTACCATACGATATTTGGGCATAGAACTCTTATCAAGAGTTCTCTTCTTGACTGGATACAGAGGAGTGTTAGCAGGTGATTGTATCTCTACCAAAACTCCTTTCTCTCTATATTCCTCTATCTGTTTTGTGATCGCTAGTTCCTGCTGGGCACTCACAGGGTATTGTCTGAGCTGTGGGAGAACAGTTCCTGGTTGCACAGATAGTTTTACAGGAGAGATATGCAATAATCCCACATCAGTGTCACCCTGTGCCCACAGTGTTTCTGGGACCGTTGAGAGGTCTAGATCTGTGGTGTACTCTTTTTCTTCAGTATGATCCTCAAAAGCCTGAATTCTGACATATTGTTCTAATGTTTCTGCATCATCAGGGATAGTCAGCATAACTGTGCCATCTTCCCTAAAATTGATATTAGCTTCTAATTTCTTTAGGACATCAGTTCCTAACAAACATGTTGGGGCACCTCTGGCATACAAAAATCTGGATGCAAAACATTTAGGTCCTAATGAGACCTCTAGGGGCACAGTATATGGCAGTGTTCGAATTACCCCATCATAACCCTCAGCAAAAGTTGTTTGTTGTGAAATATCTTCCGGATTCGGAAGAAAATCTTGATTCAAAATTGAGGAAGTTGCACCTGTATCTATCAAAAATGGAATCTCTCTCCCCCCTACATTCACCTGTATCATAGGTCTTCTAGCTGGTAGGGAGGTTTGTAACACATTGAGTCAATCTGAATCTGGTATGGGACCATCCACTATGGATGTCTGTTGGATGTCTGAGGGTTTATTCTTTGGTACAAATTTTCCTGATTTTATGTCTGCCTGCTTCTTTCTACATTCTCTCTGGAAATGTCCTGGTTTCTTGCAGTAATGACAAGGAAAATTGTGTCTTGCTCTCCCTCCTGTTGTGTTTGCTTGCGCTATTCTGACAGGCTTATGATTTTCTCTTAAATCCAACTCTATCCCTACGGCTTTTTGCCTAGCCAAGTGTGGGTCTTCCAAGGTTCTCCAATCAGGAGTTGCGGCCTTAAGTTTCTCCTTCACTTTTGGAGACAATCCATCTATGAAGGTTTTTGTAATTAACCTCATCATTCCTGGAGTGGTCAGATCTATTCCTTCATCTCTAAAGCTATTTTCTACCCCTAGATAATACTCATCTACTGATTGACCAGGTTTCTGAGCCACCACTCCCGTTGTTCCTCTCTGCCTCTGTTTCTGCCTCATGAAAATTATTAAGTGGTCTACGAACTGATTGCCTGATTCTACCGTTTGTAGGGCACCTTCTCCTGCTTGTCCTACTTGTCCTGCCTGTCCCACTTGTCCTGCCTGTGGCCTATGTCCCTGTAGATATGCCAGTAATTCCTGGAAGAGACCAGGAGTCATTTTCATTCTACATAATTCCTCTCCATCCGCCCAGACTCCTGCGTGAGTCTGCATAATTTGCTGTATATATTGTGCAAATCTGACTGGAAACTGGGTGGGGTCTGGCGCGTTATGCAAGAGAGACATACCTTCAGCAGGGGACCAAGGGAAATATTGCCGAGTTTGATGATACCTAGTTCCCATTACCCCGTCAGCATTTGTTTCCCTAAAAGGTCTTGGTACTACCCTAACAGGAGCAAGTACAGTGCCATGTCTAGGCGCACCACAGGCTAGGCAATCATTCCTCCAATCTGGATTTTGTTGTCCACAGTGTGAACATACCCATCCTCCTACCCCACCAAGATTGGGATACAAGGCTGGAAATTGTTTTCCTCCTTCTGCTCCTCCAGATGGTACAAATGATTGGGCATTTGGATCTAGGTAAGGGGGTGGGATACCACAACATTTTCCCTTCCCCATGATCCATTTGGAAGTGTCTGGATCGTACTTCCAATTCTCCTCTTTAGCTGTTTTTGAGACCTTTATCATACAGTGTACGATGTCTTCCCATCCATTATCTTTAATTATTCCTCCTCTCTCTCTCTTTGCTCTTTCCCATTCAGTGCTAAACACTAGAGCTTCTGAAATTCCCAATTTTTCTCTTACCCTTCTAATCTGTCTTCTGACTGTCTTTCCACATCTTTCCTGTATGATATCTGCTGCTTCCACTTGTCCTAAGACGGTTTTTGTCTGTTTATTTCCCATTTTGTCCCAATACTAGCTATGACTACCCTAGGTGACGTTTGGACAACCACTTCCTCTGTTGGTGGCGTCTCGTTGCCTTCTCTCCTAAGGAGCTAAAATATTGAAGGGCTTGTCTGCTCCGTTTTTTCTAACGTGTAAAACGTACTTAAGTGCTATTATGCACGCAAACAGACCTAGCAACACCATACAGATCACAAAACTCTCAGTCTCAGATATCATACTTGTCCCAGGCTCATGGGTCCGCGTCCTGGGCTCATTCTATCAAACCTTATCCAGAAATAAATGGTTTCAAGCACTTAGAGAGAGTCAAGCATGGGCGGAGGTCTCCCCGAAAGGACGCAACCACATGACCCAGTTAGGCTGACTTTCGTGTATAAGGCTTGTGTCCCAAATATTTTGGCTTATTGTTCTACGTACTTTTGCTCTTCTTTCACAACATGCCACAACCTTCACACTGTTCACACACTGCCAGGGACAAGACTCATAAATCTATACAATATGGTAACCCGAGTTTTATAGGTATCTACTCACTACTAGACTAACCCAGCGTGACACGGCTCGTAGAGATCTTCCGGATAATACAGGGCAGATAAAAGAGAACTAATAATGTCTCTTACCTGGCCAGGTTTTTCAGTTCATTTGCCGTCCATTATCCCAGATCTCCGTTGTCCGTATCCGCAGGTGAATCTCGAGCAGATACTCTCGCCTCGGGTCCCTGTTCGGGCGGCCAAGAAATGTTGAGTCCTTCTTCCGTCCCTGGCTTCCTGGATGTAGGGATCCAAGTAAATGACACGCAGCACAAAGGTTGTGTGGTCATAAACAGGGGTAGCCCTGGAGCACGCCTGCCTCACTGGGCGCTGCCCCTTCTTTATATAGTAAAAAGTTAGACATTTTACAGACATGCGCACAAGCGCTCATATTTCACAATCACTTACAAAGCAAATCTATTCTAGTGAAAAGTTACAATATCTGGTATGTGGATGAAAGGCTACAATTTCAAGGAGAAATGCGCGCGTGATTACTTTCCATAAAAGAAAATGTCAAGTTTGCTCAATTTTCCTGTTGTAAACCAGATTTCTCAGGAGGAAGACAAGATGGATTCTTTGGTTCAGTCTGATCTCCACATTGTCCTAAATGCCTAATGATGATAAATATAATCCACCTGTGTGTAATCAAGTCTCCGTATAAATGCACCTATACTACGTGGCTGTGCTGTATACTCCGTGGGCTGTGTTATATACTACGTGACTGTGCTATATACTCCGTGGGCTGTGCTATATACTCCGTGGGCTGTGCTATATACTACGTGGCTGTGCTGTATACTACGTGGCTGTGCAATATACTACGTGGCTGTGCAATACACTACGTGGCTGTGCAATACACTACGTGGCTGTGCTACTTACTATGTTTTTACGCTGTGTCCCGGGAGGTAGCGATGTGTGCATGCTGCATCTCCTGTAGTAGCATGTGTGCATGCTGTGTCCTGTGTGGTAGTGATATGTGCATGCTGTGTCCTGTGTGGTAGTGATATGTGCATGCTGTGTCCCATGTGGTCATAGTGTGTGCATGCTGTGTCTCTTGTAGTAGCATGTGTCCATGCTGTGTCCCGGGAGGTAGCGATGTGTGTTTGCAATGTATGCATGCTGAATCTCTTGTGGTAGTGATGTGTGCATTTAAGCAGATAGCCTCTGAAAGACACATTACAAAAAGATGTAAAAAGTCACAGCATCTAAATAGTGGAAGACTCATCAAAAGAGATGAAATTGATGATTTTTTATTATATATATTTTACATATACTGTACAGTGACACCATCTGTGAGATAATCTTTCTGAATGATCTAAGTTGGAAGAAACAACAGCCAAAATTTTCATTTTACAAATTTTTCGATCTCCACTTTTCATGGCAGAGAAGGCAGCACTACAGAAATAACCGATGATATCTGAGCTATTGTTTCTCTAAGGCCGGAGTCACACTACAGCAAGATACGGCCGAGTCTCGCAGGTTAAAAACAAGCTCTGACACCGGCACTCCGGAGCGGAGCGTGCAGCTCCATGTATTGCTATGCGGCTGCACGCTCCGCTCTGGAGTGCCGGTGTCAGAGCTTGTTTTTAACCTGCGAGACTCAGCCGTATCTCACTGTGTGTGATCCCGGCCTAAGGCTGCCGTCACACTAGCAGTATTTGGTCAGTATTTTACTGTACATCAGTATTTGTAAGCCAAAACCAGGAGTGGAACAATTAGAGGAAAAGTATAACAGAAACATATGCACCACTTCTGTATTTAACACCCACTCCTGGTTTTGGCTTACAAATACTGATGTAAAATACTGACCAAATACTGCTAGTGTGACGGCAGCCTAACTCCCAAAGAAAGGAATGGGAGTAATGGAAACCACTTATCTTGCTGCGATACATAGTTTCTGTAACCCCAATTCGCTTCTATGAATATCGTAGATAAATTATTCAATACGGTATTCTTAGGGTACATGCACACCATCAGTAATTGCTGCGGGTTGGATGCTGCGTACTTGTGCAGCGGCCAGAGGTTATAGTATAGTGGATGGGATATCAAGAAATCCCATGTCCACTATGAGTGCACCAACGCCCACGGCTCACCTGCGGATACAGACATGCGGCGCGCCTTTCCAGGCCGCAGCAGTTTTCCTGCTACCACCCTGATTTTTGGTGCTGAAAAAAATGCTGCAAATCTGCCACGTGTGAACACACCCCTAAGCTGTATATCATGTTTCTCCTGCCTTTACTATAAAACGTAAATGTGGATCTGTCATTAAACGGTATAAAAGCAGCATAGTTACGAGTCCGGCATATTCATCAGGTTAGTTCCCTTACCACGGATCGCACGGTCTGGTGACAGATCCACCTTTTACTACACTTTCTCCAATATTTCTTTTCTTGGAAGAGGAATCGTAATATTTCAGCAATCAATGCCTTGTAAACATTGTTCAGATTGTGTAAAGATTTCGCCGCAGTTATCTCACATCCAGCCCTGTTACTGTAGCTATCAAGGTTTACAGCAACAATTTTTTACTCTCAGAAAATTAATCACCAAAGTGCAAAAAAAGGGTAGCACCTGTTCAGATTAGTAGAGAGGCTACTCCAGAAATCTGTACAACGTGAGTCCCCATGTGCAGGCTCGGACAGGCCCATAGGGTAACAGGGGAATCCCCTGGTGGGCCCCTGTTCAGATCTGGACCCCAACCCAATTATATGGGCATTATTTGGCATAATTCAATTGACTCACTCTGTACATAAAAACAGCATATCATCACTCATTAACCCAGTTTATTATATAGAGATATAGGTACATTTGTGAATGAGGATAGTGTAATATTTGTATGCAGGTGAAAAGTGGGCCCCCACAGTCAATGTTATCGGTGGGCCCTTAGCACCCCAGTCCGACACTGTCCATGTCCTCGCGCTTTCATTTACGGAAAGTAGCATTTGCATGTTGCTCTGGTACAGAAGGTTTATCATTCACTGTCCAGATCAGGGGAGCTTTAACTTAATAAATCTGGCTACAGTAATTTGACCACAAAACATGTCCTAATAATACTTCATATCTAGATGCTCAAAAAACAAAAAATATGTTAAAAGCATACAGAAAAGTGCTCAACTGTGCATATTGCCATTTGGGGTTTCCTTGTTCATGGGTCTCGTTGTCATCAAAACCATCATATGTATGGAGCAAATACTGGGCAAGACACTCTCTAAAAAAATCCTCCTTAAAAATGCAAAACTCAAAAACTTTCAATCTTTTTGTTCGGTTTTTGGAGCAGAAACTCAGTGTGCACATACCCTTACATAACTAAATCAAAGTTTCTGGTGTACAGCATAAATTTTGCGCTTTATACCTTTTGCGTCAGGACAAGTTATCTCATGTTTGTTCTCAGTGATGTCAGATTACACAGTTATCAGCAAATCAGCAAACACTTTGTCCTCAATTAATCATTTGCATATTTTTAAGTGACTTTTTCTTTACGTTGTTTGCACCAAATACCTCAACAGGTTGATACATTTTATGCAAAAATCAAAGAGGTTTTTTTAGACTTTTTTAGGCTGCATTTCCAAGATGAGTGTTTGCTGAATTTTTTACACCATTTTGTCACCTATTAGGTTACTTGCATTTTTCTCTATTGCGCTTTTGAGTGCCTTTTTTTCAGACGTGTTTTTATCACATTTTTGACTTTTGCTTTAGTGTATTATGTTTTAAATAAAACTGATTTTTTTTTTTAATACTTCCCGGTATTTTGCCTTGACAGAACTTTACTGAACCAGTCGTGTGCAGATTACATGTTTTCAGTGCATTTCCAAAGCAAAAACAGATTAAAACACGTTTTTTTTAAATCTTTCGGCCTTTCCACATTTAATGCAAGTCCATAGAGAAAATCCGTACATAAAACGTAACGTACTCGCAAAAGAAATTGTCATGTTGTAGATTTTAAAAATGCACCGCAGGACAGTGAAAGCACAGTGGGCATGAGACTTCTATAAATTTTATCCACTTTGTTGGAACTTTTAGACGTTGCATTTTAGATGTTGCATTATTTGCACTGAGCGTCAAAAACTCATCAATGGACCTTAACCTAGGAGTCAAAATCTGCATTAAAATGTAGACAACACCTCTATGATTTGCTCAAAAATTACTCCGCGGAGGTGGGGACTGGAATACTCAAGCAAAAATGTAGCCTTTTTTTTTTTAAGTTTCAAAATGATGAATTGGCTGCAAATATTTGAGTAACAAAAAATATGCCCACCATAGCGAACAAACAAAAATTACAAACAGGTAGAAAATAGACAAAATTGGCACAACATAAAAAAAGAATTTTGCAAAAAAAATAAAACGTCTATAAAAAAGAAAAACAAGATGAAAAATAGCCAAAAATGCAATAGTGAATAATGACCTTAATACCAGTAGGAAGCAATTTTCTCTTGTTAGTGTTGACAGGAGCTGAAGCTATGCAGTGGTAGCAGGAACATCTGAACATTACTGCCTGGAGGGGACCGAAAGTCCCTTGTCATAGATGAAGACAGTTTTCTAAAAAAAAAAGCATGCTAGCTAGGGGCCCCATTACAGTCTTGGGTCTCAAGACTAATGCATGAGTTTTGACTTAAAGACTAACCCTCATTTCCATTTTTAGTTAATAAATGAATCATTTGCACAAAAATAAGCAACGTTGTAGTATATCTCATCAGAGAAATCTGCTTCTTTCTCCGCTAGGATTCAGCGTTCATTTCCAAAATTCTTAATTCACAGGTAAAATCTGTATTTAGCGAAGACAAATTGTTACATTGCTGAGATAGGAGGTGACAGTTGGTGCTCATAAGATTTTATGTAGACAGGAGGGGGAGGAGTAAAGTGGAGCTCCGCCTCTAACTCCTCCCTCCCTCTACCCCAGTAATGTAGAAATAAGTTTTCACTGAACACAGATTTTACTCGTGAATTGAGAATTTTAAAATGAAGAATCATTCATGGTGGAATAAGAAGCAATTCCTCTAATAAGATATATTACAAAGTTTCTTATTTTCATATGTAGTATTGATTAATGGAATAAAAATTAAAACTGTGTGTTTATTCACTAACTACCTAAATGTGATTGCAGTGTATTCTTGTTTCTTATAGCCACTTATAAAGAGAAAAATGGAATACTTTTTTTTTAAACTGATCCACTAAGGTATTTAAAATACAAGGGCTTTTACTTTGTGCCGTGCGCTCCCTTTAAACCTGTTTTACTAGTATTTCTTCTTGTTGATCACACCACGCAGTTAGTGCGCACATGCTCGGAAACTCTCCCCGTGTATATACCATTCCTTGTGCCATATATCTGGTAGGGACAGAGCAGGGTTTAGTTTAGTGCACTTTTTAATAGTAATCGGTCATGTCCCTAAAAAATGCTATTTACCTGCAGATATAGGGGTAATCTGCAGGCAAGCAACATTTAAATCCTACCTGCCTGCCTTCCTGTATCAGCGGCTAAAGGGAGAAGATGAAGTTATATTCTCCCTGCAGCTGCTCGCTTCCTCTCATTGTTCAATGCAGGGGGATGTAATCACTCCTCTGAGTAGGCTGTTAATTAATGTACTGGGGGATGACTACAGCTGAGCTCGCTGTGTAACAGTTCCTTGCACCGAGTCCAAAGAGTGGAAGAGAGCAACTGTAGGGCTCAGGGGATATAACCATTTTTAAACCCAGACAAGACAAAAGAAGAATCAACGCCTTCAAAATGTGGTGCTGGAGAAGGATGATATCAATACCATGGATGGCAAGAACAAATAACAAATCAATTTTGGAACAAATCAAGCCAGACATGTCACTGGAATCAAGGATCACCAAGCTACAACTTGCCTATTTTTGACACATCATACGAAGAGAGCAATCACTGGAGGAGGACATCATGATCAGAAGGATAGAAGGAACAAGACGAAGAGGAAGACTATCAACATGATGGCTTGACACTATCAAGATAATGGTGGAGAAGAGCCTGGTGGACCTGCCTAGGTTTGCCCAAGATCAATCTTCCATCAAGTCGCCATGGCTTGAGTTAAAGCTGAAGAACATTAATATATACAGTATATCATACTCCAGCTGGCCGCTAACTTATTGCATTCACCTACCAGTTTATATTTTTGGCATTTGCAAGTTTATTGGTACCTCTGAATGTAAACATAGAACCAATCAATCTTATAAAAGTAACCGTTGTTTTAATTTTTACTTCATAAATCAATAAAATATGAAAACAGCAAACTTTCTAATATATCTTACCAGAGAAAGCTGATTCTTTTACCTTCTGGATTAAGTATTCAATGCATGGGTAAAATATGTATTCAGTAAAGACTGATGTTCCAATTTTGAGATATGAGATGACAGCGGGAGCTTTTACACTTTCAATGGGCAAGGGGGGGGAAGTTACATTTCTCCATAGAACTTTATGAGAAACTAACTCATCTACATCAGTTATGGCAAAATCTGAACTCGCTGAAGACAGATTTTACCCATGAATTTTGAGAATGAATGATCAGTACTGGTGGAGAAAGAAGCAGATTTCTCTGATAAGATGTATTACAAAGTTTCCTATTTTCATATGTACTATTGATTGATCAATGAAAGAACAATTAAAAAGTTACTATTGTTAAATGTTCTATATATCAAATTATATTCATTGGGTAAGTAAAAGAAAACAAAAATCAAGAGCTAACCTGCAGGCTCCATGCCTGTAACCTATGGTTTTTTTTTTTTAAATTGAACCAATACAGGAATTTGAAAGACTAGCTCACCCTTCTCATTGATTATCATTTTATGCATTTTTTACTCATTATTAAAGTGATCAGATTTTTTTTTTAGGTTTGCATTATTCTTAAGAGTCTAATGACGGAAATCCTGCCAAATCCTTAAACATATTGTACCCCATTTGCCACCAGCTCCACAGTCAGGGCCATTTTCGCTGTCGCCCGTCTGCATATATTATCGAAAATATTGTTAGAACAGATGAAATTAATCTATATTTCTGGTACACCTGGTCATATCACTAAACATACAGAGCTCATGAAAAGGGCTTCTACCACTACTTTTTCACAATCCCTTTAATTGAATTTCATGGGAAAACTCTATTTTGTTATCACTTTCCCATCTGCAATAAATATATATACAAGTTTGCTCCATTCTTTTGGGTTGTTTCCATGCTTCAGGATATCGTGCATTTGTCTTGCTTTGTTTTTTCACTTTTAGTGGAGACTGGACTGATGTTACCTGTTGGGAGGAAGGCAAAAATAATATTACCTATAGATGTAGCAATATGTATATGCAACAAAGTGGACGTAATGTGATAAAACAATATTTCCATTGGTGGCTCACTTTTCCTGTATCATCTGCTTTCAACTCAATTACGTCAGCGCGGGAAAAGTTCTAACGGTGCTCGTGCTGACGTCATTAAGTTGAACGGAGTTCATTGGCTCTGAACTCCGATGACCTTTTTGACGGTATCACAAGCGTGAAAACTTGCTCGCGGTGACGTCAGTGAGATGAAAGGAGTTGATTGGCTATGAACCCCGCTCAACTTTACCACGTCACCCCGAGGCGATGAGCGAGCACGGATCTCTGCTGGATCGTAAGCTGTATAGTCACATCATGCAATAATTCAACCTGATATCAGAACTAGGCGCTTTGTGAGACAATTTTATTACTATCTTCGCATCGGACAGGTGAGGAATATGGTTGTTTATTATTTTAATTCTTTTACAGCAGACATTGGCTTCAGCGGATGAGGCGTTGAGGTGAGTATACGTGTGTTTCTTAAATTTAGAGTCAATTAAGGGGTCTGTGTCATTAGTCCAAATAAAAGACTTTATTCTGTTATTTTGTTTGACAATTTGACTATGGGGATAGTAATGGGGGTGTATTATAGATGCCTCTCCATTACTAAAACCCTGGGCTTGATATCTGCTGTCATTACAAAGCTGACATCAACCCCAATACTATCACCCCACCAGGGCAAATGGGAGAGGGGGGCTAAGTGCCACAATTGGTGAATCTTATGTATGTGCCTTTTCAGGGGTGGTTGAGAGCTGATGTTTTTAGTCTGGGAGGGGGCCAATATCCATGGCCCCTTCCTAGGCTATTAATATCAGCCGGCAGCTGTCTGTTTAGACTTTGTGGGTTATCATTTATAGGGGAGCCCTAAGTAATTTTTTTTTGGGGGGTCCCCCATTTTAACTCCTTCTTGACCTTGGGTTTTTCCGATTTTGAGTTTCCGTTTTTTTGCTTCCCTTCTTCCCAGAGATAACTTTTTTACTTTTCCGTCAATATGGCCATGTGAGGACTTGGTTTTTTGCGAGACAAGTTGTACTTTTGAACAACATCATTGGTTTTCCAAACAGTGTACTGGAAAACGGGAAGTGCAGTGAAATTGCAAAAAAGGTGCAATTCCATAATTGGTTTTTTTTTCATCACGTTCACTGAAAGCTAAAACTGACCTACCAATATGACTCTCCAGGTCATTACAAGTTCATAGATAAAAAAACATGTCTAGGTTCTTTTTTATTTAAGTGGTGAAAAAAATCCAGAGTTTCTAAAAAAAATAAAAGAAAAAGGTAACCATTTTCCGAGACCCATAGCGTCTCCATTTTTATTGATCTGGGGGGGCTTATTTTTTGTGCGCCGAGATGACGTTTTCTTTCCTACCATTTTGGTGTAGATACGATCTTTTGATCACCCGTTACTGTATTTTAACGCAATGTTGAAGTGACCAAAAAAAGTAATTCTGGCGTTTTTACTTTTTCTCTTAACGCCGTTTACCGATCTGATGAATTCTTTTTATATCTTGATAGATCGGGTGATTCTGAACGCGGCGATACTAAATATGTGTTTTTTTATTGTTTTATTTTGAAAGGGGCAAATGGGGGGGTGATTTGCACTTTTATATATATATTTCAAATATTTTTAAAAACTTTTTTTTTACTTTTTACTTGCTAACCAGCAAGGCCTTCTACAGTATCCGAAAAAATATCACAATGGAGTAGCACTAGCAACGGATAGCATTACATTGTTTAAAACATAACTTTTACTGAGTTATTTAAAAAAAACTACCATATAACCGTATATGTACAAAGTGCAGTGTCAAAGTGCTAAGTGCATAAAACGTGAACAAAATATAAAAACAAAATAAGTAGAGAAACCACAGATACCACCGAATGTATTGCTTAGGGTACTATCTCCACATTTGGAATATACCAGTATTCGGGATTCTTGCACAAGTATTCATATATCGTAGAATCCTTTTATGAAATATCCATGTCTCAATATTCTTAGATATAGACACAATGTACCATCATAGCCTGGATACCATAGACCATTTAAACATTAGATCAGCTGTCATGTGCCGGAAAAGTTGCAAGCTCATTGCCGGAACCTGTAGCATTCAGGTGGAGTTCAGGTGGGAAAGGAGTTAGTAACCAGGAAAGGCTAAGTATACAGCTGTGAGATGATATTAATAGCCTCGGAACCTCCATGGGTATTACCCCCTTCCCTGGCTATAAACATCGGCCCAAGCTGTCCGCTTTCCCTCTGCTGGTTAAAGGGAACCTGTCACCTGAATTTGGCGGGACCAGTTTTGGGTCATATGGGCGGGGTTTTCGGGTGTTTGATTCACCCTTTCCTTACCCGCTGGCTGCATGCTGGCCGCAGTATTGGATTGAAGTTCATTCTCTGTCCTCCGGAGTACACGCCTGCGCAATCCCGCCAAATTCAGGTGACAGGTTCCCTTTAATATAATGTCAGAGGATCCCATGCCCTTTTTTTTCACAAAATAATTTTGTAAAAAATACATGTACAGTAAGCTGCACAAGCACAGTACTCAATATAAATGTAACTGACATCTTTATATCTATCTATTCTATATGTGTATATATCTATTCTACTTTATCAGGTCACGTTGTGATTTTACTGTACACGGCTGCTGAAATGTTGGGTTTTCAAGGACATGGGTGTGTAAAGATTGGACGGCACATGTTCTGAGTGCCGTTCGTTTTTTTTTTTTATCACACCCATTAATTTGCATTGGCTAGTCTCGTCTGAGATATGAGGACAATCGCAGCATGCTACAATTTTTTTCTCAGACCAAACTGAGCTGAGAAAAAAAAACTGCAGATGAACCAATATTGAATCATAGATTAACATTGTTTGGAGTGCAATCTTATTTTTTTATCGTATTGCATTTCATTTTCATTTTCATTTCCTCGCAGATCAGTATGAGCGCTTACAGTGTGTATCTTACCAGCCATTAAGATTCAGCATGATACAGTGCCTGTCGAAATTTTTGTCTCGGCCAGGAAAACCACTTTAATTTTTTTTTCATTTACTCATTTGTATGAAAGAGCCTTTTTGTATTGTGACAAATTTCCAAAATTTACATTTTAGGAATTTGCTCCCAATCGCCTCAAAGTACCAAATATTAATTTAATATTTAGAGCAGTACATTTACGTCAACATATTTTGCTGCTTTGGGAAGATTTTTTATAAAAAAATATATATCTGACATCATAGAAAAAAAAATACAACTAACCTCCATGGTGTTGTCTTTTATATGATCACATTCACATTTTATAATAATAGCAATAAACTGACCAAAAACTACCCAGGATGTTAGTCCCATTTACTCTCAGTTATATAAAGATGGCCATACACATATAAAAAAAACCTGCTGGCAGAACATATGCTGTCCAAGGATAGTCAGGAAATCCCCATATACTTCAGGTTGTGTCAGCCATTCTTGGCAAACTGTGAGGCTCAACTGACTTTTGACTAGTGTGTATGGTCACCTAAAGGCTAGATTGTGGCTCAAAGTGGTATTTGTAAATACACCCTTAGAGCATGAGCACACAACTTTTTTTTCAGGTGGGTTTTTCCTTAAACTTGCCTTAAAAAGGGCTTCAAAAAAGCTCAAAGTATGAACATGTGCATTTCTATGTAAAAAGACTTGCTGTTCAGTCTTTTGGGAATCTTTCAACCTCTTCAGGTTCCCAAAGACACCATTCGGTGAAAATACATGACCTGACCATTCTTCAGGCTTTTACTCTGAAGACGCTCAATACATTTCAAATACAATATGGGAAAGCCAGAAGTGTTGAAAAAGTGATTAGGAAGCTAACAAGAAATGCAAAAATGTTTTTTGTTTTAGATTAAAAAATGCACGTAAAAAAGTCAACAGTGTCTAACAGCTTGTTGGAAATGAAATGGTAGAAAATAATTGCAAAGTTTTGGTGTCTTACCTGAAGCTTTCACATCTAGTTGCCTCTTGGAGTTATTCGTTTGACTTAGATCAAGTTTTGGTTTATTTACTATTACGAAACCTCCATCCACTTCTTTTTCCTGAGTGTTTGGTTGAGGCCTTTTGAAAAACTTTGAGCTTGTTTTTTTGGGTGATTTATTTGTCCGATTGTCCTCTGGAGTTTTGCCAGGCTGTCCATTTGCCATGGCAGCCACCTTTGGAAGACTTTTTAAATCCACAATTTCTGGAATGTCCTGCTCTATAGTTATCAGCTCCTCAAGGAATTTTTCCATTCTTTTATCCCCTTCACTTTCCTCCTTGTCTGGTGGATTTGGCGTTCCAAATCTTAGCATTTCACCTGGTGCTGGGCTTCTTCCCACTACTAACGAATACTTAGGATTGATGAGTTTGCGAGCAATAGTAGAAGAACGTTGTCTTGCTCCCAACATGGGACTAGGTCGAGTATCAGGGAGTCCCAGCTCTTTGTAAAGATTAACTTCCTCTGATATTGCGTAAAGTTCACAAAATTCCACGTCAAATGGTTCAGCATATTGGCCGGACAGAAGTGTCATTATGCTGCGATCCACTCTTAAAGATGACCATGTTAACCTGCAATGGAAGAAAGATGAACACATAAGCCAACTGTCATGATCTCTGCAGGCAGAGATCATAGCAAGCCTATAGAGGGACAAGCTCTCGGAAGATGGAACTATACTGACCATGAACTAAGCCTGCCGCGCAACTAGAAATAGCCAGGTAGCATTTCCTATTTATCGCTAGATGCCCAGCTCTGGCCTAAGACCTAAATAGCTAGCAGAGGGAAATATAAGACCTGGCTCACCTCTAGAGAAATATTCCAAAGAAGACAGTAGCCCCCCACATATAATGACGGTGAGTTCAGATGAAACAACAAACGCAGCAGGAAAATAGTCTTAGCAAATTTGAGGTCCGCTTACTAGATAGCAGAAGACAGATAGTATACTTTCATGGTCAGCAGAAAAACACTAACAAAACACCATCCAGAGATTACCTTAAACTCTGGCATTAACTCATAACGCCAGAGTAGCAATCCCTGATCAACGAGAGCTTTCCAGACACAGTAACAAAACTTCAGCTGTGAACTGGAACAAATAGGCAAAACAAAACATGGACAAAAGTCCAACTTATCTAGTAGTTGTCTAGAAGCAGGAACAAGCACTGAGAGGCATCAGATAACATTGTTGACCGGCAAGAAACCACCAGAGAAATGAGCTTAAATAGCGACACCCACTACTGATGGAATCAGGTGAAACAGGAAAGAGGATGACAAGTCCAATTCCACAAGCGGCCACCGGGGGAGCCCAGAATCCAAATTCACAACAGTACCCCCCCCTCAAGGAGGGGGCACCGAACCCTCACCAGATCCACCAGGGCGACCAGGATGAGCCCTATGGAAGGCACGAACAAGATCAGAAGCATGAACATCAGATGCATTGACCCAAGAATTATCCTCCTGGCCGTAACCCTTCCAGTTGACCAGATACTGGAGTTTCCGTCTGGAAACACGAGAGTCCAAAATTTTCTCCACAACGTACTCCAACTCACCCTCAACCAACACCGGAGCAGGAGGCTCAACTGAAGGTACAACAGGTACCTCATACCTGCGCAATAACGACCGATGAAAAACGTTATGAATGGAAAAGGACGCAGGGAGGTCCAAACGGAAAGAAACAGGATTAAGAATCTCCAATATTCTATAAGGGCCGATGAACCGAGGTTTAAACTTAGGAGAAGAGACCCTCATAGGGACAAAACGAGAAGACAACCACACTAAATCTCCAACACAAAGCCGAGAACCAACACGACGATGACGGTTGGCAAAACGCTGAGTCTTCTCCTGGGACAACTTCAAATTGTCCATAACCTGCCCCCAGATGTGATGCAATCTCTCCACCACCGCATCCACTCCAGGACAATCCGAGGATTCCACCTGACCGGAGGAAAATCGAGGGTGAAACCCCGAATTACAGAAAAACGGGGACACCAAGGTGGAAGAACTGGCCCGATTATTGAGGGCGAACTCTGCCAATGGCAAAAAAGCAACCCAATCATCCTGGTCAGCAGAGACAAAACACCTCAGATATGTCTCAAGGGTCTGATTAGTCCGCTCGGTCTGGCCATTAGTCTGAGGGTGAAAAGCAGATGAAAAAGACAAATCTATGCCCATCCTAGCACAGAATGCCCGCCAAAATCTAGACACAAATTGGGTACCTCTGTCAGAAACAATATTCTCAGGAATACCGTGCAATCGGACAACATTCTGAAAAAACAGAGGAACCAACTCAGAAGAAGAAGGCAACTTGGGCAGAGGAACCAAATGGACCATTTTAGAGAAACGGTCACAGACCACCCAGATGACAGACATCTTCTGGGAAACAGGCAGATCTGAAATAAAATCCATCGAGATGTGTGTCCAAGGCCTCTTAGGAATAGGCAAGGGCAACAGCAGTCCGCTAGCCCGAGAACTACAAGACTTGGCCCGAGCACAAACGTCACATGACTGCACAAAGACTCGCACATCTCGTGACAAAGAAGGCCACCAGAAGGATCTTGCCACCAAATCCCTGGTACCAAAAATTCCGGGATGACCTGCCAATGCAGAAGAATGTACCTCAGAGATGACTCTGCTGGTCCAATCATCCGGAACAAACAGTCTATCAGGCGGACAACGATCCGGTCTATCCGCCTGAAACTCTTGCAAGGACCGCCGCAGATCAGGAGAAACGGCCGACAAAATTACTCCCTCCCTAAGGATACCTGTGGGTTCAGAATTACCAGGAGAGTCCGGGTCAAAACTCCTAGAAAGGGCATCTGCCTTAACATTCTTAGAACCCGGTAGGTATGACACCACAAAATTAAAGCGAGAAAAAAATAAAGACCAGCGCGCCTGTCTAGGATTCAGGCGTCTGGCAGTCTCAAGATAAATCAAATTCTTGTGGTCAGTCAATACCACCACCTGATGCCTAGAGCATGCCGATATAACATGAGTAGAATCCCCACAATAGAAACACAATCCATTCTTCCGTCTAAAATTCTGTCGCTCGCTCCTGGACAGAATTCTATCACACTGCATACTTTCTGGCGTCTTTTCCATAGACACCGCCAGATGGTGCACCGGTTTGCGCTCCCGCAGACGCCTATCAATCTGAATAGCCATTGTCATGGACTCATTCAGACCTGCAGGCAAAGGGAACCCCACCATAACATCCTTAACGGCATCAGAGAGACCTTCTCTGAAAGTTGCCGCCAAGGCGCACTCATTCCACTGAGTAAGCACAGACCATTTACGGAATTTTTGGCAGAAAACTTCAGCTTCGTCTTGCCCCTGAGATAGTGCCATCAAAGTTTTTTCTGCCTGAAGTTCCAAATGAGGTTCCTCATAAAGCAAGCCCAAGGCCAGAAAAAACGCATCCACATCGCGTAACGCAGGATCCCCTGCTGGCAATGAGAAGGCCCAATCTTGAGGGTCACCCCTGAGCAAGGAAATCACAATCCTAACCTGCTGAGCAGGGTCTCCAGCTGAACGAGACTTCAGGGACAAATAAAGCTTACAATTATTTCGGAAATTCTGGAAGCTAGCTCTATTCCCTGTAAAGAACTCCGGCAAAGGAATTCTCGGCTCAGATACCGGAGCATGTACCACAAAATCTTGTAAATTTTGTACTTTCGTGATGAGATTATTCAAACCCGCAGTTACACTCTGGAGATCCATTATTGTCAGGTGCACACAGAGCATACAGAGATTAGGAGGAGAGAGAGAAAAAAGACTGCAGCAAGGCAGACTGGAGGAAAAAAAAAAAAAAAAAATTCCAGCAGACTTCTTATAACTCTCCTTTCTCAACCTGGGTCTTTAACACTTTAGTGGCCGGTCAAACTGTCATGATCTCTGCAGGCAGAGATCATAGCAAGCCTATAGAGGGACAAGCTCTCGGAAGATGGAACTATACTGACCATGAACTAAGCCTGCCGCGCAACTAGAAATAGCCAGGTAGCATTTCCTATTTATCGCTAGATGCCCAGCTCTGGCCTAAGACCTAAATAGCTAGCAGAGGGAAATATAAGACCTGGCTCACCTCTAGAGAAATATTCCAAAGAAGACAGTAGCCCCCCACATATAATGACGGTGAGTTCAGATGAAACAACAAACGCAGCAGGAAAATAGTCTTAGCAAATTTGAGGTCCGCTTACTAGATAGCAGAAGACAGATAGTATACTTTCATGGTCAGCAGAAAAACACTAACAAAACACCATCCAGAGATTACCTTAAACTCTGGCATTAACTCATAACGCCAGAGTAGCAATCCCTGATCAACGAGAGCTTTCCAGACACAGTAACAAAACTTCAGCTGTGAACTGGAACAAATAGGCAAAACAAAACATGGACAAAAGTCCAACTTATCTAGTAGTTGTCTAGAAGCAGGAACAAGCACTGAGAGGCATCAGATAACATTGTTGACCGGCAAGAAACCACCAGAGAAATGAGCTTAAATAGCGACACCCACTACTGATGGAATCAGGTGAAACAGGAAAGAGGATGACAAGTCCAATTCCACAAGCGGCCACCGGGGGAGCCCAGAATCCAAATTCACAACAGCCAACAGAATAGTGCCACAAAAGACTTAAACGGCTAGTCTCAACTTAATTTCTTCAGGTGCGTCCCGTTCCCGTCTCTCAGATATCTACTTTGAGAGGTGCACTTCTTATGGCATTGGTTCGAACTGTGCTCTCACCCATGCCGCTAGAAGACGAAGCTTTGCATGGGAGAAGTAGAGATAGACTGAGGTTGGTCAGAGCACCACGAGTGGGTGTTAAAGCATAGAGCCTGCTAGCGGCGTGGTCTTCTTACCTGCGATCTCCGCGAGCTGCACACTATAGAATTAAAAATCCCTTTGTTCATCAGATTATTATTATTAATAATAAAAATAAAGATTAGCATAAAATGGGTCACTGCAGATTGCATCAAATATGCAACATTATAAAATATGTATAAAAAATTACCTGAATGAACCAAAGGCAACTTTATCGCCATCCACCATCATGTATTTATGTGAGATGGAGCCTCGGATCTTCCCAGGGGTCATGTAGAATCCAACCCCTGTAACATACCTGACTCGCAAATTCTACACCGTGAAGAAAAAAATAGTTGTGATTACTTTGTTATATTGTCTTCTCTGTGTGACGTTAGTATATAGATACTACATAATTCTATGGTAGCATTATATGGGCACCAGCGTTATGTTTTTGTGAGTACATTATGCAAGTAAGAATCTTCATTTTCCCGAAAGACACTATTATTAAACCTTCTTCCTATTTTTAAGAACAACTGCTGCAGTATTTTTAATTTCCCCATCCATTTTTCTTAATTATGTGTGTGTGCATTAAAATACTTACCCATTGCTGTCGTCTGCCATTTCTAGCGCTACTTCAATCCTCTCCTGCATCATGTGACCGCACCTTTGACCAGTGGGCTCACACAACTTCTTCTATGTGGACCAGAAGGTACTTTCTCAATGTAAGTCAATAAGACTCAGAACGGTGCTCTCATAAGCATGAAGTGGTTATTTGGGACTTTGCTTATTTTTCCCTACATGTCTAAGAACTGACAGGCAGATCGTTTCGAACTATCTGCTTGTTCTGCCTGGCGCCAATCTGTGATGGCTCAGAGTGGTCATGGACTGCTCAGGACTGTGATCCTGCTCCTTAATTTGGCCTCAAGTTAACACAGCAACTCTTCCCGTCTGCTCTGTCGATGGGGCGTGACTGATGATGTCTTGCTGATTGACAGCTGGCACCCTGCAGCTAGGCAGCGGGGAGCCAGCTGTCAATTAGCATAAAATTGGCAAGCGGGAGAGACAACTGCTTTGACAACGTGACATCACCAGAAGCAACAATGGCCGTCAGTTGCTGTCCGGCAGAACTCAGAATTACTTTTCAGTTAACAATTATCTGCCAGTAAGTTCTTATCTCCATAGTGAAAAATATGCAAAGTCCCAGATAACTCCTTTTAAATGGATCCTATCACCAGAAAAAAAAAACTTTTAACCTGCAGCTATGAGGTTGGGGTGGCTGTAACTGCTCCTCTGGCCCTGACTGACACTCACTCTGCATTAGGGCTTTTGATCAGTCAGTGCTGGGGGCACGGTCACAGCCGCTGCCGCCCCCACAGCATTTGGCTAAGTGCGGGTGCTGGGCAGGTTACTGACGCTATTAACCTTCAGGTTAACCCCATATCTACAGGTTAATATTGTTTTTTTTTCTGGTGACATGTTCCCTTTAAGAAAGGATCTAAGGGTCGGCTGTGTGATGCGGAAGAAGACAGACGCAGAGCTAAAAACGGCAGAAGACAGCGATGGATAAGTAGCTTAACGCACTCACTACAAACACATTAATGATGTTTAAAGGTCGGCAGTAAAAAAAACCCTTTTTATTGTATATTTAGTGTCCATGTCCTTTTATATACTACCTACTGTATGCTAAGTCAGATAGTACTACATATGAAATATAAATTACAAAAATAATAATAATGATAATAATGGTTGTTTTGTCCATTCATTGTTTTTGTTATATTTATCTTTTGAAATGTTTGCAATGTCCCTTTGTTTGTTTTTTGTTTTCTTTTGTTTTTTGCTTTGTCCTGCAGTTTTATGTTCTTCCTGTACAATAAATGCCCCCTTTCCACTCTCTATCCAATGGCACGCTATGAAGGAGACTGGCTACCTGATTCAGGTCAATTGCTAGGCCAGTCCCCTTCTCTGTTTCTCCATCAGTTATCAGTGCTTTAATGAACTAAAGAGTAGAGTTGAGCGAATATGTTCGGAATCGGTCGCCGAATCTGAATTTGCCATATTCGTGCCATATTGTTACCCTATTTGTGCTGAATTTATGTCTGATGATCGGTTCCGAACATAGTCAGTCATTTCTACTCCCATTGACTCCAATGACGTTCGGCTGTGTTCGGTGAATAACAATATCCGCCACCGATCATAATCGGAAACGAATTTTGAAAAATGTACTCAACTCTACTGAAGAGTAAAGAAGCACCCCATACAATGCTGGTCTATTGTGTTATGCCAGCAGTAAAGGCATGCACTAGGTACTAAAACCAGTATGGAATCCTGTAGGAGAGCAGTCGTATTTTTTTTTCTATTCCTATTTATTTCCTAATCCAACTCAGAAGATTTGGACCAAGTGGAGAATAAATTGTGCAAAAATCTGTAATAGATGTCCTCCAGGACTGTGGCCTGGATACTTCTGCTACCTCTGCATCTATAGCTATGACCTGGCAGGAGATGGCCATAGTCTGTTTTTCTGTTTGTTTGTTTTTCATCTCTTCTCATATTTTTATTACCCGGAGCATATATCCAGACAGTTGCATAAATTCACACATCTCCAAGAAATGCTTGAAACCAGACTCTCCCAGAATCATGTAGACCGGGACTCTCCGTTTGTCCGCTGCATCCAACACATCTTGAAATACTTCTCTGTCTGTAAAATAGTCCATTACGATGGCAATTACCTGTGACAGAGAGAACATGGACATTGAACGATTGTTTTCGAAACAAAATACTTCTCCATTAAGAGCCAATATACCTTACATACTCGTCATCATCATTAGTCAGAGGACTCTATTGGCGGATTTAGTACATGGCTTGAATGTTTATTGCAGTTTTAAACAGTTTTATTGTTTTACTGCATTTCATGGATTTTCTGAGCTGCTCTGAAATATAAGATTGTATTATTTTAGTAAATCTAAGGCAATTATTTTTATTTTTTTGTTTCGTTATGATGGTCTTTTTAGTAAGATTTTAATTAGGATGCACAGTCATTTTAATTGTCACCTTTAAATTAGATTGTTATCACATTTATGTTTTCTCTGATTTGAAGAGCAGAAAAAAACTAAATAAAACATTCAGCTGTAACATGTTGTGGGGCGACAGCCGTGGGCGAGGTACTTATCTCTTACGCCCCGGCACGTTACATGAAGGTGGGGGTCCAGGCTGGGTATGTAGACTTGTGCTGTGAGGGTGCTATGCCCTTGCCGGCCACATGTAACCGATAACTTGGGTTGGCCAGGACCAGGTGTTTGACAGTTCAATGAGAAAGACCACCAGTCAAAAATAAACTTTTTACTAAACGATAACTTGGTAAGGATTATATACAGTAGATAAAGCGCACATACCTTCATGAACATTTCCTTCACAGTATGAAGCATTTTTCCTGCACCGTATCAATTCATTCCTCATTACTCGCTTGTCCTCTATCTTCATCACTCTCCAGTACTTCCCCACAGCCCAGCTCAGTACCACAGTCCAGTTAGTAAGAGTCTTATTCTGCGCTGTACTGGTAAGTGTTTTGACCTAGGACCCATCTCCAATTGATCATTCTATCCTTTCGGTCACTTTTCTCCTGCTTCCCGCTAGGATCTCGCTATCCTCCATCCTGGTCTCCTCTCACATTATGGACACCCACTTCATGCGCACTGCTCACATCAGACGTTAGGTCTGCTTTCTATGGACACTAGGCCCTATCTGACATCTTGACAGGAAACTGTCCCTTTAGTTAAGCCCCTCCCACTCTGGGCTAGTGCCAATCGTTAACTCCAACTCTTCATTGTCAGGCAACACACAATACCCAGCATCAACGCTTGTCACAATTCACATTACACACTACAACATTACACTAATTCTTCAAGGGAAAATGTGGGCAATATTTCCATCTCCTTACACAGCTATAGAAATTCCCCCCCTTCAGCACCTCTAAAATGTCTACAGTTTGCATCTGTTCCATCCAGTGTTGGACTGGGCTGCCAAGAGTCCACCAGTAACGTTGACTTTGGGGGGAGCACTTTTCACCTGCATACAAATATTATACTGCCCTCATTCACAAATTTGCATATATATCTATATAATAATAAACTGGGTAGCATGGTTAATGAATGACGAGATGCTGCTTTTTTTCTGTACAGATTGAATCAAGTGAATTATGCCAAGTACTGTCCATACAGTGGGGTTTTGGGGCAAAGATCTGCACAGGGGCCCACCGGTGGATTCCCCTGTTACCCTGTGGGCCAGTCCGAGCCTGGTTCCATCTGCTAGCCATTTTCTGGACAGCCAAAAACTTCACATGCACAATATTTTTGTATTTTCTCTTTAATAAAAAAAAATGGTTTAAAATCGATGAGTAGATGATCATAACAGATGCTCCTCTATTATGTTTTCCATTTAACGGATCCGTTTTTGATGCACTGTACATGCGCCGAACATTAGAAATATTCACAGAGATCTGTGAAAACAGATCAGTTTTAGGGCTCATGCAGACAAGCGTATAAATTGGAAGTTCACGATCTGATTTTTAATCAGACATGTTATTCAATAGGGCTGTTCAGATTAACTACGGTATTTTTTTTTTTAGTGCAACTGTCCATGAGAAAAAAAAAATCGCAGAATGCACAACTTTCATCTGAGTCTCACACATTTAAGTATATGGGTGAATGAAAAAAATCGGATCCCATGCGGATCATCTGATTGGCATCTGATTTTTACAGACAGAATTCTGTTACAAACCAAGGAAACTGTATTTGAACATGTACTTTTTTTATGTAGTTGTATGAAAATGGATCACATAAGGATAGCACACAGACGTAAAAAAACTGACACATGGAGTAAAATCTGATGAAAATTAGAAAAAAGTTGTCCGAGTTTTCTGGATGAATTTTGGACGATTTTTCATATGTTTATCTGCAGCCGGCGCAAAACTGATGGAAAAAAGATACTGACGTTTATTACAAACAGAAAAATGCTGAAGTCCATTACAAACAGATCGCCAAAACGGAAATATGAATGCAGCCACAAAAATAAAAAATCCCCTTTAGGCCACATTCACCATGAAGCAAAACAAGTAAAATTTCAATGGAGGAATCAATAAAGAAGAGTCAATTTTAAATCTACTTACAGATGAGTCAGCTTAATTTTTCCTTTTTGTCTTATATTATGTAAATTAGGCAACGGATCGTTTTTTTTCTTTGCGTTTTTGAGTGCGTGTTTTTATTTGTCTTTTTCTTATGTCATGTTTTAAATTAAGCACAAATTTTCCCAAAGAGGATATCAAGAGATTATGTAATGAAAAAAACTCAAAATATTAATACCGCACAACAAATTCTAATTGGGTATGAAAAACCACAAAAGAAGGGTCAAGAGTATATTTACCAAAATGTTATCAATGTATTGATATTAAAATTATACAAAATTACATTAATCCAGAGTAGCACTCTCCAAGTGGAGAGGGGACATGGATATAAATAACTCCTTAGAATAAAGTGCCACAGTGCATATTAGTGCATGTTAATTGAACAGATTATCCATAGACAAAGTGAAAGTGCCAGCGCCATAAATTACTGACGAAGACGGGCGAAACGCGCGTAGAGGCGGCAGGCCTGGGCTCAATTTTTGTGATATACCAAGTAAGTTATGGCGCTGGCACTCCACTTGGAGTTTGACCCCTTATGGGACTATTAGGGACGTGGTATTGGTGACTCCCATGTATTTAGTGTGCTCTCACATTATTTACAGAGCATAGTAATTGCCAGCTATTGTACTACTATTTTTTCAGTTGTAAACAATGCCATACTTTGATTCACAAAATCCCCATGTTACCTGCTTTGGTAGTGCTACTCTGGATTAATGTCATTTTGTATAATTAAATTGATAACATTTTGGTAAATATACTCTTGACCCTTCTTTTGTGGTTTTTCATACCCAATTAGGGTTTGTTGTGTGATGTTTTAAATTAAGCTGCTTTGTTTTTGGTACTTCTGGTTTTTGGCTTTGTCAGAACTGAATTGATATAGTTATGTGCAGTTTACATGTGATTTTAGTGGGTTTCTGCATATACTTTTTTTATCTGTGGATTTTCTGCTTCTAATGAAATTCTATGGGGCAAATCTGCGCATAAAACTCTGCGCATCCACAAGAAAATTGACTTCTGAACTATCTGGATGAAGTCGTTGGTCCGACTCTGAAACGCGTCGATGTATTACACTAGTTAAAAACTACTGGCTTTATCATCACATTGTACCATCTTGGTAAAAGCAGCTCAGCCGACAACCAGTCTCCATTGACTCCCACAGATATTTTACGTTAGTGCATCATTCAAGTGGAATCCATATTTATACAACATTTTGAAATGTACACGATCAAATGCAGTTTTCTAGGTTAATAGTTGCAGTATACCCATAAAATTGGATGCAATACAGATGATCTGTATGATGCAAGATGTAATGATCGGGATTCCTCAGGCCGGTAAGGGGGTGCACGAATGTTGACTTGTGCCACAACAACGACGCAGGTGGTTCCATAAGGGCAGGTCCCCACCCATGCAGGCACAGGCAGCATTTCTCGGGACACAGTCAAACAGTTCACTGTAAACTTTTCTCCAGACAGGAGGCACTGACGTGATCATTGTAAAACTATTTCCAAGTTACATTAGACAGATATGTCACAGGATCTTATATGTTTTATCCCAAAATCACAAGTTATCCCCTGTGTGCAGAATAAAGGATAATTTGCTTATCGTTGCGACCCTCAGTGATCCTAAGGTCAGGGATCTGAAACGCCGTGAGTGGGTGTGAATGGAGCGGAGATGCACATGTTTGGCCTCCACTTTATTCATTGTCAATGGGACTACTAGAAGTAGCTGAGTATAGAGAAAAGATAATCTCCTGTGGTTCAATGGACAACGATTGGAGCAGAGATTGAGAATGCAAAGCTTTGCTCCATTCAAGATTGAGCTGCAGAACTTGTTCTTAGGGGCCCAGAGCCACGATCTTGGGATTGCTGGGACTCCCAGCGATGAGCAAGTTTTTCCATATTCTATGGATAAATAGTGACTTCAGGAATTACCCTTTAACATGGAATCACTTCTCTCTCCTTAGTAGCACATACTTTGGCTTTCCCACACACTTTTGGCACTGGTCTCTCCTCTGTTCCAGTTCTCTCATACTAGAGCCGTTGTCAGCTTCCATAAGCTGCATTGACCTCGACCATCCTTCTGACAGGGTGTCTGGCTTCACTCACGCCTACGCCTGCAGGTTCATCCGTTTACTAGATAAACCTATTTTTGGCCTAGATACTATCGGCACTTGCACAAGTAACAGTAAGCCTACAAGAAAAGGAAGCTGATGCCACTTCAAACTGAACAAATCTTTATTAACATATGTACGGACAATGCGGTTGATGCGGTTAATAGGTGGTCAAAAGCCTGAACATGTGTAAAGAAAGTCATTTTTACATGGAAATGCCTATGTTCATTGTTTTTAGTGTTTACTTATTGCTTTTTCAGTCATGTTACAGAGCATTACCACCTGTAAAACACATTGTGTGCACATATCCTTAGTGATCATTAGATTTAAAGCCACACAAGGAGTATGGACTTTCCATCAAGGGATCCCCACTGTAATCTCCTAGAGCGATTTCTGACACATAGTTAGGAAGCTGTTCCAAATTTGCACTAACTAGATAGCAGAAAAAGTTGGCGGTGCAAGACCGGAAATAAGGCAGGACAACGTTGGAAACAAATTTATTCCATTTCAGATAAGAAGAACCAAAGGAACCTTATTGCATAAGAACAGAGCAGTGTGGGAAGGATCATTATAGAGCCTGAGGTCCTTCAAGAGGTTGGATGAAGGGGAACATTGGTGACTGCAAGTAGGACACCGGGCACCTCTGTAGGTGAACCAGTTACTGTACAAACCAAGGCCCATGGTAGTGTTCATGTGTCGTCTGTAAGGCAAATATTGAATTTCTCTTTAAATCTCGGTGGAAAAAATCATTTTATGGTGGCAATTCAAATTAATAGGCTCAATGTATAATGCAGGACAGGTAAGATCCTCTGGAGGAAGAGACACTTGGTAATTGCTCTCCACGCATACCATTCGCAGCCTGCATACAATTATGTTCTTCTGAGTACCATACATGCAAAACATGATTTTACATTTTTAATTGTTGACCTAGTAGCCTAATTTATGCCCTTTACGGCAGGTGCTCATATACACACCTCAATTCAAATATCAAATTAGCAATCAAGATCTCATGACTGGACACCTAGGGGAAATTCACAAATGTGATAATTTACCAGTATGCCTAGCTGGAGTTGGCAGATGTTTAATCACAAGTGAAACAATCAATTATAAACCTGATAATCACTGAACTGTATTTTATTATCTATCTTGGCCTTTTAATTTTTTTCTTGCACTGCAAGCACAGGCATGCAGCGTTCACCACTGCAATGAAAGATTACGTCCTCATGCTGGCCAGTGCCAGTGTTAGGACTGTGGGTAGAGGAACCGTTCAATGTGCTCCTGTCCCACAGTAGAAGACAGCAGCGGCACCCCCCGCATCTCCTGTGATATCTATGCTGCAGCCTCACAGTTTCCTGTGATGTTTATACCGCAGCCCTAGCATCTCTTGTGATGATTATTCCGCAGCCCCATATCTCCTGTGATGTTTATGCCACAGTGCCATGTCTCTCTAGTGATGTGTATACTGCAGCCCCAAGTCTCCTGTGATGTATATACCACAGCCCTCGTGTCTCCGGTGATGTATATACCACAACCCCATGTTTCCTCTGATGTCTAAGCCGCAGTCCCATGTCTCTCTAGTGATGTATATACTGCAGCCCTAAGTCTCCTGTGATGTATATACCACAACCCTCATGTCTTCTGTGATTTATATATCTCAGCCCCATGTCTCCTACGATGTCTATACCACTGCCCTGTCCCCTGCGTTGTTTAAACCGCAGCCCCTTTTCTTCTCTGATGCTGAAACTAAATCCCCCATCCTGTGATGTATATGCTGAAGCCCCATGTCTTCTGTAATGCATATGCTGCATCCCACCTGTCTCCTGTGATGTATATACTCCATTGTCTCATATATGATGTATACACACCAGACTCAGTGTCTCCTATGTGATGCATACATCGGAGAGACAGAAATTGCTATGTGTTGTATATACAGCAGTCTCGGTGTCTCCTTTGCGTAGTATATACAGCAGACTCTGTGTATATATAATGTATATATACAGCAGTCTCGGTGTCACCTATGTGATGCATACGGAAGTCTCTGTGTCTCCTATGTGACCTATACAGCTCACTCTCTGTCTCCTATGTGATGTGTATGTGGCAGTCTCGTTGTGTCCTATGTGATGTATACAGAGAAATCTCAGTGTCTCCTATGTGATGTATACTGCAGGTCTCCCACTGCTTATGTTCCATAAATATATAATGAGCAGTGATAAATTTCCCACTGTGAGGAGACCTGTAGTGTAATATATATCTGTGTTTGGTAAAAAACCTGGGAAAACAGTTTTGAGTAGCAACATGATCCATACAACCTAACATCACAGCCACACTAAAGAGAAGCAGCTCCAGCCATCACATTAGGGGTAGCATCAGCAACCATCACATTAGCAGGGTAATTTTCAAGTTGATAATTTTGTACGGCCCTCGAATGATGGTATAAACATCCAAATGGCCCTTGGAAGAAAAATGTTCCCCACCCGTTTTAATGAGTTTTTGCAAACTCAGCTCCATTCTTCTAGCCTTTTGTGGTGCCACAGTCTCCTTTTTAAGTTACCTGCTGCTCTTCTGCCACAGTGTTTGTCATTGATGCAACCCTGCATCTCTTTCTGCTGTATGTTATTTGCATGGCCAAGAGACTTCCTGCCACCCCATTAACCAGAGCATTAATCATTATGCTAGGTACTGAGCAAAAATATTTTCTTCTACTACTTTCTTCTTGGTTTGGCTGTGTTGTGGCTTGTTCCTGGACTCCTTACTTTTTTTTCAGTGATTCTGCCGCAAAAAGACCCAAAAATGCTACTATTTTTTTAATTGCTTTATGGATTCAATAAAATATCAAGAAAACACCAATAAAAAGACGCACAAAACACACTGAAAAAAAGTGTGAAAAAACACTGGCAAAAAAAGTTGATAATGAGCTTCAGAATACAACCAAACAACCGCTAACAAAAAAGCTAAGGATTAAAAAACCTCGAGAAAAAGCCAAAAAAAGTTTCCTGCAACGCATGTACGTACGCATTTTGCTTGAAAGACGAACATACTGGTTCAAAAAACTCTTTGGAATAGTTTGTTTTTTTCAGGCAGATTCCTACTGGAAACCACCTGAAAAAAACACTTACCGTAACCACTACGAAGAGTGAACATAATGCACATCAATGCTGTGCACAAGCAAAGTTTGCCACTGCCGGGAATCAATCAAAGGAAGAAGAAAGTAAATTCTTTGGGGCAGCTTGCGCTTGTGCTTGAAAGCTGTTCACTATTTCAAATTTAAATTACACAAAAAGATCACAAAAACAACAGGCAAACATCAAAGACTCAGTATGCTGGTGTCTAAAAGACGCCGTGTGCAAATAACTTTTGGGAAGATTTTAGAGGAGGTTTTTTTTGTTTGTTTCCTGAAGGGATTTTGACGAGTTTTTCAAGCATTTTTGAAGAGTTTTTTTCTTTTCCTAAAACTTTTCTTTTGCAGCCTTCTGATTGGACAGTGCCTAGTTTTTAGCTGATTCCATCAGGATACCGTTCAAAGAAGTGACATGCACTTTCTTTTCTCTTACCAGGTGTTTTTCAAAACCTGAAGATGAAAAATCCCTCAAAACACTGGACACGCACAGCAAAATGGTTTTACAGTAGAAATGAATAGAAAAAAGTATTTATTAAGTGACTTTTTTTGCACTTTTTTAGCAGACCCGTTACAAAAGAGTTGTCAGAAAACTCTATGCCCTTAGGGTCAGTGACAGACTGGGGTGCCGAGTGCCCACCAGTAACATTGACTCTGCTGACCCACTGTTTAGTTACATGCAAATATCACATAAACCTCTTTCACAAATTTGCTTATGCGTCTATATAATAATAAACAGGTTGTTTGTTAAATGAATGTTGACATAGTGAAACAATTGTATAGTGCCAACTACTTCTCATGTAAGTTGGGTGGAGAGTCCATCCATGCATGGGGCCTACCAGAGTACTTTTGGGTGGGCCAGTCCGAGCCTGCTTAAGGCTCATGCAGGTGTTGTGAATCTTAGGCCAATGATGGACCGGCGCCGCAATGAACGTACTGGTGACGGGTCTCCTGACCGGAGCATGATAACTTCATATATTTTTAGAAGGCTGTGATGGTTGGGTCGGGAGACCTGCGGCCAGTCCGTGATCTCACCGAGATCCATGGACGTCTGCGTAAGCCCTTAGACTCCACTTTCTAGTTTAGCACCCACAACAAATGTGTTGATAGCCCAGAGGGCCCACTACTCTCCAGATGGCTCTGTGTCATTAGCTAAGCATGCGCACTTCTCCACTGTGGTATCAGGAGGTGCTTTAACAGACCTGTTTGTGAATAAAAGGGCTGTAATGGACTCTTGATGAGGGTGCAATAACATATTTCTTGCTCATTTTTGCAGTAAGTCTACCTATGTCGCACAGACACATGGATTATGAATAAAACCTTTTAAATGAAATCAATAATGATAAGTGCTCTAAAATGTAATGACCCTGCTTTGTCTTGTCAACTGGAAAACCCACTTCAGCCACGACAAACCGGTTTTTCAGATCTCTTTATCTGTGTCACAACAAGCCTATGGTTCGGAGTTTCCTTATTTCTTTACAAGATAGTGGATTCCATGGGGATTTCTAATCTCTGCTCAAACTGTAAAGGAAATGATTGACTAATAATCAATCTCTACCAGTGCATTTTTTTAAAAGACATCTATATTGTTAAAGCCGTGATCTAAGCACGTCCCACAGTGTGATTTCCCATCAGTACTTGGCTGCTGGGGTAATTTTCTATTCTCTGACCCACAGTCACTTTATTGCCTGTACTACCAAGGTCTTGTCCCCATTCAGAAAATACAGATCCCTGGCTTTTTTCACTGTTCCCAGATCCATCAATGAGTCTCCTCCGCTGCTCCAGGTGTCTGAAATTGGCTGCAGCGTTGACATCACGTTGACAGTGAGCTCAGCAGCTCCTAGTGGGCTGTTCCGTCTACATAGGCAGAGCTGCCGAGCTCAGTGATTGGCTCCAGTGCTATTCACGGGATGTCAACACTGGAGCTATTATCAGACCCCCAGAACGGAGGCAGGAACTCAGCGCTGGGCCTGGGGAGGGTGAGTAAAGAGAGTTTTTTTTTTATATATATAACAAACTGCGCCAAGGGACAGGGGTTTTCTGAAAGAGGACAACCCCTTTAATAACAAAAATATTTTTTAGGAAAAATTCTTGTGTGCGTTTGTGATTTTCTTTTATCTTGTTCAAAGGATTGTTTGTTGAAAAAACCTATCCCTAAACGTAATCTTTGGGTTGCAGCGATCATCTTGTAATCTGCAGGGGAACCAAGCAATAAGGGTTCAATTCAACTGCAATGCAAGTCCCTCCTTGCATCCTTATATTCTGGCTAGCTGATGATCCTTACTAATGAGAGATTCCCCTCTATTAACGTAGAATGTCCCAAGGCTTTGTTCATATATTGTGGAATCGTTACATTATTATTTTTGGAGCGGTAGAACTGTAATTTTTTTTTTTTGCCGCAATATTCCGAACTCGCAGCAAAATAATGCATTTGTCCCATGATTACGGCAAAAATAGAACCTGTGAATGCAGCCTCAAGGCCTGTGTAATTCATAAGTCTGGTCCTGGTCATCAGTACCACCAAAAATAATTAAAAAAGATAGGCCGTGTTCGCCTTGCATTTTACCATCATGTCACTGGATCCCTTGGGGCTTATGTCTGAAGCCTTAGAAAACACGATTGGGTTGTATGCGCTGACTGCGCCATTGATTGTAATGGTGCAGACGGAGTCACTGTGTGCTGTCGTGCATTATATTTGGCTGTATACGCCTATTTGAGGCGGGGATCAAAACACGGTGAATCATTGAAAAATTAAAATGACAGCAGTGCGGGATATGTGACATGATGGACATGAAGGGACCCAATTGACTAAAACGGGATCCATCAGGTTTCAGTCATGATGTCTGTCATTTCCCTGGAAAAAAAACAGATCTTTGCTATTTTTTGTCTAGCAAATATGACGAATGGTGCCTCCAACCCAGATGTGACCAAAGTCCGATTTTCCCATTATTTATCGCAGAGGCTGATCTGATCTGGGTATTAAGATGCTTTACCAACAACGCATCTATTTTTACTATTGCAATAATTTATACGGGACCATGCTTGCAAACACAAAAAAACAAACAGTGGGGAAAATAAATATTCGATATACTGAAGATTTTGCAAATTTAGATGGGAAAACTTGCCAAATCGGCAGTATTTCAAATAAAGTATTTCCCACTGTACCTTGCAGTAGATTTCGGCAATATGAAGTCTCAGTCCCATAGCAAACTCCTGATTGTTTCGTGAGAGTAAAGTTGCATTGGAGTTTAGCTACCAAAAAAAAGATCTTAACAATGATACATAACAGGGCATGTTCCAGCACTACCAGCAATCAACATTTCCCGACAGGATGCCTAGCCCCCAGGCTGAATAATCTACTTTTTCTTGCTGCGCCCTCCTTCGTAGGCTTCTTAAGAGGTAATTTTTATGTGTCTAGCATCACATAATACAATGTGAAAGCATTATGAGTATGCTCCTTCATGGCTTTTCACATATACTTCTTTTCATTAGTGTAAATTAGAGGAAAAAAAGGATTTTTTCTGATTTTGGGGAATTTTTTCTATAGGGGTTGCCCAGGGATTTTACTTTTTTTTTAAATTAATACTCGCCTCCAAAGACCAGCGCCGTCTCTCCCACTGGGAAGAAGCAAAATATAAACGCTGCAGCTGATCAGTTGTTGTTGACCGTTTGCAGCTCTCACTTTACGGTCTCACCATATGTTGATCTCTGAAAACCTGGGTGAAGATGCCACACTGGGTATGGATAAGCCACATTGGTCCAAAAAGTGAATATTTTTTCTTTATCTTTTTTTCACTTGTGTATGCCCATTAATAAGGGGCTTTGCCATTGTAGACAACCCCTTTGCGTATTTTAGGTAATGTCTGTCCAACCGATAATACCAGAGCTAAACACACGGTCAGATTGACTTTTTACAGTTCTGAACTAGTTCCACCATTTTTCTCCTTCGAAGTAACAGTCATGGAAATAGCTGTCTTCATTTGCTCAACCACCAAGGCTCAACCTCAAAGTTGGCTCAACCACCATTAGAGGCTTCTATAAGATTAGAAAAATATGGTTGCTTTCTTACAGAAGCAGGATCACATTTATCCATGACATGAATGAGACTTAACTTCAGCTCCGCATGAAGTCTATGGGCGTTTGAGGAGCTGTTTCTGAAGTAAAGCAACCATGGCTGGAGTCAGCTACGTGCAACCTATTCTAAAGTACTGACAGAGTACAATGGGGTTACAGGGGTGCGAAATACTCCCTCTTTCTCTGTGTACCACGCCCTGGAGCTACTGATCTATGTAACCTCATTAGCGTAGCTCATTCCCATCTCATCAGCCCTAGTCATGCATCTCCTGTATAGACGCAGAACACTGACATCATCACGCTGCAAGAATGGGCAGAGCCTCCTCTTAGCTTCTGCTGCAAAATCTCAGGAGATGCCTGCAGGCAGCACAGTGGGTTTTTTTTATGTAAAAATGGCAATGGTTAATAATTAGTGATGAGCGAATATACTCGTTACTCGAGATTTCCCGAGCACACTCTGGTGACCTCTGAGTATTTTTTGGTGCTCGGAGATTTAGTTTTCTTGGCGGCAGCTGAATGATTTACATCTGTTAGCCAGCATAAGTACATGTGGGGATTCCCTAGGAACCAGGCAACCCCCACATGTACTCAGGGCATCTTTAATAGCTGTAAATCATTCAGCTGCGGCGAAGAAAACGAAATCTCCGAGCACTAAAAAATACTCAGAGGTCACCAGAGCGTGGTCAGAAAATCTCGAGTAACGAGTATATTCGCTCATCACTATTAATAATTAATGGGGGCATCTGGTCACTGAATGAAGTGGCATCTACTGGGCAGTAAATTGTGCCTCTAGAAGAGCAGCAAAAAACATTTTTTACTAAAATATGCAAAAAACGCATTAAGAACTCATTATGGGAACATAGTCTTAAAGAGCAACTAAACTTTTATCACTTACGGTATATATACACTCACCGGCCACTTTATTAGGTACACCATGCTAGTAACGGGTTGGACCCCCTTTTGCCGTCAGAACTGCCTCAATTCTTCGTGGCATAGATTCAACAAGGTGCTGGAAGCATTCCTCAGAGATTTTGGTCCATATTGACATGATGGCATCACACAGTTGCCGCAGATTTGTCGGCTGCACATCCCAAAGATGCTCCATACAAGGCAGGATGGATCCATGTTTTCATGTTGTTTACGCCAAATTCTGACCCTACCATCTGAATGTCGCAGCAGAAATCGAGACTCATCAGACCAAGCAACGTTTTTCCAATCTTCTACTGTCCAATTTCGATGAGCTTGTACAAATTGTAGCCTCAGTTTCCTGTTCTTAGCTGAAAGGAGTGGTACCCGGTGTGGTCTTCTGCTGCTGTAGCCCATCTGCCTCAAAGTTCGACGCACTGTGCGTTCAGAGATGCTCTTAGGCCTACCTTGGTTGTAACGGGTGGCGATTTGAGTTCCTGTTGCCTTTCTATCAGCTCGAACCAGTCTGCCCATTCTCCTCTGACCTCTGGCATCAACAAGGCATTTCCGCCCACAGAACTGCCGCTCACTGGATTTTTTTTCTTTTTCGGACCATTCTCTGTAAACCCTAGAGATGGTTGTGCGTGAAAATCCCAGTAGATCAGCAGTTTCTGAAATACTCAGACCAGCCCTTCTGGCACCAACAACCATGCCACGTTCAAAGGCACTCAAATCACCTTTCTTCCCCATACTGATGCTCGGTTTGAACTGCAGGAGATTGTCTTGACCATGTCTACATGCCTAAATGCACTGAGTTGCCGCCATGTGATTGGCTGATTAGAAATTAAGTGTTAACAAGAAGTTGGACAGGTGTACCTAATAAAGTGGCCAGTGAGTGTATATTACCCCTTTTAAGTGCAAGCAAATCTGTGAGATTTCAAGTCCTGAAACCTCCACCGATTATTAAAAAAAAATGTCTGAGAGGGGCGCAGCTCAGGCTAATGGAGCACACTGAGCGGAGCACAAATTCAATAGAAAGCATAGACTACGAAGCTTATGTGCACTCCAGTCGCTGAGCACTTCAGAGTTTTATTTATTTTTTGAGTGATCAGTGAAGGTCTCAGATCCCACACATCCATTGATCTGCTTACAATTATAGGGGCACTCAAATATATATGTGAGATACAGATTTATTTTCTCTTTATAACTTTAGTTCCAAGGTACTAAATAGCAGCAAATGGCAATGGGGTATTGGTACTAAATGGGCCCTAAATACTACGAATTTTCAAATCTGCCACATTTTTCTGATTTTTCAATGTAAATTTCCCATTTTACAAAAATAATAATCTGCATTAAAATGCACATAAAACAGCTGCACTGTGTAAAACATGCCGCATGTGAATCCAGCCTGAGGCAAGTTATGCCAGGCCAATATGACAACCAATATTTGCATCTGACCCTGTTTTTGCACTGTGTTTCCGGAAACGTTTGTTATCACCTCCCCCAAAATAAACATTTTATTACAGAAAACCAATCTCACATGTCATGCTTCTTCATTGTTCCCTTCTGACACGTGTATATGGACGTCTGCCAAGGAGCCGTGTAAGCTGTGTCAGCCGTTTCAAGGCAAGCAATGACTGACAACAGAAAACTTTGATGAAAAAATGAATCCAATTACTCACATAAACAGAGACACAAAGGTAACATGTTCAGGCAGTAGTTCTGAGTAGTTCTGTAATTGTATGGATTAATTACTGGGGAGGATTTATCAAGAGGAGAATTGTTGAAGTCAGTTTTGCTGGAAGATTTTTGCACCAGATTTTGCAAAATGTCTGATAAATTTGACTCATCTTTAAATATTACACTTCTGCCTGTAGCCGTTTCTCCAATTTTTACATCTAGTGGAGTGAGAATTGCAATTTGTGACGTTTTAAAAAAAAGTTACAATGAATAATTCTGGCTTAAATCTAACCAGTATGGTTAAAGAGGTTAATCACTACTTTAACATTGATGACCAATCCTTAAGATAGGTCATCAATGTCTGATTGGTGTGGGGTGCGACACATGGTACTCCTGCTGATCATTTCCTCTTGGTGCCGGCGGAATCTTGAAGTGGTCCGTTATGGAGCAGCTCCGTCTACTGATAGTGGCCACAGCAGGGTACTGCACACTATTCAAATCAGTAGAGGGTGGGTGTGCAGTACCCGGCCGTGGCCACTATCAGTAGACGGGGCTGCTCCATAACTGAGCGCTGCCGGCCGTCTCCGACACCAGGAACAGCTGTTCATTGGGGCGCCAGGTGTCTCACCCCCACACTTCAGACATTGATGACCTATCCCAAGGATTGGTCATCATTGTTAAAGCAGTGAACAACCTCTTTAATTTCCCACTATGAGTTTTTGATGCTGCATATTTTGTATCAACAGCCGCCATAAAGAAGCCCAAAATGGCTACTTGGTGTTGTGCGTTTTTTATACTGCAGTTTTCTTGCATAAACAGCATGATGAATTTCCCACTTAGTCATTAATCTAGAGACAGTCAAAACTATTACCTGTTTATTAGTGAGCTTGAGAAACTTGTACAGACATGTGAAATACTAGACAAAAAATATGTTCTTACTATAAATTAAGGCAGATTGTTCTTCCTTTGAGCTCAAATATATATATATATATATAATTGTCTAAGGGTCACTTCCGTCTGTCTGTCTGTCACGGATATTCATTGGTCACGGCCTCTGTCTGTCAAGGAAATCCAAGTCGCTGATTGGTCCCGGCAAAACACCCATGACCACTCAGCGACGGGCACAGACCAGCAGCGAAATGGCCGCTGCTTACTGCCCTGCACTCAGTGTCCCATCCATACTCCTCTCCAGTCAGCGCTCACACAGGGTTAATGGCAGCGTTAACGGACCGCATTATGCTGTGGGTAACACACTCCATTAACGCTGCTTTTAACCCTGTGTGACCAACTTTTTACTATTGATGCTGCCTATGCAGCATCAATAGTAAAAAGATCTAATGTAAAAAATAATAATAATAATAAAAAAAATGGTTATTCTCACCTTCCGACATGGCCCGCTGTCCTCGGCAGTGCAAGTGGCAGGTTCCGGTGCCAAGGATGCTATGCGAAAAGGATCATGTGACCGCGACGTCATCACAGGTCCTAAGCGCAGAGCAACCCTGGGACCGGAAGCTGCCGCGTGCACCGACCGCACACAGGCTCCAGGTTTTCAAGGGGCCTTCGGAAGGTGAGTATATGTTTATTTTTTATTTTAATTCTTTTTTTACCACTCATATAGTGCCCACATTGCTATATTCTATGTGGGCTGTGTTACATACTGCGTGGGCTCTGTTATATACTACATCTCTGTGCTATACACTATGTAGCTGGGCAATATACTAAATCGCTGTGCTTTATACTACGTAACCTGTTATATACTCCATGCACAGTGTTATATACTACGTTTCAGTGTTATATACTAAGTGGCTGTGCAATATACTACGTAGCTGTGCAATATACTACGTGACTGTGCAATATACAACGTGACTGTGCAATATACAACGTGACTGTGCAATATACTACATGGCTGTGCAATATACTACGTGCTCTGTGTTATATACTACGTGGCTATGCAATATACTACGTGCTCTGTGTTATATACTACGTGGCTGTGCAATATACTACGAGGCTGTGCAATATACTACGTGGCTGTGCAATATACTACGTGCTCTGTGTTATATACTACGTGGCTGAGCAATATACTACGTGCTCTGTGCTATATACTACGTGGCTGTGCAATATACAACGTGACTGTGCAATATACTACGTGGCTGTGCAATATACTACGTGGCTGTGCAAAATACTACGTAGCTGTGCAATATACTACGTGCTCTGTGCTATATACTACGGGGCTGTGCAATATACTATGTGCTCTGTGCTATATACTACGTGGCTGTGCAATATACTACGTAGCTGTGCAATATACTACGTGCTCTGTGTTATATACTACGTGGCTGTGCAATATACTACGTGCTCTGTGCTATGTACTACGTGGCTGTGCAATATACTACGTGACTGTGCAATATACAACGTGACTGTGTAATATACTACGTGGCTGTGCCATATACTACGTGCTCTGTGTTATATACTACGTGGCTGTGCAATATACTACGTGGCTGTGCTATATACTACGTGCTCTGTGTTATATACTACGTGGCTGTGCTATATACTACGTGGCTGTGCAATATACTACGTGACTGTGCAATATACTACGTAGCTGTGCAATATACTACATGGCTGTGCAATACACTACGTGGCTGTGTTATATACTACGTGACTGTGTTATATACTACGTGGCTGTACTATATACTACGTAGCTATGTTATATACTACGTCGGTTGTGTTATATACTACGTGACTGTGCAATATAGTATGTGGCCTGTGCTATATACTACCTACATATTCTAGAATACCCGATATGTTAGAATCAGGCCACCATCTAGTATATATATATATATATATATATATATATATATATATATATACAGTATATATACTAGCTGTACTACCCGGCTTCGCCCGGGGTAATAACTGCTGTTAGCAAAATAGAATGTGTTAACAAAAATGTATTCTGCACAAAAAAACACAAAACAAATAGATAGAAATGTAATTATTAAAAGGCAAAAACTAAGCTAATAGAAGCATTTTACAACATATATTTCAACACCAGAGATATTCCACACAGATTTAACTAAATTGGCCAAGTAATGTGAAGTAATCTTCTACTACTTATTCGAGAGCCTTTTGATAAACGACATTCTTAGTTTTTCCTTCAGGTGCAAAGACAAACAGATTTTTGGCTGTTCCAACTCTTGAACAGGCCACTTAAAGTTGACCATGAGAAAAGCATGGAGATTGTAAATCTAAGCTAGCTGAAGAGCCCGGCGTTGCCTGGGCATAGTAAATATCTGTGGTTAGTTATAGCACCTCACTTCTCTTATTTTCCCATCACGCCTCTCATTTTCTCCATCACATCTTTCATTTTCCCCCTCACATCTCTCATTTTCTCCCTCACACCTCTCATTTTCCCCCTCACTCCTCTTATTTTCCCCCTCACTCCTCTCATTCCCCCCTAACACTTGTCATTTCGACCTCACATCTGTCATTTTCCGATCACTCCACTATTTTCCCTCACTCCTCTCATTTTGCACTCACGCCTTTTCATTTTCACCTCACACCTCTCATTTTCACCTCAGTATATACATGTTTGTCATCTCCCTTATATATAGTATACACCTGTATGTCATCTCCTGTATATAGTATATACCTGTATGTCATCTCCCCTGTATATAGTATATACCTGCTGTGTGTCATCTCCCCTGTATATAGTATATACCTGTATGTCATCTCCTCCTATATATAGTATATACCTGTATGTAATCTCCTGTATATAGTATATACCTGTGTGTCATCTCACCTATATATAGTATATATCTGTGTATCATCTCCTCCTGTATATAGTATATACCTGTATGTCATCTCCTCCTATACATAGCATATACCTGTATGTCATCTCCTCCTGTATATACTATATACCTGTAGGTAATCTGCTCCTGTATATAGTATATACCTGTGTGTCATCTCCTTCTGTATATAGTATATACCTGTATGTCATCTCCTGCTGTATGTAGTATGTACCTGTATGTCATCTCCTCTATATAGTATATACCTGTGTGTCATCTCTCCTGTATATAGTATATATCTGTGTGTCATCTCCTCCTGCATATAGTATATACCTGTGTGTCATCTCCCCTGTAAATAGTATATACCTGTGTGTCATCTCCTCCTGTATATAGTATATATCTATATGTCATCTCCTCCTGTATTAGACCTCGTTCACACGTTATTTGGTCAGTATTTTTACCTCAGTATTTGTAAGCTAAATTGGCAGCCTGATAAATCCCCAGCCAACAGGAAGCCCTCCCCCCTGGCAGTATATATTAGCTCACACATACACATAATAGACTGGTCATGTGACTGACAGCTGCCGGATTCCTATATGGTACATTTGTTGCTCTTGTAGTTTTTCAGCTTATTAATCAGATTTTTATTTTTGAAGGATAATACCAGACTTGTGTGTGTTTTAGGGCGAGTTTCGTGTGTCAAGTTGTGTGTGTTGAGTTGCGTGTGGCGACATGCATGTAGCGACTTTTGTGAGATGAGTTTTGTGTGGCAACATGCGTGTAGCAACTTTTTGTGTGTCGAGTTGCATGTGACAGGTTAGTGTAGCAAGTTGTTTGCAGCAAGTTTTGCGCATGGCGAGTTTTGCGCGTGGCGAGTTTTATGTGTGGTGCCTTTTGAGTATGTGCAAGTTTTGTGTGAGGCAACTTTTGCATGTGTTGCAACTTTTGTGCATGTGGCAATTTTTCCGCGTGTGCAAGTTTTGCGTGTGGCGAGTTTTCCATGAGGTGAGTTTTGCACGTGTGGCGAGTTTTGCATGTGGAGAGTTTTGCGTGTGGCGAGTTTTGAGCTGCGACTTTTGTGTTTCAACTTTTATGTGGCGAGGTTGGTGTATGTGTGGTGAAATGTGCGCTGAGGGTGGTATATGTGTTCGAGCACGTGGTAGTGTGTGGCGCATTTTGTGTGTGTTCATATCCCCGTGGTGGTGTGGTGATTATCCCATGTCGGGGCCCCACCTTAGCAACTGTACGGTATATACTCTTTGGCGCCATCGCTGTCATTCTTTAAGTCCTTCTTGTTCACATCTGGCAGCTGTTAATTTGCCTCCAACACTTTTCCTTTCACTTTTTCCCCATTATGTAGATAGGGGCAAAATTGTTTGGTGAATTGGAAAGCGCGGGGTTAAAATTTCACCTCACAACATAGCTTTGACGCTCTCGGGGTCCAGACGTGTGACTGTGCAAAATTTTGTGGCTGTAGCTGCGACGGTTCAGATGCCAATCCCGGACATACATGCACACATACACACACACACATTCAGCTTTATATATATATATATATATATATATATATATATATATATATATATATATATATTTCATTTGTGCAGATTTATTCCAGAATGAAATGAAGCAGCAAAAAAAAGTTTATGTTTATAATTAAAAAATTGGAAAGGAAATAAAGTTAACTTTTATTTTCCCACTATCCCAGAAATCCCCAAAATTGACCAACTAAATAAATTACCAACTCCATAAGACACAGGAACACTCAGCCCCAAGAACTCCTGTGTTTCCATCAGAGAGCCTCACCTCCCGGAGAACAAAAGGATCCACCATTGGAAATCCAACAGTCTAGATACTTTTCTCCCCCGACATTATCTCTCGTGGGAGAGTTGGGAGACTCCTGTAAACATTAACTTGTCGCTGAGCCCACCAATATCTGCAGCTACACCTGACTTTAGTCTAATGTCTCCTTTACTGACAGGTTACACGGTAATAAGACAGCTGTGAGCCCGATTCATCAAAGCTTTCATGAAAGAATTCTGTTGTAAAGCTATGAAAAGTTGCAAAATTTAGGCTCAATTCAGAATTGTGCCTACATTTTGCAATTTTTGGCGTCTTCATGGGACACCGCAGCTCGTCTAAGTCATGACGTACACCTGAAATATCACTCTAGTACCTGACTGCAGAAAGATTTTTGATGTAGGTCACGGAGGTGCACGCCACTCGTCAGACACTCCAGGTTCATGAAGAGACATGCACCTCTACATCAATCGGGAGCATCTGACTGCACACCACCTCATCAACACCAGTGTGAAAAAAAGCTAATCTACATGTTTTGGGCGATTAGTTTTTATCATATGCTTCATTTTTGCCAAGGGAAATTTTAATGTTAGTAAATTCTACCCCTAAATTTGGCTAATTACAACGCTGCATTATGTACTTCCTTTGTTATTCCTCTTGGAAATATATGAAGAAATGGACAACTCAGCTTTACCAATGTATTTTAGAGTCTTTTCAGTGTCAGTGTGTAGTCTGTCTTCACATGGGGAATAGTTGTGTCCAGTTCTCAATCTCTGCGCATGTTTACAGGAGGAACAATAGAACACTGGCCTGTGTTATTCCTCTAAGAGAAGATGTGGAACCATTTTGAATTTCATTGGGAAACATGTATTTAATCAAACAAAGATATAAGAATATGGAAAATCATTTGTTTTTAATTTGTTGCCAAAGGCTTATGAAAAGTGAAGGACAATTGTATTATGGTCTCTAGTGAAAAATGGCTTAAAAGGTTTGTAAGGGCCATTAACATTCATGGCCTATACTTAGGATATGTCATCAATGTCTGATAGGTAGGGGAGCGACACCCGTCAATCAGCTGTACTCAGTGTAGCGATCAGTTACGTAGCTGCACAGAACAGCTCCGTCGACTGTATAGTGGATGCTGCCCGGTAATGCACATCCACCCCATATTGATTTGAATAAGTGATGAATGTGCAGTACCCGGCTGCGGCCACTATACAGTCGACGGAGATGTTCTGTGCAGCTCCTTAACTGAGCAGTTCTGGTCAACACCGGGAACAGCTGATCAGTGGGGGGTGCCGGGTGTTGCACCTCGCTGATCAGACATTGACTATCCTAAGGAAAGGAACCAAAAATAGGTGGAGAGGGTAGATCAATATAGCTAACATTAAAGAACCCCAATATTGAGAAGATATAAAATGTAACTTTTATTATTCATTTTTTAAAAAGGGACAAAGAACAAATACAAACACCACACTAGAAAGTGCACACTGCGTTCAACCTAAAGATAAACCCTGACCTGAATGCCTGCCTAACTGCAGAGGTTGGCACCCTATATCAACCCACACGAGAATGGCGCCCCGCTCAACGATGTCTGACCCTACTGTCCTATTGTGCCCTATAGATAAGTGCCAGCTGATACACTTTCATAACACATGAGGACAGTACCCAATAGTGCTGGTAAGAAAAGCAGTACATGCATGATTAAGGTCAAGGAAAAGATGAATCACCATGCCCGATAGACAATGATGCAATAAAAATTACAAAATACATGAGATAAGTATACCCCTCTATTCTGTACCTACGCTGAGCTCTGCCTATTCAGCGGAGGTTGGCACCCTACTTGTCAGCGGATATGGAGCCCCCACTCAACGGCGGCTGGCCCTGTAAAACCCTATAATCCATAAACCCAAATAGTCAGTAGCACAGATATAAAGGGTGCTTAGAAGTCAATGAGATAACATAATTTCTTCAATCCTCAGATATTAAAATAAACCATAGATCTATATGGTCACACCATGCAACATCCATTTATCTAACCTGCTGGTGAGCCGTTTGGTGAAACGCGTAGAGGTCACATGACATCTAAATTATAAGTACCCCTCATGACTGTCTTATTTTTACTCCATCATATTCATCTATGGTTTATTTTAATATCTGAGGATTGGAGAAATTGTTATCTCATTGACTTCTAAGCACCCTTTATATCTGTTTTTACTGACTATTTGGGTTTATGGATTATAGGGTTTTACAGGGCCAGCCGCCGTTGAGCAGGGGTGCTATATCCGCTGACAAGTAGGGTGCCAACCTCTGCTGAATAGGCAGGGCTCAGCGTAGGTACAGACTAGAGGGGTATACTTATCTCATGTACTTTGTAATTTTTATTGAATCATTGTCGATCAGGCATGGTGATTCACCTTTTCCTTGACCTTAATTATGCATGTACTGCTTTTCTGACCTGCATTATTGGGTACTGTCCTCATGTGTTATGAAAGTGTGTTAGCTGGCACTTATCTATAGGGCACAATAGGACAGTAGGGTCAGTCATCGTTGAGCGGGGCGCCATTCTCGTGTGGGTTGATATAGGGTGCCAACCTCTGCAGTTAGGCAGGCATTCAGGTCAGGGTTTATCTTTAGGTTGAACGCAAGTGTGCACTTTCTAGTGTGGTGTTTGTATTTGTTGTTTGTCCCTTTTTTAAAAAATTAATAATAAAAGTTACATTTTACATCTTGTCAGTACTGTTTTTTTTTTTATGTTAGCCTATCCTAAGGAAAGGCCATCAATGCTAAAGTCCCGGACAACCTCTTTAAAAAGTTTACATTGATGAATGAGGAAATAACTGAAGAATATAAGTTTCAGGAAATGCAAAAGCAAAAAATGCCAATCATAGCCAATACCTTCATCCTTCGGGCTATAACGCTTCCATATTTATCACACGCTCAATGTCTATCTAGTTGTTGCACTTTGTTTTGCTAGTATCTTTGTTTCGCTGATCCTGCAATATGAAAACACTTAAAGAGACACACTCAAAGACTCCGATTAGTCAACTGGATTTTGATAAAATTCTGCCATAAAACTGTTTGAAATATTGCAAAATATTGATGCAAACAGTAGTTATGCACAAAAAGTGACTGTTGGCATTTTCATGCCAGTCCTGTCCAGATCTGCCAAGGTATAAAATGGACAAAACCTAACTAGTATCAATGTGGCCTGGTGTAGATGACAAAGTCATCATAATTTGCACCACAAAAGTGATATAAATTGCAACAGAAATGTACTTAAGCCCCAACTGGAGAAAATGTATTATGGTGATGCACGGCAGCTAAAAGATGCACCAAATTCATTGAGGTTCATGCCTCTCAATGAATGGCTAAATATTTAAGTGCATGCACCTTCCCACTTACTTGTTTTCTATCTATCGTCACCTCTCCTCTTCTTTGATTGATATCCTGGTCTTTATAGAGCAAGAAAAGTGTGGAGATAGATGGAAAAAAGTGGGAAGGTGCACTTAAATGTTTGGCCACGCTAAGGGTGCACCGAGCGCCTTTACTCAATTTGAACAGTAATTTTGATCTGACAAAGTCTCTTTAAGGCAGGGGTCCCCAACTTGTAGCTCGGGAGCCACATGTGGCTCGCGGTCCCATGAGTTGTGGCTCGCGGCTGTCTGTCAGCTTGGTGCATTAGCTCCAGTTCTAGCAAACAGGTATGAAGAGCACATCTGAAAATGGTGAATATTGTGAGCAGCCCTGTACAGAAGAGCAGATCTGGATGCACATATCCTGGTCTTAGGGGTTTTGAGATTATTTAAGTATGGTACGCTGGGGACAAGATGCAGGAAAAGAAATCTCCAGCGTGAAATTCCATTTCAGTAAAAAGACCAATGTTTTATTGATAACAAATTTAAAAATCCAGCATCAAAATTGGAAAGACATGATGACAATGGGGAGAAAAGATGACACTACCTGTCATAGGTGTTTGAAGCTGGGTATGACAGTGACTTGGGAGTGTTTTATAGGAGAATACTGAATAGGGGTATTGTGGGAACCCCTGGATCTTAGTATACTGCTTTTGGGTGATTTTTGTGGAAAAGCTTTGGTTACCATTATGCCTTTAATGGGGGCTTTGGTTGCCACTATTGTGAGGGGGCAGGAGCCGAATGTGGCTCCCAACCCTCTGTCAAGGCTGGATGTGGCTCGCGACCCTCTCTCAGAGCTGAATGTGGCTCTCAAGGTCAGAAACGTTGGGGACCTCTGCTTTAAGGACTCTTTCACACATCAGTTTTTTGCCATTAGTCACAATCCGTCTTTTTTAGAAAAAAACAGATCCAGCAAATGTTGCTGCTGGATCCGTTTTTTTTCTCATAGACTTGTATTAGCGATGGATTGTGACAGATGGCCTTCCGTTTCATGCGTCGTTTGACGGATCCGTTGTAAAGTCTTTGTCCGTGGGCCGTAGACAACAGACAAAGTATCGTTTTTTTGTGCACGTCGAAAAGTCAGACATCGACGGATCCTGCGCCGTCAGACACCGACGGATCCTGCGCCGTCTGTCGTTGGCTATAATGGAAGCCTAAGGGTGCAGGATCTGTCGCTGTCCATCAAAAGACGGAATCCAGCAACGGATTCTGTTTATTGAAACTGAGAATGCCTGGAAGAATTTCTATTCCTTTAATTTAACCCATTTTTCCATTCAGGGAAAATCTCTCTCTCTCTCTCTCTCTCTGGAATCCAGTGCATCGGTTTTTTACAATCTGCACAGGATCCGTCTTTTCAAGACTTTGACGGATTGTGACTGATTCTAAAAAACTGATGTGTGAGAGAGGCCTAAGAGTTATGGAGAAAGAGCTGAGTGACTGAAGACTAATGGAGGCTAGCCCCCAAAATTTCAAAGTCTGGCTTCATTTCTGTGCCTGAAACAGTCATTTGTCACCACAATCCGTTCAAAATCTAGTATATGCACTGTTATTTTTTTGGGCACGTGCCATCGAGACTAGTTATTACAGTTGAGTTGGGCCTAGAAACTGCAAGGTGTGCCCATTATGTGGAGTCTCCTCTACTCCAGCTGCAACGGAGGACCGCACTGGAAGCAGGATTAGGATAGCGTGAATCTTTTTGCTCTATTCTACTAGATATAATATTATTCCCTGACGAAGCTATAAGTGAAACGAGCCTTGGGTATGTTTCTTGTAGGTGAGCACATGCTTTTCAACGTGTTCACACTATATCGTTTACTAGTATATGAATAACTTTTGTCTCTTATATTTAGCAAAAACGTTTTAACACTTATATAAAACTTCTTGAGGACATTCATCCTCTATACAGAGTATCTCTCAATTTAATACTTATTATGTATCTTATACAGTTGTGTGAAAAAGTGTTTGCCCCTTTCTTTATTTCCTATTCTTTTGCATGTTTGTCACACTTAAATGTTTCAGATCATAAAACAAATTTAAATATTAGACAAAGATAACACTAGTAAACACAAAATGCCATTTTTAAATGAAGGTCTTTATTATAAAGGAAAAAGAAATCCAAACCTACAGAGCCTTGTGTGAAAAAGTGATTGCCTCCCTCCATAATACATAAATTAACTGTGGTTTATCAAATCTTTGGGAAGTGGAGTTCAAATTCCCTAGCCACACCAAGTCCTGATTGCTTCCACACCTGTTCTGAATCTAGAAATCACTTAAATAGGATGTGCCTGAAAAAGTGAAGTAGACCAAAAGATTCCCCAAAAGCTAGATATCATAACGCGATCCAAAGAAATTCTGGAACAACTGAGAAACGAAGTAATTGATATCTATTAGTCTGGAAAAAGTTATAAAGCCATTTCTCAACTTTGGGACTCCAGCAAACCACAGTGCGAGCCATCATCCACAAATGGGGAAAACATGAAACAGTGGTGAACCTTCCCAGGAGTGGCTGGCTGGCCAAAATTACCCCAAGAGCATAGCAACGAGTCATCCAAGAGGTCACAAAAGACCCCACAACAACATCCAAAGAACTGCAGGCCTCACTTGCCTCAGCTAAGGTCAGTGTTCATGACTCCACCATAAGAAAGAGGGCAAAAAAAATTTCTGAATGGCAGAGTTCCTAGACAAAAACCTCTGCCGAGCAGTAAGAACATAAAGGCTCAACTCAGTTTTGCCAGAAAACATCTTGATGATCCCCAAGACTTTTTGGAGAATACTCTGGACTGTCAAATCAAAATTTGAACCTCTTGGATGGTGTATGTCCCATTACATCTAGCGTAGAAGTAACACAGCATTTCCAAATAAGAACATCATACCAACAGTAAAATATGGTGGTAGTAGTGTGATGGTCTGGGGCTGATTTGTTGATTCACAACCTTAAAGACTTGCTCTGGTAACCATGAATTCTGCTGTCTACCAATGCCCTGACTTTAATCTGATTGAGATGCTGTGGAATGACCTTAAAAAGGCAGTTCATGCTCGGAAACCCTCCAATGTGGCTGAATTACAGCAATTCTGGAAAGATGAGTGGGTCAAATTCCTCCAGAGCATTGTAAAAACTCATTGCCAGTTATCGCAAATGCTTGAATGCATTTGTTGCTTCTAAGGGTGGTCCAACCAGTTTTTAGGTTTAGGGGGCAATCACTTTTTCTTAGTGTGCTGGAGCATTTTCCCTTGGTTTATATCAATGAATCTAACAACCTCAGTGATGCATATCTCCCATCTAGTACTTTACCAGTGATTTTGTCACAACTTATAGGTACTGAGAAGTGAGAGCGCTTGCCATTTTTAAAAACATTATCAAGCTATTTTTGTTTCTTCTCAGGATATCCCTTATCTTGGCATTTCTTTTATGGAGCATAATGGTACAACACAAAGACACCAAAATGCAGAATATGAAGTAATCAGTAGTGAAACTATCATGGTCACAGAGCTACCTAGAATGGGTCGGGAGGTGAAGGGGGCCAGCTGAGATTCCCAGAGAGACATTACTTTCAATGTTAGTCCGAATCAAGCGGATGGAGTTGAAAACTGCAGAAAAGCAGGAAGCCATTGGCAACAGGCTGCTTTAGGGCTTTGGTCTTCCAGGTGTTGGAAGTGCAGGGAGCACGTCAGGTGGTGAGATTAAATCACTTCATCACACTATCTTCATCAGACTGATTGCAGGGAGAGTCACATTGAGTTACATTTTTATGGGCCCAAAGAAGGTGTGAAAATACTCTTTTTATAGGGCACAATATGGGCATTAATAATATACTGTATGTGTTACGTCCTGGCTCTAGCTCTGGCCTGCATGTCTTCCCTCTTATGCCACCAGATTATGTTGCAGTGGTAACCTCTGATGTTATGTTCATAAGGCTTGCTAAGGCCGCTGCATGCCACCTATGTATTTAAGTATTGTGGCATCCACGCTGAATACCTTTCTTAGACTGCCGCAAAACAACCCAAACTATGAATTGCTGGTCTCTGCTTCAGTTTTCCTACGATAAGTCTCCAGACAAGCTTTTCTTTGCAAACACTCAGCTCTGCTGCAAAAAGACGCCTGTCCGGCAATCTGCTCTGCTGTTCCAGGATGCTGTCTGCACAGTTGGCTCTTCTACAACAAGGTGCCTGCTTACCAGTCTGGCTCTACTATCCTTAAGTGCTGTCCACACACTCGGCTCTGCCAAAACAAGGTGATCTGTCTGCTAATGTAGCAGTGCTGTTCCTAGGTGCTACCTGAACATTCGGTTCTGCTACAACAAAGTATCTGCAATATACTCTGTTCTGTATGCTCTCTGGCTATCCTGTTCCTCTGGATCTTTACACCAAAGCCTTGGTCGGTGCTGTCTATCCATCCCTATGGTTTAGTGAATCCGCATCAACAGGTGAGCCATAAAACCAAACTCATCATCTTTCCCCCATCTCACGTATCCCCCCTACCTGATCTGTCTATTATGGTAAACGCCATCATGCTCTCTCCCGCACCTGAAATCCGCTGCCTCGGGGTAACGCTCGACTCTGCCCTGTCCTTCAAACCGCACATCCAAACTCTTGCCACCTCCTGTTGCCTCCAACTCAGAAATATTGCCAGAATCCGTTCCTTCCTCAGCCCACAATCTACCAAAACTCTTGTGCATGCCCTCATCTCCCGCCTCGACTACTGCAACACCCTCCTCTGTGGCCTTCCCGCTAACTCTCTTGCACCGCTCAAGTCTGTCCTCAACTCTGCTGCCCGGCTAATCCACCTCTCTCCTCGCTGCTCCCCTGCTTTTCCCCTCTGCAAATCCCTCCACTGGCTCCCAATTCCCCAACGAATCCAGTTCAAACTACTAACACTGATCTACAAAGCCATCCACAACCTGTCCCCTACCTATATCTCTGAACTAATCTCCCAATATCTTCCCTCACGTAATCTCCGATCCTCCCAAGACCTCCTACTCTCCTCCACACTTATTCGTTCCTCACACAACCGCCTCCAAGATTTCTCCCGAATATCCCTCATCCTCAGATATTCCATGCCTCAACACATCCGATTATCCACCACCCTCGGATCCTTCAGACGGAACCTAAAAATAACCATTCTGCCGCCTCGCCAGAGCCGCCGCCTCGCCATCACCAGAGCCGCCGCCTCGCCCCCTACCTTCTGCCTCGCCCCCTACCTTCTGCCTCTTCCCCACTATCCCATAGAATGTAAGTCCGCAAGGACAGGGTCCTCTCCCCTCTGTACCAGTCTGTCACTGTAAACTTGTTTACTGTAAACGATATTTATAACCCTGTATGTAACCCCTTTCTCATGTACAGCACCATGGAACTAATGGTGCTATATAAATAAATAATAATAATAATACTGAGGCACAATGGGACATCAATAATACACGGTGACACAATGAAATAATATTACTTAGTAGGAGCATTATTCTAATATGGTGGCACAATGGGACATTAATAATATATAGTGGCACGTAGGGGGCATTTACTAATACACTGAGGCTTATAGGGGAGTCATTGTTATTACATGGTGGCACAATGGGACATTGATCATATATGATGGCACATGGGGCATTAGTGTATGGTAATACAACATGGGGGCATTTTAAAGGCATAGAATGGGGGACTATTACTATCTAGTGTCTTTTTTATTGTGTGACGGCATAAAGGGCACCAATAGTGATGGAGGCACTGGTATTGTGTGGGGATTCACCAAGAGGTAGTCTTACTCTATATTAGACACTGGGGAAATGTATACAGCGACTTATGAATGGCTATATAGAATGCGTGAAAATCATGTCTGTGTGTTAAATTCTGCAGAGATGAGATGTCAAAGTCTTTATGGTGGACTGGGACAGATGGAGAAGGGATAGACTTGAAATTAATAACTCCCTCCAGAGGAGACATCACCTGTGAGGCATGGGAAACCTTTACAGCAGTCACTTATACGATGTACAGAGCTGGTATCTACCACTATATGGTCAGTGTATGGGTGTAATATTGGACACAGTTCAGTGTTATTTGTTCATTATAATCTGAATTCATTTTATGGTCTGCTATTTGTCCCATGTCTAGTGGTACCATTGGTAATATTGGCCTTGGAATACTAGGTGGTGTTCAGCAGTAGTATGGTGTTATTAATTAGTCACTGCTGTATATATTGGTTATATGGTCACATTGTGGCAATATTATTTGTCACTTATATAGCAGTAATATAGATATTAGCTGGTGTGGCTAGATGGGGGCATGGTCCAGACGTTGCTTTTTGGCCCAAACATCTCCAGTTGGAGTAATGCATCTGTAATGTGCGAGCTCCATGCATTTAGCTGTGCTGTGTGCATAAGGCCCTATACTGATAAGACTATGAATACTTTTTCTATGTGTTTGTTTGCCCTGATATGAACCCAGACACAATCTAGATCTACCTTCTAGATAATTGTTAATTTCATTCTCATGTCACCCATGTTGTTTTTTTCTTTATTTCTTTGAGAAAAGTTTATCTAGTGGTGTCCACGCAAGGACTTTCCATATCGACGCAATTTTTATTTTACAGTTCCACACTGTATAAAAGTAGTATGAGATCATCATGTGACAGTACCTCGTGATCTACGCAGCTACGTGACAAAGCAACTGTAAAATCCATCGTTCAGCATAACACATGAAGAATCTGGGTATGCAAAGTGGAGAGTCTGTACATGAATAAGTGGCCACTGGCACAATACTTTTACTGACTCACTTATATAGCGACATTCATTTAGCAGAACTTAACAGACAACATCATCATTGTCCCCATTGGGGCTCACAATCTAAATTCCCTATCAGTAAGTCTATGGAGTGTGGGAGGAAACCGGAGAACCTGAAGGAAACCCACGCAAACCCCGGGAGAACATACAAACTCCTTGCAAATGTGGACCTCAACGTGGCTTAGTAACAGTGCTAACCACCAAGTCACCATGCTGCCCATACTTCCATCGCTCATGAAGCACTATGGACACATGCCCCCCAAATTTTCCTGCTATGTCCCTCTTAACATGGATAGCAGCTCCATACGAGCTATGAAATTATCAGGAATTTCTCCAACCTTACGTTAATGTGTCGAGCCGATGCTTATAAAGTAAAAACCATAGAGCGTTTTTGTATGTAATTTACATATAGATGGAGAAAAATCAATAAAAACCGAGTCCAGTTAGAGGAAGTCATAAAATTATGGGAACAAACTTATGGATAAAGCAAAGAGATAAAGGGTGTTTTATAGTCAACTATATAGATTGTTCAGTTTGGAGACAACGTTTCAGGAAGTGACCATTTTTTTGAAGGGTTGGATACCAACTTCATACTGACTTCACTTAACACTTTCATGGTCACTGATCTGAAAGTTATGAATGGCCCATTGTAATGTTTGGAGAAGTAAACGTGGATATTTTGAAAGCATAAAATTCAGACAATTTACTTTTGAGGCCCATTTCTGAGGTTTATGAAGAAGGTTCCTGGCTCTATATTATAGACATGAAGAACTGGTGAAGAACTGATACAACATAAAACCATAACATTCACATCATATTTTAGTTTTAAGAAGATTAATAGAAATATAGAAAAATGAAAAAGGTTACACAGCAAATACTGAAATCAATAGATATCCAATGTTATCAGTAGACTATGGAGGTCGTCCGGCCAAGGCTTGGATTAGGGGTTCAGATTAGGGGACCCTAATACAACATTTAAAATGAATAGTATAGGAACTAATTATATCTTGCTGCATATTTTCATGTGTAGGTGAAATGATTTTTTGTTACTGCATGTTGGCTGCTCACAAGAATCAGCGTCTCATCTGGACATGTCTGAACACTTCTGCTATTACTGTCTAGATCCAGCTCCGTTTTTCTCACCAGACCTAAGAATTGCCGGGGTACATGGCTTCACATGGAGGTGCGGAATATATATCTAGTGTGACAGAATGACTTTGCATTCTGTGGTCAATGACTGGGCTTCTTACAGAGTAGCTTTCAGTTTTGAGAACTTTATGACTCTGGACAAGAAAGTACTTTGCTTACACAAACAAACTAATAAAAAGTGATACATCTCAATAATTTAACATATTGCAATCGGTTGCATTTAATCCAATCTTTCGAAGATGTCAATATTGGCACATTATGAATCATTACGTCTATGATCAGTGCAGGGCTTTTTGGATCAAACTTACCTTCTTTGCACTCTGGATCAATTCTCTCACAACAGCCTTTATAGTGGGAGCATTTTCCTTCGGAGGGTGGGTATATACCAGCAACTTGCTGACACCTCTGTAATACCCTTTCTCTGGCCAGCCAAGGTCCAGAGGTGGGATCTCTGTATCAGTGAGTGCAGGCCAGTATTGCAGGGAGGACTCTTTCTCTTTCTCTTCCCCTTGCTTGTTTGCTTGTTGTTTTTTTTCTTTCTTTGGATTGTCAATTTCATATTTCGTAAAATCACTTTTTAGATCTATTAGCTCCTTAGTAGATAGAAAATCCTTTATCTGTTTGTCCTTGATGTATTGTCTGTAAGCCTGGATCCCATTATTGATCAGAACTTCCATGCACCTCCTCTGGTCCTCACTGTAGTAGAAGTAGACCATTTTTTCAGTGATTTTCTCATTAACATGGTCATCTCTCAAGCACTGGACCTGTGACTCAGCCATGGTGTTTTTCTTCTGACTGCTCACAGTAATGCTAAAGCATTATAGACTTGAGGGAGTGGTAACCAGAGCTCACCTGAGACCCATCCCTCTCTTATACCCAACCTCCAGTTTTTTCTTACATGCCAAACGGAACAAGCAGTTGAGCCTAAAGCCAGAGAGAAAACCACAATCATTGAAACAACTGAACCAAGGAAGAGTTTGTTGGCAAATGCCAAGACAGTGCCCGGTAGAAGTTACGCTGAAAACATGAAAAGTGAAATTATATCTAATTTACACGTTGATAAAGAATCTGTAAAGTTTGATTAAAGCATTATTATATGAAAATCTTCTTAATATGATTTAAAAATGTTAGGCGACGTTCACATAATGCGTTCGCTATGTGTTATGTAGTTTACGAAGCTAGGTAGATAAGTAGATCATGAATTTAGATGGTTATTGAGCTGTAGATTCCGGCATTCACAGGATTTATAGGTATTAGTTGAACTTCAACACAAAATACAACCCATGGAGTGATAATGTTTCTGGAAAAAGCAGACTCTTCTTTTTAATGTAAAGGTGTATTTACTCAAATAGATAATATGCAAGGGAACATTAGTGGGAACGCATTCCTGATTATCTGGTGGTGAAAAAATACCAACAATCACCCAAGGGATCTCTTTAGCTGCTCTGTACCTTCTCGTGCTCTGTCCTTGCTTCTTGAACCTGTTACTGTGTTATGAATGTAATACACACTCACTTGTTATGATCCCAATGGCAAAGGATCTCAGAGATTACAGCAAAGTCTGCAAACATAAATACCAGCTCATAGGGACGTGGTAACTAGGCTGACCATATACCTGATCCTAGCACAAACACTAACAGTAGCCGGGGAACGTGCCTACGTTGATCCTAGACGTCTCGCGCCAGCCGGAGAACTAACTAACCCTATAAGGGAAAATAAGACCTTTCTTGCCTCCAGAGAAAAGACCCCAAAGTAATACAAGCCCCCAACAAATAATAACGGTGAGGTAAGAAGAAAAGACAAACGTAAGAATGAACTAGATTTTAGCAAAGAGAGGCCCACTGACTAATAGCAGAATATAGTAAGATGACTTATATGGTCAGCAAAAACCCTGCAAAATATCCACGCTGAATATCCAAGAACCCCCAAACCGACTAACGGTGTGGGGGGAGAATATCAGCCCCCTAGAGCTTCCAGCGATAACAGGAATCACTTTTTGTACAAGCTGGACAAAAATATAAACAATGCAAATGATCAAAAAATAAGAAAGCAGGACTTAGCTTATCTTGCAAAGAACCAGGACCTGAAGACAGGAGCAAACAGAAATGAACTGATTACAACGATGCCAGGCACTGGACTGAGAATCCAGGAAGTTTAAATAGCAACACCCCAGGCCTAACGAAGCAGGTGAGTACAAACCTGGTAAAAGACAATCCAAGTGCCAAATCACTAGTGACCACAAGAGGGAGCCAAGAAGTATAGTTCACAACACTCACTCATGGGTTACAGAAAAAAGGAATACCTACTACAGGGTGATGCTACACCCACATCAAGCTGGTCCCTGTACAGACTAGAAAGACCATAGCTGCACAACTCAAAAATAATACCTTGGACCTGACTCCCTTAAAGACCATGGACTGGTTTCTCATTCCTTCTGAGGAACTAGAGGGGAATTTGCAACACACTTCCAACAAGAGGAGAGGAAAGTGTGCAGAAGATGCGAAAACCCTGGGTGAGAAAATGAAAATATATTCATAAAGGATAGAGAGGGAATGCTATGGAGAGCCAAAACTAAACAGAAGAAATATAACTTCTAGAAACCTAAAGAGGTGAAGGGGAACTGGGAGGGGAAACAAACAGACTTACTGAAGGAATTCAACTGGTGTTTACCATGCAAGGTAAACCCCTTAGCCGAAGAGCTGGAACTCCAAAACATAAGTCCACATAAAGGTATTGCCAGCATGGAAGTGCAGTGAAGGGTGAACATATTAAACCTAACCAAGAATGTGATGGCGCAGACCAAAACAGGAAAATGGAAAACTCCTGGAGAGGAGTAAACCAAGAAGGGGGAATAAAGACAATTGCAACCATCAGCATTTGGTCAGGGAAATAAAGGCAATAGCTTAGCAGACAGGGGAACTGACTATGCAACAACAGGTCAGTGGCTCGAATCTCCAAACTGAGCCATGGCAAGTTCTGCTTTGCTGTGAGATTCTAACTAGTGATGAACGTGTGTTCTTGCAACTGCTTGCTACTCGATAGAACATCGGGGTGGTCGTGCACGCTTGTTACTCTATCAAGTATTGCATGTGCTCAAGCGCCATGCATGTTTGGCACCTGTTAGACAGCCGATAAACATGTGGGGATTGCCTAGCTTACACTGTAATGCTGTAGCCATGTTAGATACTGGCATTACTATGATTTTCTGGCTGCATTGCATCATGGGGTCTTATATAAGACCTGGTGACGCAATGCTCAGCATTATGCTGTCAGGAAGCAGTTCAGGGAGCATTTTTATAGAAGGGAGAGTGTATTTTAGAGCAAACCTTTATTCAGGGTTTATTGCCTTACAGTCCTTCTTTAGGTATACTGCTGCTGCAGCCTAAAAACAACAGTCCTTTTCAGAGATAAATATTTTACTTTCTGTAGTGAAACCACTGTTACCTTCATTCAGTAGAGGGATAGTTTTGGATTAAAAGCATCTCGGCAGGGTTTAATATTGCTATAGCCGGAACATTGTCGTTCCAAGGGAACGTGCTATGGCTGCAGTAGCGTAGAACACTTCAGTTGTTGCTGTCCTGACAGGCCTAAAAAAAAATCCAAAATCTAAGGTTAGTAGGTGAAGCCTCCTAAGGTGGGAGTAAAACTTCTTCACCGCTAACTATGAGCGTATCAGTCTCATGTGTAGCTACCCGGTTCGTTGAAACAGCTGATTTTGACTCCGGTTCGGTGGGAAACCACTTGCAGCATGCCGTGGTGGATCTATATCTGATTCTCATCCGATGCTTCAAAAATCCATGGAGCGTTTCATCCGTCGAAGAAAAAGGCTCTGGCCCAAGACGTTCAAGTCATTACTCAACAAGTAGAACTCCTGATAGAATGCGATCTTCTCCTTATTCTCCTATGTACTGTCGGGTCTATTTCATCCACTTCCCTTGGGTCTTCCGTGGCTGAGAACTCACCGGTGCCCATTCTTGAATGAAGATCCGGTGAAGTGCTTAATTGGGAACAGTCATGTCACGAGAGGTGTCTGATCCCTGTATGTCCAGATAAGCCACCTGTGTCGCCATCTTCTTCACCTGGTCTGCTAGTCACCAAATTGTTGTGTGGTGACCTCTGCTAAAAAAGGTAAGAGGACACTATATCTCCACACACAGGGCTGGCTCCAAGTTTTAATGGGCCCCGGGCGAAAGAATCTATATGCCCCTTTAACTTATACCATGATTCATGATGCACAGATGCAGTAGATACATATAGGAATACTACACAGTGCCCAGCCTGCCCCCTCATCCTTCACATATGACGACATGCACACACATACAGTACACAGACATGAACACACAAACAGTACGCAGATATGCACACACATACAATATGCAGATATTGACCCCCAGCTTCCTTAGGGACCTCTCGACCACCTGGTACTTTCTATGAGGCCCACCAGGTCGTCTGCATTCTGGGGGTCTCCCTAGGCAACCCAGGTCTGCACCGGCCTAGTGAGAGAGTGAATACCAACTCGACAACCAACTCGACCATCTTGGCTGGTGGGAGGACTTTGGCTGCAACCATTTCTGTGAGAGCGAGGAGGTTTGTTGCCATAATACGCCCAGTGATGAAGTGATGAACCCTTTGGGCTCTGACAGATAAATGGACCCCTGAGCATGCCAATATCTCGGTTTTGAATTTGGCATATTCCCAGGCATCTTGTAAGGCCAAGTCATAATAAGCCTTCTGAGGTTTGCCAGTCAAATAGGGGGCGAGCACCTCCGCCCACTGCCCGGGAAGCAGTTTCTCCTGCTCTGCTATCCTCTCAAAGAGTCAAAAATGCCTCTACATCATCACCCAGCATCATTTTCTGCATTGCTCGTCTTACCGCCTTCCGGACGTATGCATCGTCACCTGCACCTTGACTTGTGGAATGGGCTTTCATTCTCCAAAGAACTGTCTCAGCAAGCAACTCAATCTGCTACTGCCGTTGTTGGAACTGGTCCTGTTGGTGCTTCTGTTGCTGTTGGAGTTGCTGGCTGTTGCATCTGCTAGATAAGCAGCCTACTCCTCTCCTGATGTGCCAGCTGTTGCTTCTGCATGTTCACCAGATGCTTAATCAGCCAAAAGTTTGGAGGCATTCTGTATAAAAAGCATCCTCCCCAGTAGAAAGTTGCCTGAGCAGCATCTGTAGTTTACCTACGTTGTATGTATGCAACTGTTTTTGCCAGGACCTACGTACTATCTAGTTAAGTCAGTTTGTTATCCTGAATCTATTCCTGTATTTCCAGATTGTGTGTATGTTTCCCTGAAGCTGCTCATGTGGTACCTGAAGTCTTAAAACCTACAAGAGAAAAAGTGAGCAAAAAAACCCTGCTGTAACTAAGTAAAAAAGCAATAGTGCATTTAAATAGCACAGCGTTTTTAGTAATACTGTTTTTTGATCAAAACATAGCATAAAAACCATCCCACCATGTCAAGGTAACTCTGATCAGAACAGTCCTACATTGTCTAATATTAAAACCTTACCATGTGTCAATGTTGACCTCAGGGTGAATAAGGGCAGACAAAAGGACTGGGCCCAACCCGTGAAACACCAGACTGGGGAAGCCTTCTATACAATTTCCAGCTCAGGAGAGGGGAAGGCCACACCCTGGCTTGCACAGAATGCAACAGTACAATGAAAAAAAAACACAAAAATTGAGCTTAACTTGAGTTGGTACACATGCAGAAGTCAAATGCATGTTATCATTGGCCACAAAACACATAAAACCTACAAGAGAAAAAGTGAGCAAAAAACCCCTGCTGTAACTAATTAAAAAAGCAAAAGTACATTTAAATATCACAGAGTTTTAAGTAATACTGTTTCTTGATCAATAAATAGCACAAAAGCCATCCCACCATCTCAAGGTAACTCTGATCGGGACAGTACCTGAACTCTGTAGCAACTTCGGCAGATGCCAAATCAGAAACCGCTCCCACAGAACTTGAATCCTGAAGCCACACCTGTCTGAACAGACTCCGAATCCAGCTTTTTCTGTGACTCTAAATCCAGTCCATGTCTGTCTACCTGTCTCTAAGAGGTCTAGAGCTGCAGTACCAGGGACTGCCTACTAGGAGTGGTAACTGGTGTCTACCTTCAGTTCAAACCTGACACTACCATCAGGATCTCCATTGAAATCCAGGTAGCCGCTTTGCTACACCCCTTCTGGACAAGCCTGGCCCCGTGTTACAGCGGGTCCTCGAACCAGGTGTGCCACCTGCGAGCGTGATAACTTGTATACCGCTGCAGCAATCTAAAAACAGTTGTCTTTGTCAGTGCTAAATATTTTCCTTACTGTAGTAACATTTCCATTTATTGATTCTGGCCTCTCGCACTGCAAGTTTCAAGAAGGACATGAGGAGATCATGTGTAGTGATGCCTAAATATTTGAGCAACCGTGGTCAGAAGAAGATGACAGTAGGAAAGGCATTTATTGTCTCAAGATTTAGATGATGAGACACAGTTGCCAACAAGTGATGCTGTTAAGTCAACAAGTCAGGAATACCAGAGTGAGGAAGTGAAAAAATGAGATGGTGGACGATGAAGTCACTGACCCAGCCTGGGAAGGTGCCATGAAAGCGAGGACAGCAGCATAGATGGGGAGGGATCCGCAGCACTCCAACATGCAGGAAGAGGCAGTGGGGTGGCCATAGGGAGAAGGGAGACAGCTACTCTCCATAGCCCTCACTTAGACCTCATTCCTGGGTCAAGGGTTAGGTGTTCCCCAGTCTGGCACTTTTTTTTTTTTAAAAAGTGCAGATTATAAAAGAATGGTTATTTGCAACCTGTGCCATACCGAGATCAGCAGGGGCCTGACCACGACTAGTATGCTCAGGTACATGCCATCAAAGCACCCGACTAGATGGGCCGAACCCCTAGGTTCACAATCAGTGTCTGCTGATGACACTACTGCCTCTTCCCCTATGCTTGCCAATTTCCCTGCCCATGTCACAAGGATGTCACTTTCCCATGGAAGACCTGGAGTTAGGTGGTCACGTTAGGTAATGAATCACAGGTCTTTTTTTAGAGATGGTGTGATTCATATCCTATTTTAATTGGATTTGGTTACCTTCGGTGCTGAGAGGGTTAAGGACTCTTTCAATGCTGGCTGAGACCATACAGTTTGGTTGTTCTCAGCTGCAACTGCTTATCATTTACTCCCACTATATATACTGGCTTTGGGCAGTTAGTCCCTGCCAGTGAAATATTAGACCTCCTGTGCTGAGTGCTAAACCTAAGTGGTTGGAGTAGAGTTGAAGTAGTGAAGACTCCCACAGCTTGACAGTCCATGACGCAAATGCAGATGTGTTGCACATTGGCAAGCACCATCAGCAACCATGTCCAATTTTCTGTCCCATTGCTGCTTTCAGCTATCCTTACCCCAAGCCTTGGAACGCAAGCGTCAGTACCCAGCCACCAACCCACAGGCCCAAACACTAAACAAGCACATTTCCAGACTGCTTTCTCTGGAAATGTTTGCTGTTTAGGCTTGTGGACACTGAGGCTTTCCACAACGTCATGGCGATGACTTGCTCCCAAGTCACCAGTTTTTTTCCCGGTGTGCCATCTTCGCCTTATAACAGCACGTGTCCCATAGCATCACCTGTGCTCTGACTAAAGCAGTTACTGGGAAGGTCCACTTAACGACCAACAGATGCTTTTGTACAATGATGCTGCACTTTCCTGATGGCACACTGGGTGAACCTTGTGTATGCTGGGACTGAGTCGCACCCTGGGACGGAACTCATGCTACCAACGTCTAGGATTGTGGGCCCTAGTTTATTCAGGATTTCCTTCACCTTCTACACCAGTCCCTGCACCCGCTCCTCCTCCTCATTCTCGATCTCCGAACTGTCATCTCGGATGACGTTGTCCATATCAGTCACAAGCTGGAAGCACTGCATCACTGCCTCAGTGAAGTGACAACAGGCTCTGTTGAAGCTCACCAACTGGTGTACGATGTGACCACACACTGTATCTCCACATTAAATATGTTGGCAAGGCTTTGTGAGCAGAAGGGGACAGTACTTGAATACCAGCTACAACATGCCCCTCAGTATTCCGGTCATCCTCCACACATAACAACCAGGGGTGGATTAAGGGTAGCCAGGGCCCCGGGCTGTTCAGACACTGTGGGCCCCCCCGGTCATGTGACGGGGGTCATGTGACGGGGGTCATGTGACGGGGGTCATGTGATACCCGAACCAGATTATTCCGGAAAAATGGCCCTACTCTACTGTAACCTATTAAATATTTGTTGAAATCTGCAATACAATTTAGGTATATTTTGACCAATAATATCACATACAAGGAACAAATACCACCGCGCCATGACCAGATCACAAATTACAACCACAGTGATCGAATAATATCACATACAAGGAACAAATACCACCGCACCATGTCAAGACCACATACTACCACCACTTGGTAACCAAATAGCACATTCAAGGGACAAATACCACACCATTTCCAGACCACATATTACCACCACATAGTGACTGAATACTACAATACTGATTAGTAATTAAAAAAAAAAAAAAACACAATACTATCACAAGTGCCAGTATTCACAGGAGATCTGTACTTAGTATGCAGTGTCTGTGTACAGGTAATACAGTGATCACTGGTGACACTGTATACAGGACCTCTGTATATAGTATACAGTGTATAGTGTCAGTGTATAGGTAACACTGACTCACCAGTGACGTCTCTGGGTGAAGTCCTCCATCTTTCATCCAGCACAGACCGCCATCATTTCTTCCAGCCAGGACTCATTTCTGCAGGAAATAACACAGTTATCTAGAGCTCTGCTCACAGAACACATTACTTAATTTTTGACAACTTCTACATTACACCACATGGAGAAAAAAAGGCGACATAGTGTCACTCTGCACAGTAACAGGACCGCCCCCCCCTCCCATTTAAAACAGTATACTCAATAAATAAAATAAATACATCACTGCAGTAATAATATCCCTTAATTAGCCCCTATGGTAATAATATTCCCCACCCTGGCCCTGTATGTCTCATTCCTGGCTCCAGCCATATGTTCTCCCATCCTGCCCTCATGAGTATCCATTCTACACCATATGATCTCCCCATCCTGCCCCATCTGTCTCCATCGTATCCATCCTGCCCCATGATCCAATCCTGCCCCATGTCTTTCATTCTGCCCCGTGTCTCCAATCATGCCGCGTGTCTACATTCTGCCCATGCCTCCAGTCCTGCCCCCAGTGTATCCAGCAATCTGCCCCAGTGTGTCCAGCATATTACCCCCAGTGTGTCCAGCAATCTGCCCCAGTGTGTCCAGCATTGCCCCCAGTGTGTCCAGCAATCTGCCCCAGTGTGTCCAGCATTGCCCCCAGTGTGTCCAGCAATCTGCCCCAGTGTGTCCAGCATATTACCACCAGTGTGTCCAATTGTCCAGCATTGCCCACAGTGTGTCCAGCATTGCCCCAGTGTCTCCACACATTGCCCCAGTGTCTCCAGCATTGCCCCAGTGTCTCCAGCATTGCCCCCAGACAGTGTGTTCAACAATATGCCCCAGTATGTCCAGTATATTGCCCCAGAGTATCCAGCATTGCCCCCAGTGTGTCCAGCAATCTGCCCCAGTGTCTCCAGCATTGCCCAAGTGTCTCCAGCAATGTGCCCCAGTGTCTCCAGCATTGCCCCAGTGTCTCCAGCAATCTGCCCCAGTGTCTCCAGCATTGCCCCCAGTGTGTCCAGCAATCTGCCCCAGTGTCTCCAGCATTGCCCCCAGTGTCTCCAGCAATGTGCCCCAGTGTCTCCAGCATTGCCCCCAGTGCGTCCAGCAATCTGCCCCAGTGTCTCCAGCATTGCCCCAGTGTCTCCAGCAATCTGCCCCAGTGTCTCCAGCATTGCCCCCAGTGTCTCCAGCAATGTGCCCCAGTGTCTCCAGCATTGCCCCAGTGTCTCCAGCATTGCCCAAGTGTCTCCAGCAATCTGCCCCCAGTGTCTCCAGCAATCTGCCCCCAGTGTCTCCAGCATTACCCCCAGTGTCCAGCAATCTGCCCCAGTGTCTCCAGCATTACCCCCAGTGTCCAGCAATCTGCCCCAGTGTCTCCAGCATTACCCCCAGTGTCCAGCAATCTGCCCCAGTGTCTCCAGCATTACCCCCAGTGTCCAGCAATCTGCCCCAGTGTCTCCAGCATTACCCCCAGTGTCCAGCAATCTGCCCCAGTGTCTCCAGCATTACCCCCAGTGTCCAGCAATCTGCCCCAGTGTCTCCAGCATTACCCCCAGTGTCCAGCAATCTGCCCCAGTGTCTCCAGCATTACCCCCAGTGTCCAGCAATCTGCCCCAGTGTCTCCAGCATTGCCCCAGTGCCTCCAGCATTGCCCCCAGTGCCTCCAGCATTGCCCCCAGTGCTTCCAGCATTGCCGTTCGCAAAAAAAAAAAAAAAAAAAAGAGTTCTCCTCACCTGAGTCTGACCAGCGCTCCAGCGGCGAGCAGCTCCCTCCAGCAGCGCACACTCGCCGGCGACTGACAATGACGTCAGACGCCGGCGACGTGTGCGCTGCGGCCGACTTCAGCTGCCAGCCTCCAATTGGCTGGCGGCTGTTGTTAACCGCCGCAGCGCCGGAAGGGGCCTGGTGAGCAGATGAGAAGGGGCCTGATGCCGGCCCCCTCTCTCTGCCCACCGGGTCTGGGGGCACATAAATGCCGGCGGCGGCAGGCATTCACAGTACTCGGGCGGTCAATCTGTGCGGTAGCCCAGGGCCCCCCCACACCACTGGGCCCTGGGCTACCGCCCATATTGACCCTCTTATAATCTGCCCCTGATAACAACCGATGAGTGAGCATGGATGTCTGACATCTGTGAGGTTACACAAAACTTTGAGAAATCAACAAAGATGGTGAGCTGTGATGGCGCCATATCCAGCATAACCATCCCACTGCTGTGTCTACTCCAACACTCACTGTTCACAATTAGAGAAGAAGCTTTGCATGTGGACCAGGTGGAGATAGAGGAAGAAAGTACAGAGCATCTGGATCATAGCCTATTAGTAACGCCCTGTGGTGGGCTGCCCAGTGCTAACTGTAATGCTTCCTGTGTGAACAGAGGCTACAACTTACAAAGCATCAGGGCCCAACTGCACCTCAAAAAGTAAAAATAAAAAAGTGCACAAGAACTGGTGGTGTTTTTTCCTCCTTTTTTTCCTCCTGTTGTGGTTTTTGCTGTTAGAGTAGGACTGGCAAGAGTGAGGACCTGTGATGTGGGTTGCCAGCTTACGTATTGTGGCGATAATATTAACTAATACCTTATATATTTTGATATGTTCTGGTGCACTTTTTTATTTTTACTTTTTGAGGTGCAGTTGGGCCCTGATGGCTTTGTAAGTTGTGGCCTCTGTTCAAACGGGATGCATTACAGTTAGCACTGGGCAGCCTGCTCTTTTTTTCCTCCTGTTGTGGTGTATGTAGCATTATATAGGGCCCTTTATACTGTATGGACCAATACTATATGGAGCACTACCTTATATAGTGCCATTATATACTGTATGGAGCAATATATGTGGCCATTGTACCATTTGGAGCAATACATGGGGCCCATTACACTGTATGGAGCAATATATGGGGCCATTGTATACTGTATAGAGCATTATATGGGGCCATCATGCCGTATGTAGCATTATATAGGGCCCATTGTACTGTATGGACCAATATATGGGGCCCATAATACTGTATGGAGGACTATGTGATGCCCATAATACTGTATGGAGGACTATACTGTCCGATCTAAAATGAAATGTCTGCCATCATTCTGTGTGACTTCAGACTTTTAAATCCCCACAGCGCACGCACTGTGTGCTGCAAGGATTCACCAGTTTCTGAGCTACTGTAAAATTTACAATAGATATCACTCATATAATGTAAGAAGTGAAATCTTTTGCATTGTTCTATACTTAGATTTCTTATCTGTGTGTCACGACTAGGTGACTATCACGGTGTGACGCGACCCAACGTATGGTCGGTCAGCTAACGGCACAAGACACAACGGGGATGGAATAAGGGGGAGGAAGGTCCTACCAATAGGGAATGAGGGATGGTCACCACCTGAGTTCAAACCTGAGCCTGTCCCTGCACTCCCCTAACGCCCTATGCGAGTCCTCCCCTGTCGCCATCAGGATACCTCATCTCTTGTTGTCACCTATAACTGCCCTGGCTAGTGCACTGGCCAGCAAGGAGCACTAGCCTCACCTCTGCAAAGCATCGCACAGCAGAATAAGGGCACCAGTTCAGTGAACTCAGCAGAAGCGCCACTCCACCCAGAGAGCTCCTTACTCCAGAGCTTGGTCACTTCAGATTGCTCTAACACTGACAGTCAGCTGATGCATCATGTGACCTTTTAAAGGATGGTAGGTGTGGTCACCACCTGCATCAGCTGACCCAGCAGCACTGCAGTAACAGCAGCTTGCCAGCGGGGAAAAACTGACATTAACCCCCAATGGTCCAAAAGGAAAAAAAGGTTTAACTCCATGGAACCAGAACTGCCACAAATCTAAAAATAGATCGTGACACTGTGCATCATAAATCATGGTATGTGTGAAAGGGGCCCACTGAGACTCTTTTGCCCAGAACCCACAAAAAACCTAGAGCTGGCCCTGATTGCGCCATCCCTTAGTATGTAGTGTCTTCTCTTGTTATCTATAATGCTGTCCTTGTTATATAGCGTCTCCTCTTGCTATGTATAGTGCTGTCCCTTATTACATAGCTTCCTCTCTTTTTATTTATAGTGCCATCCCTTATTACATAGTATAGCTCTGTACTTGAGTGAGAAAATGTTTCCACTTATTTTCCAACTGTTCTAAATACGCATACAGTACATATAATGTTATTTAACATCATATTAATAAAGAAATTATTGTAATACGTAGAATATGAACAAGATACAACTGCCAACACATCCTGAGATCTATGCATGATGTAGGATTGTGTACTTGACTTTTTATTTTTTCGGGACAGCTTAACAAAAAAAATTACGGACAGACAATATTATTTACAGATACATTGGAAAGCCAGAATAAATATTTATGATTATGAGTGATCCATGGCTACAAGCCATAATTCTGATATTGTAGACATCAGCTGCATTCAGTGTAAAATGACGATAATTACAGTCAAAATAATCTGTATAAGTTTCTGCAGCTTCGAAAAATATCTCAGATTTTTTTTTGGAGGGGGCAAAAAGTTACTTATTTTTATAAACTGTGCTGGAATTTCTGGATGGTTGTCACCTCTGCCATGATATATGGATACTTTTAATTTCAAGTGTGAGTTTATCATTCAGGCATTCCGCATACATGGAGCCCTAATGCAGAGCACTAGTGTGTAGGTGTCCAGTTTCCAGTCTTGTTACGCAGGTTTATCAGGTCTGATGGCCTGGGGCTTACACTGTGATATCAGAGGGTTTAGTTTTGTGACTAAAAACTGATTACCGTACATTACTTACTGTCACATGATTTAAATTGGTTCTTATTGGTACTTTATTCCCTAACAACCATTTTTTGTTTTTGATATTTTGTTTTTCCTCCCGTTCTTCCAAGAGCTATAACTTTTTCATTTTTGGCCAACATTGGGACAAGTTGAAGTTTTGCATAATACCATTCACTTTGCCATATAATGTACTGAAAATGGGGGAAAAATACAAATGCTGTGAAAGGGTGAAATTAACCCCGCAATTACGTTATTGTTTTGTTGATTTAGTTTTTATGATAATTTTGCTATAAAAATGAAACGTGACTTTTCAGGTCTGTATCACTACAGAGATAACAAACTTGTATAGTTCTTTTTTTATTTAAAGGGGTTGTCCTCTACTCTGACAACCCTTTCTCGATCCCTATGTTTCCACCCAGTAAAATAATAACGTTTATACTCCTCTCTGGTGCAGTTCCAGTGGTGACGACACTGCCTGTCCCGGGGATCATGTGACATTATTGTGTCATGCGATCCCTGCAGCCAATCAGCACTGTCTTCACTCTCCTCTCCTATGAATGTAATTGACATCTGGAGGTAGTGAAAGCTGAGGCTGCTCTCTCACTTCCTCTGGATGTCTTGATTTGTCCAAAGGCTGGAACAGTGAAGCCAGATCTGATTGGTCCTCAGTGACTGTGTGATATAACAATGTCCGCGATCCCCAGGAGAGCCAGTGCTAACACCGCTGGAATGGCACCGACTCCGGAGGCGAGTATGAGTGTTATTATTTAGCTGGTCGGAAAATATAAAGATTCAAAAGAGGTTGCCCGAGTAGCGGACAACACCTTGTAAGTTTTAGGAAAGAATGTATAAAATAAATTTGGTTTGTGTCATCACTTTCTGTGACCTGAAATGTTTTTATTTTTCCATTTATGGAACTGTGTTAGGGCTTCTTTTTTTGCATGAAGAGCTAACAATGTGCACATAAGCCCCTGATGTCCCTTACACCCATTACTCAAGATGGGGATCTCGATTACAAATATGACACTGCCTGATTTACCACAAGACCAATATTACCAATAATATCACTAGATAATGCTAAATATTGCCATTACTTTGTGAAAGAATAATGCCACCATACTGTTCATTGCCAAACATGACTGTAATAAGACCAGTATTACCATGAAGAAAAAGGTGCACTATAATGACATGTACATCATAGACAGAAGTGATCATCATAGTGATCACTAACCAAAATTACTGTACTAATACTAATATTACCACTATAGAGTGACCACATAATGGTAGATGCACTATACCAGTGCATTGCAGACCATATATACAGTTGTGCTCAAAAGTTTACATACCCCAGCAGAATTCTTGTTTCTTGTCCTATTTTCAGAGAATATGAATGATAACACCAAAACTTTTTCTACACTCATGGTTAGTGGTTGGGTGAATCCATTTATTGTCAAACTACTGTGTTTTCTCTTTTTAAATCATAATGACAACCCAAAACATCCAAATGACCCTGATCAAAAGTTCAGATACCCTGGTGATTTTGGCTTGATAACATGCACAGAAGTTGCCATAAATGGGTTTGAATGGCTACTAAAGGTAACATCCTCACCTGTGACCTGTTTGCTTGTAATCAGTGTGTGCATAAAAGCTGAGTGAGTTTCTGGGATCCAGACAGACTCTTGCATCTTTCATCCAGCCACTGACATTTCTGGATTGTGAGTCATGGGGAAACCAAAAGAAATGTCAAAGGATCTACGGGAAAAGGTAGTTGAACTGTATAAAACAGAAAAGGGATACAAAAAGATATTCAAGGAATTGATAATGCCAATCAGCAGCGTTCAAACTGTGATTAACAAATGGAAAATCAGGGGCTCTGTAAAAACAAAATCACTTGAAGAAAAATGGGCTTCATGGTCGAGTCGCCAGAAGAAAGCCATTACTGCGCAAATGCCACAAAGTATCTCGCATACAATATGCAAAACAGCAGAAAGACAAGCCTCAAAACTTCTGGAACAAGGTAATTTGGAGTGATGAGACCAAAATTTAACATTTTGGCTACAACCATAAACATTACATTTGGAGAGAGGTCAACAAGGCCTATGATGAAAGGAACACCATAACACCATTCCTACTGTAAAAGCATGGAGGTGGATCGCTGATGTTTGTGGATGTGTGAGCTACAAAGGCACAGGAAACTTGGTCAAATTTGAAGGAAAGATGAATGCAGCAAGTTATCAGCAAATACTGGAGGCAAATTTTCTCTCATCAGCCCGTAAGCTGCTCATGGGACGTACTTGGATCTTCCAACGTTACAGCTACAGCAAAACAAAGTGAAGGTTCTGGAGTGGCCATCTCAGGCTCCTGACGTCAATATCATTGAGCCACTCTGGGGAGATCTCATGCGCGCAGTTCATGCAAGACAGCCCAGGAATTTACAGGAACTGTAGGTTTTTTGCCAAGAACAATGGGCAGCTTTACTATCTGAGAAAATAAAGAACCTCATCCACAACTACCACAAAAGACTGATAGCTGTCATTGATGTTAGAGGGGGCAATACACGAGAAATGGGGTATGTGAACTTTTAATCAGGATCATTTGGATGTTTTGGGTTGTCATTATGATTTAAAAAGAGAAAACGCTGTAGTTTAACAATAAATGGCTTCACCCAACCACTAACCATGAGTGGAAAAAAGTTTTGGTGTTATCATTCTTATTCTCTGGAAAAAGGCCAAGAACGCAAAAATACTGCTGGGGTATGTAAACTTTTGAGCACAACTGTATGTATAGCGTACATATAAATTCAGTGACACACCAGTGTTGTGTTCACTAATTGTAGTCAATTACTTTCCCCTTTCTTTTCTATTCGGCCTAGACCGCCACGAACACTTCTTCTAGTCATCTTTGCAGAATGTAACACACAAATATCTATGGTTCATTACTTCTCATCACAATTCACTACCTCTACAGAAACCAATGTAGCAAAGCTGAGAAAGAAAGGAGTGGATCACAGCTCTGCAGTTTTTGATTAACAGCACCTGCAGGGTTTCTCTAAAAAGCCGGAAGTAGATTCATTGACGCTAACCAGTCAAGGTGTGAGCTGTAGCAGAGAGAGACATGTCGGGTCTCTCTCTGTATGGAGTGACTGAGGAGTCAGTCTGCTGGATGTATCAGAGGCAAATGGATTAGCTGATGAATGGACAGACTGTGTGTCTTGGAGCAGAAAAGTGTTGGAAAGCCGGAATCCCTTGCTGAGAAGAGTCTGCACAGGTTGTGTGCAGAGAACCGCAAGTATTGCTGGTATCTATGGACAATAGCTGTTTTGTTGACTGAGGTGGGGCTAGCTCAGGTGTGTATGAGTAGCCAAAGTCTGCTTTGTTTAGTTAGCACTTGGACCAAGCTAGGGATTTATGTTTATGTTTTTGTTTTTGATGCATTGACACCTGTGGAAAGCAATAAAAGCTGCACATGTTTGGACCAAAACTGCATTGCCTGTGTGAACACTACCTAAGGACTAAAGCCTACCAGAGAGAGTGAAACACTGCAATATCTAATAAGGAAAGATAGCAAAATACTCCCTTCTTCACCATCAATGGTGACTAGGCGGTCTAAAATCTCTGAGACTTATTAGTTCATAGTCATTATGATCCCTTCTTTTTAAGGGATAATGAAGTTACGGTACATGTTTTGTTAACCCCTTCATGACCCAGCCTATTTTGACGTTAATGACTTGGCCATTTTTTGCAAATCTGACTAGAGTCCCTTTATGAGGTAATAACTCAGTTCAACGGATCTTAGCGATTCTGAGACAGTTTTTTCATGACATATTGGGCTTCATGTTAGTGGTAAATTTAGGTCGATAATTTTTGCGTTTATTTGTGAAAAAATTGGAAATTTGGCAAAAATTTTCAAAATTTACCAATTTTCAAATTTTGAATTTTTATTCTGTTAAACCAGAGAGTTATGTGACACAAAACAGTTAATAAATAACATTTCCCACATGTCTACTTTACAGCAGCACAATTTTGGGGTAAAAAAAAAAATGTTGTTAGGAAGTTTTAAGGGTTTAAAGTTTATCAGCAATTTCTCATTTTTCCAGCAAAATTTACAAAACCATTTTTTTTTAGTGACCACATCACATTTGAAGTCCCTTTGAGGGGCCTATATGACAGAAAACACCCAAAAGTGACACCATCCCAAAAACTGCACCCCGCAAGCTACTCAAAACTACATTCAAAAAGATTATTAACCCTTCAGGTGCTTCACAGGAACTAAAGCAACGTGGAAGGAAAAAATGGACATTTTAATTTTTCCCTAAAAAATGTTCTTTTAGCCTCATTTTTTCATTTTCACATGGGTAATAGGATAAAATGGATCCTAAAATTTGTTGGACAATTTCTCCTGAGTACACCGATGCCTCATATGTGGTCATAAACCACTGTTTGGGTGCATTGCAGGGCTCCGAAGGGAAGAAGCGCCATTTGACTTTTTGAATGGATAATTAGCTCCAATCGTTAGCGGACACCATGTCGCGTATGGAGAGCCCCTGTGTGCCTAAACATTGGAGCTCCCCCACAAGTGACTCCATTTTGGAAACTAGACCCCCAAGGAACTTATATAGATGCACAGTGAGCACTTTGAACCCCCAGGTGCTTTACAAATTGATCTGTAAAATTGAAAAAGTACTTTTTTTTCACAAAATTGTTTTTAGCCTCAATTTTTTCATTTTCACATGGGCACCAGGATAAAATGGATCCTAAAATTTGTTGGGCAATTTCTACTGAATACACCAATACCTCATATGTGGGGGTAAACCACTGTTTGGATGCACAGCAGGGCTTGGAAGGGATGGAGCGCCATTTGACTTTTTGAATGGAAAATTGGCTCCAATCGTTTCTGGACACCATGTCGAGTATGGAGAGCCCCTGTGTGCCTAAACATTGGAGATCCCCCACAAATGACCCCATTTTGGAAACTAGACCCCCCAAGGAACTTATCTAGATGTGTAGTGAGAACTTTGCACCCCCAGGTGTTTCCCTAAAGTTTATAGAGCCCAGGCATGAAAATAAAAAAAATCATATTTTTTCCACAAACATGATCTTTTAGTCCCCAATTTTTTATTTTCCCAAGGGTAACAGGAGAAATTGGACCCCAAAAGTTGTTGTCCAAGTTTTCCTAAATACACTGATACCCCATATGTGGGAGAAAACTACTGTGTGGGCGCACGTCAAGGGTCAGAAGGGAAGTAGTGACATTTTGGAACTCCGATTTTGATGGAATGGTCCGCAGGCGTCATGTCGCGTTTGGAGAGCACCTGATGTGCATAAACAGTGGAAACCCCCCACAAGTGACCCCACTTTGGAATCTAGACCCCTCAAGGAACTTATCTAGATGTGTGGTGAGAACATTGACCCCCCAGGTGTTTCACTAAAGTTTATAGCGCCCGGGCGTGAAAATAAAAAAAATCATATTTTTTCCACAAACATGATCTTTTCATCCCCAAATTTTTTCCCAAGGGTAACTGGAGAAATTGGACCCCAAAAGTTGTTGTCCAATTTTTCCTGAGTACGCTGATACCCCATATGTGGGATAAAACTACTGTATGGGCACACGTCGGGGCTTGGAAGGGAAGTAGTGATGTTTTGGAATGTGGACTTTGATGGAATGGTCTGCGGGCATCATGTCGCATTTGTATAGCCCCTGATGTGCCTAAACAGTGGAAACCCCCCATTTCTAACTCCAACCCTAACCCCAACACACTCCTAACTCCAAACCTAACCCTAACCACAAACCTAACCATAACACAACCCTAAACCTAATCCCAACCCTAACCCTAACTTTAGCCCCAACCCTAACCCTAATTTTAGCCCCAACCCTAACTTTAGCCGAACTCACTTTAGCCCAACTCTAACCCTAATGGGTAAACTGGGGCAGAGGGGGCGATCACTGGGGCAGGGGGGCATCACCATGGCAGGGGGGCCATCACCAGGACAGAGGGGCAATCACCAGGGCAGGGGGCCATCAGCGAGGCAGGGGGCCATCAGCGGGGCAGTGGGCGATCGCCAGGGCAGGGGGCGATTGCTGGAGCAGGGGGTGATCAGGGGGGCAATAAGTGGTGTAGGGGGTGATCACTGGTGCATGGAGGGGGTGATATCTTGTGCGGGGAGGGGGTGATCACTGGGGTGGGGAGGGGGAGATCACTGGTGCAGGGAGGGGGTGATCACTGGGGCAGGGAGAGTGTGATCACCCCCTTCCGGCACCGGTGATCATTCCCTCCCTGCACCAGTGATCACTGGTGCGGAGAGGGGGTGATTACTGGTGCAGGGTGGGAGTGATCACTGGGGCGGGAGGAGGTGATCACTGGGGTGATCACTGGGGCGGGGAGGGTGTGATCACTGGTGCGGGAGGGGGTGATTACTGTTGCAGGGAGGGGGTGATGGCGAAGGCGGGGTCATCGGTGATGGTGGCTGCAGTGGGGTCATCACAGTGGCGGCAGCGGCAGGCGAGGGGCCGGCAGCCATAGTTGACACCACCGCTCCACATCTGATTGGACACTAGCTCCAATCAGATCTGGGGGTGGTGACACAGATCACCTAGCTCCAGCCAATGGCCAATGATATTGCTGCATCGGCCATGGCTGGATTGTAATATTTCACCAAGTTTCATTGGTGAAATATTACAATCGCTCTCATTGAAAGTGAAACAGTCACTTTCAACAGCCAATCAGAGCGATCTTAGATGGGGGGGCAAAGCCTCCCCCCACGGGCTCAAGTACAAGTCCCCCAGGTGACATTTGAGTTAACCCGTTCACCCGACCTGCAGGAACGCGATCCCGCCATGACGTCACATAGGCATCACAGGTCGGATTGGCACCGAATTTCATGATGCCTACGTGGCGTTAAAGGTTGGGTCGTTAGTTGTGGTAGTTATCAGCGAGCACCCTCTGTCCCTTGCACATAGACAGACGGGACCTACACAGTTCTTTACCCACAGGTTACCTTCTCCTCTGGTCACAGCGGTCCAGACTAGTGATGAGCGAGTATACTCGTTGCTCGGGTTTTCCTGAACACGCTCGGGTGACCTCCGAGTATTTGTTAGTGTTCAGAGATTTAGTTTTCATCGCAGCAGCTGAATGATTTACAGCTACCAGCCTGCTTGATTACATGTGGGGATTCCCTAGCAACCAAGCAACCCCCACATGTACTCAGCCTGGCTAGTAGCTGTAAATCATTCAACTGCTGCGATAAAAACTAAATCTCAGAGCAGTCATAAATACTCGGAAAACCCGAGCAACAAGTATACTCGCTCATCACTAGTCTAGATGAATAAGAGTCTGGAAGGCTGCCGTTGTCCAACAGGGAAAATAACTTTTTATTAAACAGTGGTAAGGAAATAAGGCATGCATACAACACTGGTTTTCCTACTCTCCCCATGTCACACTTTCCAACTTCTCCCACATTAGTTGCAGCAGCCAAGATTTAGTGGAATTCCACACGCCGGGGATAATCCTTTCAGAAGCGGGGGCCCTTCCAGAATCCTGAGGCCCATGTTGCAGTTCTTAGACTTGTAGTATTCGGGACCCCTCCTGAGTCCCTGGAGTCCTGGGGAAACAGACCTCTTCCGTCCGGGGGGGTCTGGCAGTGCCCCGCCTGTGAAACACGTCTGCCCTGTTCCACATATTCGGGCAGTTCTAAAGAAGCAACATCTTCCTCTCCCCTTGTGGCTGCAAGTCCAGCCTCTCTGCTGCTGGGCCAGCCCACAATATTAACTGTTGCTGTCCCTAACTATGTACAGTTATTAAAGGGGAACATCACAATACCATACAATACAGGTGTATCATATGACAGTACAGTCTTCTTGCTCTCTTCCTCCCTGAGGAAGAGAGCAAGAACGCTCTTGAAACGCGTAGGCTCAAATAAACTATCTAAAATATATTCCGTGAGCGCGGTCTTCATTTTGCCTAAGACTACTACCCCCAACATCCTTTCGGATTTCTGTGGAGACCTGCTGCTACGGTTATACCTGCATGGGAGTTGTGACCTATTTTCACAACTGCAATAGGTGAGCACATTCCCTACAAAGTCTGTATTTATTTATATACAGTGTGACACATTGGGGGCGCCTTGTGTTTTTTTTTCCTTTTTTTCTTCCTTTTCATGACAGTACAGAGCATAATATCACAAAAGCACATTACCATAATAAACATATAACATATGAATATAAAGTGCACAGGGGTCATAGGGAAGGAGAGGAGGGCGCAACTGAGGGGACCTGCCACCCCCTTACACAATCACCCCCTCCACAAACCACTCAGCGTCCGGACACGCAGGCGCACAAGAAACTCCGGCACGCCGTCATGTGAAGGCGCCGACCGTAAAGCAACACACGCCACATACCATGAGTCACCGCGTCAGATGTCGCAATCGCGCATGCGCATAGACACCGATGGCCCTTACCGCATCACACTCTACTATCGTATCCCACATCTTGTGCGCCTGCGTGTCCGGACGCTGAGTGGTTTGTGTCGGACGCCCCTTTTCCATGACAGGTTGGATTGTGAGTATCCTGTACCTTTATTGGAGGCTAGACATGTGCGCCCACTGACAGGAGGATTTAGCTGCTCATCTATTGGCTGAGCTGTTTGTTTATAAACACAGCAGGAGATGTTTTAGGTGATTGGCACACTACTATGCATGTGGTTTCCGGGTTAGAATATTTTGATTGGAGAACTTGTATATGATACCGATTGGTGAGAGTTGAACATGTGAGGTTTTGTGATGATATGTGAAACCTCATTTGTTAGGTGTGGGTATGCTATAAAATACGATCACAGAGATTGGTCGGTAATCACCATGGATACAATATAGTGTATATGATCCGTCCCAGTCTGTACATGAAACTGAGTATTTTTAAGTGATTGTGTATATAGGTTATGATATGTGTTATTAGTATAATATGACTTGTGTATAAATGTATTTATGTGGTGTTTTTATACTAGTTTTAATACTGTGGCGTGCCTTGCATGGGATTGGTTGCTGTGACTCCACTTCCTATATAAGTCCGCCATTTGTGATTTTCTGTATGCTTGAAAAAGACCTTTTTGGTCGAAACGAAGCAATTTATATGGCATAATAAAGGAATTGTGTTTTGGATACTTCACCCGGATTTGATGCTGTTCTTCATTGCAACTTTGGTATGTACGCTTTCCATATGGTCCAGTGGAGTTAGGACTTGCATCATTATGTCTGATGTGCTGTCAGCAATCTTCTAAAATTTTGGTCTTTATATTCACCAGTCTGAACAGGTTCCTACCTGTTTCCATATACCCTCCAGTCTGAACAGGTTCTTACCTGTTTCCATACACCCGCCTGTATACCAGTTCCTACCAGAGTATCAGCCCGCCTGTCTGCCAGAGTGCCAGCCATGCCCGTCTGCCTGCCTGTATCTCCGTCAAGCCAGTTTGCCCGTCAGGGCCTCTGCCGTACCTGTCCGTCAGCCAGTGTCACAGCCGTGCCTGCCTGCCTGTGTCTAGTTCCCCGGTGGGATCAGCATCCACAGTCAGCCTCCACCCTGGAGTGGTACCTGGTAGCCAGGGCCGGACTGGCCATCGGGCAGTTCTGGCAAATGCCAGAAGGGCCAATGGCAGTAGTGGGCCGCTCGAGTGTGCCGCTGTCGGCACACTCCCCCCGCTGTCGCGGCACACTCCCGGCCCCGCATTCAACTATACCGGCGTCATAGACACCGGTACAGTTGATTGCAATGATGGAGGAGAGAGCGTCCGCTGACGCTTCCTCTCCCATCATTCCCTGCTCTGCCTGCCGCTGACACTGCGGGTGCGCGATGACGTCATATCATCGCGCACCTGCTGTGTGACCGGGCGGGCAGACTGCATCTGCTGAGACCGGAGCCCGGAGCAGCGCGGGGCACGAGGAGAGAGGTGAGTAGAGTGTTTTTTGTTTTTTTTTGTCAATAAGTGATGACTGGATTGTGGAGCTATTGGGGGGGGGCTGGCTGCATTCCATTCCATGGGCCTGTGCTGCATTATATTCTATGGGGCTGGCTGCATTCCATTCCATGGGCCTGTGCTGCATTATATTCTATGGGGCTGGCTGCATTCCATTCTATGGGAGCTGTGCTGCATTATATTCTATAGGGCTGGCTGCATTCCATTCCATGGGCCTGTGCTGCATTATATTCTATGGGGCTGTGCTGCATTCCATTCTATGGGAGCTGTGCTGCATTATATTCTATGGGGCTGACTGCATTCCATTCTATGGGAACTCTGCTGCATTATATTCTATGGGGCTGGCTGCATTATATTCTATGGGGCTGGCTGCATTCCATTCCATGGGCCTGTGCTGCATTATATTCTATGGGGCTGTGCTGCATTCCATTCTATGGGAGCTGTGCTGCATTATATTCTATGGGGCTGACTGCATTCCATTCTATGGGAGCTGTGCTGCATTATATTCTATGAGGCTGGCTGCATTATATTCTATGGGGCTGGCTGCATTCCATTCCATTGGCCTGTGCTGCATTATATTCTATGGGGCTGGCTGCATTCCATTCCATGGGCCTGTGCTGCATTATATTCTATGGGGGCTGTGCTGCATTATATTCTATGGGGCTGGCTGCATTCCATTCTATGGGCCTGTGCTGCATTATATTCTATGGGGCTGACTGCATTCCATTCTATGGGAGCTGTGCTGCATTATATTCTATGGGGCTGGCTGCATTCCATTCCATGGGCCTGTGCTGCATTATATTCTATGGGGCTGGCTGCATTACATTCTATGGGAGCTGTGCTGCATTATATTCTATGGGGCTGACTGCATTCCATTCTATGGGAGCTGTGCTGCATTATATTCTATGGGGCTGGCTGCATTATATTCTATGGGGCTGGCTGCATTCCATTCCATGGGCCTGTGCTGCATTATATTCTATGGGGCTGTGCTGCATTCCATTCTATGGGAGCTGTGCTGCATTATATTCTATAGGGCTGGCTGCATTCCATTCCATGGGCCTGTGCTGCATTATATTCTATGGGGCTGTGCTGCATTCCATTCTATGGGAGCTGTGCTGCATTATATTCTATGGGGCTGACTGCATTCCATTCTATGGGAGCTGTGCTGCATTATATTCTATGGGGCTGGCTGCATTATATTCTATGGGGCTGGCTGCATTCCATTCTATGGGCCTGTGCTGCATTATATTCTATGGGGCTGTGCTGCATTCCATTCTATGGGAGCTGTGCTGCATTATATTCTATGGGGCTGTGCTGCATTCCATTCTATGGGAGCTGTGCTGCATTATATTCTATGGGGCTGGCTGCATTATATTCTATGGGGCTGGCTGCATTCCATTCCATGGGCCTGTGCTGCATTATATTCTATGGGGCTGGCTGCATTCCATTCCATGGGCCTGTGCTGCATTATATTCTATGGGGACTGTGCTGCATTATATTCTATGGGGCTGGCTGCATTCCATTCTATGGGCCTGTGCTGCATTATATTCTATGGGGCTGACTGCATTCCATTCTATGGGAGCTGTGCTGCATTATATTCTATGGTAAGAGAAACACAGTAGTGACACCAAACTCCAATTATCAATATAGAATTGAATATATACCATAAACCATAATTAATGGGTCACCCACTGTGCTAGTTGTAATGGAAAACCATTAAGAGGTGGAGAGCAAGGTTCCCAACACAAGGACCCGAACCAAATGAGAACAAGACAGGGAATATTGAATTATTTAATTTATTAATAGATAACAATAGTGACAATCATTTATTGGAAAAATAAAAATAAAACTCAATTAAAATACATATATTAATAATTTACAAAAAATTGTGCACTTAAAAAAACCGCAAGATCATAGGGCAAGCCAAATACTATAAAAATATATATGGCAATTGATCTCAATATATATACTAAAAAAGATTTAAAGAGAAGGAAAAGAAGTATATAAAAATAAAAATATGTGTCAGTGATAAAAATCTCATAAAAAACTGCAATTAATTTACTCACAAATCTCACAAATCTCAAAGTGGCCTCGTGAAAAAATATATATAAGGTGCTATGTGCAACAATACCAGTTACCACCAAAAACTCATGAAAATATAAGAAAATGTCCAGAAGGCCAAAAAGGTGCAATGTGCAAATATAGATGAGAAATTGCCAGACGGTCACACAAAGTGCAGTGTGCCAATGAACTTAGAACAAATATCAATTACTTACAATAATCAATAGAGGGAATGACCCCAGGCTGCCAGCGGTTTAATGTTGTGCACCCCGACGCGCGTTTCAGACACGCAGTCCTTCGTCAGGGGTAGTGTGACACTACCCCTGACGAAGGACTGCGTGTCTGAAACGCGCGTCGGGGTGCACAACATTAAACCGCTGGCAGCCTGGGGTCATTCCCTCTATTGATTATTGTAAGTAATTGATATTTGTTCTAAGTTCATTGGCACACTGCACTTTGTGTGACCGTCTGGCAATTTCTCATCTATATTTGCACATTGCACCTTTTTGGCCTTCTGGCCATTTTCTTATATTTTCATGAGTTTTTGGTGGTAACTGGTATTCTTGCACATAGCACCTTATATATATTTTTTCACGAGGCCACTTTGAGATTTGTGAGATTTGTGAGTAAATTAATTGCAGTTTTTTATGAGATTTTTATCACTGACACATATTTTTATTTTTATATACTTCTTTTCCTTCTCTTTAAATCTTTTTTAGTATATATATTGAGATCAATTGCCATATATATTTTTATATTTTTATAGTATTTGGCTTGCCCTATGATCTTGCGGTTTTTTTAAGTGCACAATTTTTTGTAAATTATTAATATATGTATTTTAATTGAGTTTTATTTTTATTTTTCCAATAAATGATTGTCACTATTGTTATCTATTAATAAATTAAATAATTCAATATTCCCTGCCTTGTTCTCATTTGGTTCGGGTCCTTGTGTTGGGAACCTTGCTCTCCATTATATTCTATGGGGCTGGCTGCATTCCATTCCATGGGCCTGTGCTGCATTATATTCTATGGGGCCTGTGCTGCATTATATTCTATGGGGGCTGGCTGCATTACATTCTATGGGGGCTGTGCTGCATTATATTCTATGGGGGCTGTGCTGCATTACATTCTATGGGGGCTGGCTGCATTACAGTCTATGGGGGCTGTGCTGCATTACATTCTATGGGGGCTGTGCTGTATTACATTCTATGGGGGCTGTGCTGTATTACATTCAATGGGGGCTGTTGTCATGATTCCCCAATGGCATGGGAACATCAGAAACACAAAATAACAAACTAGCCCTCGGGTGATGGAAACTCAAGCTGACCGTGACCTAAATCTACCACACAACTAACAGTAGCCAGGAAGCATTCCTACGGCTGCCTAGATGCCATGCGCCAGCCGGAGAACTAACTACGCCTGGAAGAGGAAGGAACAGACCTGGCTTACCTCTAGTGAAATTCCCCAAAGATGATAGTAGCCCCCACATATATTAACGGTGAGTTCAGAGGAAAAGACATACACAGTATGAAGGTAGATTTAGCAAAGCGAGGTCCACTTACTAGATAGAGGAAGGATACAAAAGAGGACTTCACGGTCAGCTGAAAAACCCTTTCAAAAACCCATCCTGAAATTACTTTAAGACTCCTGTGTCAACTCATGACACAGGAGTGGCAATTTCAGTCCACAAGAGCTTCCAGTAACAGGAAATGACAAACTGTAAACTGGACAAAAAATACAAAACAAAAAGGACAAGAGTCCACTTAGCTGATCAGCAGACTGGTAGCAGGAACATGCAACTGAAAGACTCAGGTTACAATGATGACCGGCAAGGAAGTGACTGGAGAGCAAGGCTAAATAGGGAACTCCCAAAACTGATGGAAGCAGGTGAGCTGAGGCAGAAAAGAACACACAAGTCTCCAGTACCACCAGCCACCACTAGGGGAGCCCAAAAAGCGGATCACAACAGGCTGTGCTGTATTACATTCAATGGGGGCTGTGCTGTATTACATTCTGTGGGGGCTGTGCTGTATTATAGTCTATGGGGGCTGTGCAGCATTACATTCTATGGGGCTGTGCTGTATTATAGTCTATGGGGGCTGTGCTGTATTACATTCTATGGGGACTGAGCTGTAATGCTGGATACAGCTGTAATTATATGTTATATAGTCGTGTTAAGGTCTTGTCACATTTAGCGACGCTGCAGCGATCCAGACAACGATCCCGATCGCTGCAGCGTCGCTGTTTGGTCGCTGGAGAGCTGTCACACAGACCGCTCTCAAGCGACCAACGATGCCGAGGTCCCCGGGTAACCAGGGTAAACATCGGGTTACTAAGCGCAGGGCCGCGCTTAGTAACCCGATGTTTACCCTGGTTACCAGCGTAAAAGTAAAAAAACCCAAACACTACATACTTACCTTCCGCTGTCTGTCCCCCGGCGTTCTGCTTCTCTGCACTGTGTAAGCACAGCGGCCGGAAAGCAGAGCGGTGACGTCACCGCTGTGCCCTGCTTTCCGGCTGGCACTTACACAGTGCAGAGAAGCAGAACGCCGGGGGACAGACAGCGGAATGTAAGTATGTAGTGTTTGTTTTTTTTACATTTTACACTGGTAACCAGGGTAAACATCGGGATACTAAGCGCGGCCCTGCGCTTAGTAACCCGATATTTACCCTGGTTACCATTGTAAAACATCGCTGGTATCGTTGCTTTTGCTGTCAAACACAACGATACACGGCGATCTGACGACCAAATAAAGTTCTGAACTTTAATCAACGACCAGCGATATCACAGCAGGATCCTGATCGCTGCTGCGTGTCAAACACAACAATATCGCTAGCCAGGACGCTGCAACGTCACGGATCGCTAGCGATATCGTTTAGTGTGACGGTACCTTTACACTCCCCTCACTTCTTGTAGCCTACAAGTGTACAAAGATATCATACAGTCACCATGCGACAAGTGGGCCTGTGTGACTTCAAATGCCAGGGCTGAATTTTAGTCCCAGTCCGGCCCTGCTGGTAGCTACCTACTGCACAAGTCTGACCTCACCATCGGAGGCACCAGCGAACACCTAGGAAGCTACCTAGTTACGCCCCTTCCAGGGAAGTCTGGTCTGTGGTCCAGTGGGGCCACACCCCCGCATGCCCGCGCCAACCAGTCTGGGCGCGAGCGTTACAATAAGGTCTGTAAGACCAAACAAAATTTCAGGGAGAGCTGTTCTTAGGATTGATAGAGAGGCAAATCAGAACCCCCGCTTGACTGCAAAAGACCTTTAAAAAGATTTAGCAGACTCTGGAGTTGTGGTACATTGTTTTACTGTTCAGAGACACCTGCACAAATATGGCTTTCATGGATGAGTCATCAGAAGAAATTTCTCCTGGGTGCTCACCTTAAAATTCAGCTTCAAAAGTATGCAAAAGAACATCTAAACATGCCTTATGCATGGAAACAAGTCCTGTGGACTGATAAGGTTAAACTAGAACTCTTTGACTGCAATAATCAAAGGTATGTGTGGAGGAAAAAGGGCTCAGAATTTCAGGAAAAGAACATCTTGCCAACCATTAAGCAAGGTGGTGGGTCAATCCTGCTTTGGAGTTGTATTGCAGCCAATGGCACGGGGAACATTTCACAGGTAGAGAGAAGAATGGATTCAATGATGTTGCAACAAATTATTGATTTAAACATAACACCAAAAAAAGCTGAAGTTGAAAAGAGGATGGCTTCTACAAATGGATAATGATCCTAAACACACGTCAACATCCACAATAGACTACCTCAAAAGGCACAAGCTGAAGGCTTTAGAATGGCCCTCACAGTCCCCTGACCCAAACATCATTGAAAATCTGTGGCTAGACCTCAAAATAGCAGTGCATGCAAGACGACCCAGGAATCTCACCGAACTGGAAGAATTTTCTAAGGAAGAATAGAAGAAAATCCCTGAAACGAGAATTGTAAGACTTTTGGCTGGTTGCAAAAAGCTTTTACAAGCTGTGATACTTGCAAAATGGGGTGCTACTACGTACTAACCATGCAGGGCGTCCAATCTTTTGCATTGGCCCATTTTCCATTTTGTAATTTTTAAATTGTAAATTATGAAAATATGTATTTTTTTTTGTCTAAAATACAAAGGAAATGTGTAATCTTTTACTATATGACTTTTAGAGATCGTTTCATTTTCCACTTGCTTAATTGTTCACAATAACAGTCATTTTGACCAGGGGTGCCCAAACTTTTACATGCCACTGTATATTTTATGTTTAAATTGATATTTATATTTAGATATTGGGATTATATCAGATATTATATTTCAGTAACATTTAGCACAGTGCCCAGAAACCCTCTTTCTTTGTGGCTCAGGTTATGTATTTCCTTCGTGAATATTGTACTCACTTGGAGGTTATGAGGGTTTAGTTCCTAGTACACTGGCCCTTTTAAATGCAGTAGGCTTTTATTTGTTTCCATGGACTTAGTTAAAGAGGTTGTCCATTACTAGGACAACCCCTTCTTCATGTAAATGTTTAGTGACAATAAAATAAGAATGTGAGAGCAGTCACAGCCCAATCCTGAATTCCTATTCATGTTTAATTCATACGAAGGCAGGGCCAGTGACGGCAGCGCTGATTAGGTGCCAGGCTCACGTGTCATAAAAACTGCATGAGAGTCCCGGGAATGTGAATGCCGACACTGCTGGAACGGTACCTGGACGGGAGATGAGTATAGGCTTTTTTATTTTATTGGCGCCAAAAATTTAGATTAAGAAGGGATTGTCCTAATAGTGAACAACCCCTTTAATACCATCGCCGCTGCTGGTAGAGCACATGCACTGTTTTCTGATACCACTAATTTCCTGATGTGTGCAATCATGTGATCGCACGCATTAGACACATGCGTTGCAGCTCGCACTTACAGGACGTTTCCTTAGCATGCATGGGATTCAGCAGACATGCGATTCGCCGCTGACACCACCCGTGACTGGTAACACATACATGGCATCTCCCTATTGGTAGACGACTTGTATATCTAGGCAGTTGTCCCTTACCCTGGACATGCACACCGGTAGAAGCAAGGCGAAACAGCACCAGCACACAGTGGCTAGCCTAGCACTCCTCTGGCAGTTATCTAATTTCTTTCAGGTAACCTTTCAGGTAACCTTACCTTCTTACCAAGTTCTGTTGTGTTGCTGCTATTAGGTGTTTAAGAAAGTGGGGATCTAACTAATCTAGTTTCTATGGTGGTGATAGGCTTACATTAAATTATAGCACTTGCACTTTACTACTCTACACCACTAGCTATTTTATGTGGTACCATCTTGTGTATTATGTCATAGGTTACTCCAGACTCATTATGTGTCACTAACATGAGGTGTTCCCTGTTATTTTATTATCTTTTATGTATCTTTTTAAAAAAAAATAAATGTATTTTTAATATTGAGAATTTTTGCATAAATCTCTTCTTAACTTGGGATTAACAATTATATCATGAGTGGTGGTTATTATTTATGGTAATAATGCCTCCCATTCTGCCTCCTTATAGTAATGTCCCTTTGTGCCTCCTTATAGTACTTCCTCTGTTGTGACTATTTAGAGTAGTGTTCCAATGCTCCTACCTATAGTAATGCCCCCATTGTTTCTCCATAAAGTAATACCCCCATTGCATTTCTATAGAGTAATGCCCACTATTGTGCCTCAATGATGTAATGCTCCCATTGTGCCTCCTTATTATATTATTATTGCCCCCCACAGTGCTTTCTTATTGTAGTAATATTAGTCCCACTGGCCATTATTGTAGTTATATTGTTCCCTATAGCTCCTTATTATAATAATATTGCCCTATATTGTGCCAGGTATTATGTCCAATATATGTAGAATCACAACTAAATAATAAAATAAATAGTTCGCAGTGTAATGCATAGATGAGCCAATAGATCCTTTGTATGGGGGAGTCAGGAGAGATAGATGTCAGTTGAACCATCGTTGGGCTGACAGCTGTCCAATACATTGATATCAATCCAAAGATAACAATAATGATGGAAATAAAGTGCTTAATGCAGAAATATCAGTGGTAGTAAGAATAAAGTGCAAGTGCCAATATAAGCCAAGGAATATTCTGCAACCTAGAGTTAGTTATAGTCAGTGATCAGCATTGAGGTAGAGTAAATGACAGGAAGAAGCGTGGCGAAACAGCGGTGTCGGGGTGGTAGCCATGGTACATGCAGACTCCACACTTCTATGGCTGTAGGTAAAAGCACATGTTACTTTAACCCCTTCATGACCCAGCCTATTTTGGCCTTAATGACCTTGCCGTTTTTTGCAATTCTGACCAGTGTCCCTTTATGAGGTAATAACTCGGGAACGCTTCAACGGATCGTAGCGATTCTGAGATTGTTTTTTCGTGACATATTGGGCTTCATGTTAGTGGTAAATTTAGGTCGATAATTTCTGCGTTTATTTGTGAAAAAAATGGAAATTTGGCGAAAATTTTGAAAATTTTGCAATTTTCACATTTTGAATTTTTATTCTGTTAAACCAGAGAGTTATGTGACACAAAATAGTTAATAAATAACATTTCCCACATGTCTACTTTACATCAGCACAATTTTGGAAACAACATTTTTTTTTGCTAGGAAGTTATAAGGGTTAAAATTTGACCAGTGATTTCTCATTTTTACAACAAAATTTACAAAACCATTTTTTTTAGGGACCACCTCACATTTGAAGTCAATTTGAGGGTTCTAAATGGCTGAAAATACCCAAAAGTGACACCATTCTAAAAACTGCACCCCTCAAGGTGTTCAAAACCACATTCAAGAAGTTTATTAACCCTTCAGGTGTTTCACAGCAGCAGAAGCAACATGGAAGTAAAAAATGAACATTTAACTTTTTAGTCACAAAAATGATCTTTTAGCAACAATTTTTTTATTTTCCCAAGGGTAAAAGGAGAAACTGGACCACGAACGTTGTTGTCCAATTTGTTCTGAGTACGCTGATACCTCATATGTGGGGGTAAACCACTGTTTGGGCGCACGGCAGAACTCGGAAGGGAAGGAGCGCCATTTGACTTTTTGAATGAAAAATTGGCTCCAATCTTTAGCGGACACCATGTCGCGTTTGGAGAGCCCCCGTGTGCCTAAACATTGGAGCTCCCCCACAAGTGACCCCATTTTGGAAACTAGACACCCCAAGGAACTTATCTAGATGCATAGTGAGCACTTTAAACCCCCAGGTGCTTCACAAATTGATCCGTAAAAATGAAAAAGTACTTTTTTTTTCACAAAAAAATTATTTTAGCCTCAATTTTTTAATTTTCACATGGGCAACAGGATAAAATGGATCCTAAAATTTGTTGGGCAATTTATCCTGAGTACACTGATACCTCACATGTGGGGGTAAACCACTGTTTGGGCACATGGTAAGTCTCGGAAGGGAAGGAGCGCCATTTGACTTTTTGAATGAAAAATTATCTCCATCGTTAGCGGACACCATGTCGCGTTTGGAGAGCCCCTGTGTGCCTAAACATTGGAGCTCCCCCACAAGTGACCCCATTTTGGAAACTAGACCCCCCAAGGAACTTATCTAGATGCATAGTGAGCACTTTAAACCAACAAGTGCTTCACAGAAGTTTATAACGCAGAGCCGTGAAAATAAAAGATAATTTTTCTTTCCTCAAAAATGATTTTTAGCCCAGAATTTTTTATTTTCCCAAGGGTAACAGGAGAAATTGGACCCCAAATGTTGTTGTCCAGTTTGTCCTGAGTACGATGATACCCCATATGTGGGGGTAAACCACTGTTTGGGTGCACGGCAGGGCTTGGAAGGGAAGGCACGCCATTTGGCTTTTTGAATGGAAAATTAGCTCCAATCATTAGCGGACACCATGTCGCGTTTGGAGAGCTCCTGTGTGCCTAAACATTGGAGCTTCCCCATAAGTGACCCCATTTTGGAAACTAGACCTCCCAACGAACTAATCTAGATGTGTGGTGAGCACTTTGAACCCCCAAGTGCTTCACAGAAGTTTATAACGCAGAGCCGTGAAAATAAAAAATCATTTTTCTTTCCTCAAAAATAATTTTTTAGCCTGCAATTTTTTATTTTCCCAAGGGTTACAGGAGAAATTGGACCCCAAAAGTTGTTGATCAGTTTCTCCTGAGTACGCTGGTACCCCATATGTGGGAGTAAAGCACTGTTTGGGCACACGTCGGGGCTCGGAAGGGAGAGAGCACCATTTTACTTTTTCAACGCAAGATTGGCTGGAATCAATGGTGGCGCCGTGTCGCGTTTGGAGACCCCCTGATGTGCCTAAAAAGTGGAAACCCCTCAATTCTAACTCCAACACTAACCCCAACACACCCCTAACTCTAATCCCAACCCTAACCACAACCCTAACCCCAACACACCCCTAACCCTAGTCTTACCCCTAATTCCAACCCTAAGGCTATGTGCTCACGTTGCGGATTTGTGTGGATTTTTCCGCAGTTTTTGAAAAATCTGCAGGTAAAACGCACTGCGCTTTACCTGCGGATTTACCGCGGATTTCCAGTGTTTTTTGTGTGGATTTCACTTGCGGATTCCTATTATGGAGCAGGTGTAAAACGCTGCGGAATTGCACAAAGAATTGACATGCTGCGGAAAATACAACGCAGCGTTTCCGCGCTGTATTTTCCGCACCATGGGCACAGCGGATTTGGTTTTCCATAGGTTTACGTGGTACTGTAAACGTGATGGAAAACTGATACGAATCCGCAGCGACCAATCCGCTGCGGATCCGCAGCCAAATCCGCACCGTGTGCACATAGCCTAATTCTAACCCTAATTCCAACCCTAACCCTAATTCTAACCCTAATTCTAACCCTAATTCTAACCCTAGCCCTAAGTGCAACCCTAGCCCTAAGTGCAACCCTAGCCCCAAGTGCAACCCTAGCCCCAAGTGCAACCCTAGCCCTAAGTGCAACCCTAAGTGCAACCCTAAGTGCAACCCTAGCCCTAAGTGCAACCCTAAGTGCAACCCTAAGTGCAACCCTAAGTGCAACCCTAAGTGCAACCCTAAGTGCAACCCTAGCCCTAAGTGCAACCCTAAGTGCAACCCTAGCCCTAAGTGCAACCCTAAGTGCAACCCTAAGTGCAACCCTAGCCCTAAGTGCAACCCTAAGTGCAACCCTAAGTGCAACCCTAGCCCTAAGTGCAACCCTACCCCTAACCCTACCCCTAACCCTACCCCTAACCGTACCCCTAACCCTACCCCTAACCCTAACCCTAATGGAAAAACAAAAATAATTATATTTTCTGTATTTTATTATTGTCCCTACCTATGGGGGTGATAAAGGGGGTGATTTATTTACTATTTTTTTTATTTTGATCGCTGTGATAGAACTTATCACAGCGACCAAAATGTGCAGGAACGAATCTGCCGGCTGGCAGATTCGGCGGGCGCACTGCACATGCACCCGCCATTTTCCAAGATGGTGGCGCCCATGAAGCAGACGGCCGGACACCGGGAGGGACATCGGAGCTAGGTAAGTATGGGGGGGTGGGACCGGAACACGGGGGGGGGATCAGAGGACCTGGGGAGCGGACAGGAGGACCGGGGGAGCCGACAGGAGGGTGGAGGGGAGCGGAACGGAGATCGGGGCAAAAAGGACGACTGGGGAGGCGATCGGTGGGGTGGGGTGGGGGCAGATCGGGGTCTCCAGCCATGGCAGATGCTATTGCAGCATCGGCCATGGCTGGATTGTAATATTTCACCATTTTCATAGGTGAAATATTACAAATCGCTCTGATTGGCAGTTTCACTTTCAACAGCCAATCAGAGCGATCGTAGCCACGGGGGGGTGAAGCCACCCCCCCTGGGCTGAAGTACCACTCCCCCTGTCTCTGCAGATCGGGTAAAATGGGAGTTAACCCCTTCACCCGATCTGCAGGGACGCGATTATTCTGTGACACAGCATATGCGTCACAGGTCGGATTGGCACCGACTTTCATGACGCATACGCTGTGTCACAGGTCGGGAAGGGGTTAAATAGATCCTGTAATTTACCTCAATGCTGAATATTCCTTGGATTATATTGGCACTTGCACTTTATTCCTATCACCATTGATTTTTCTGCATTGAGTACTTTATTTCCATCATTGTTGTTATCTTTGCACTGAAATCTATATTTTTGCATCGTAGCAGTAATTCGTATTTAGGGCAGCATGGTGGCTCAGTGGTTTGCACTGCAGCCTTGCAGAGCTGGAGTCCTGGGTTCAACAACATCTGCAAGGAGTTTGTATGTTGTCCCTGTGTTTGCGTGGGTTTCCTCTGTGTTCTCCAGTTTCCTCCCATATTCCAAAGACATACTGATAGGGAATTTAGATTGTGAGCCCCATCAGGGACAGTGCTGAGGAATATGTTGGCGCTATATAAATAAAGAGAGATTATTATAGATTATTATATTTAAATCTCTGCATGATATCTGTATGCTACAGTTGGGTAATCCTTGTTTATTTTCAATCTATTCCAATTTTATATGAATTTTCAATAAAATATGTTTATTTTAAGAATATGTGCAACGTATGTGTCTTCTTAGCCTGAGATAGCATGTCCCAGGTACTGTTTTTTTACTTTAGTTCTGAAGGGTTATGCAGGATAAAGGTTGCAGAAACTTTTCTGTCAAACAGGCTTCTACATTTATCGGAATCCCAGCATAAATATGAGGAAGTTGGTTAATTATATTCCAGATTTTATTGCACCTATTAAATGCACTATAAATTATAATTATACAGCGTTATGTAAATAAAGTAAAATCACTGTATAATGAAATGATTTGCAATGTTCAAACTTAATTTAGTTTCACATTTGCAAGATTGCTGAGAAAATTTTTATGAACTCGAACATCCTTGTTTGGAACCAAAGGATAAAAAAAAATTGTCCAACACAATTCACAGAAAAGACTGTAACAAATCTAATAACCAAATAGCTTCTTCCCATAGGAAGAGAGAGTGAGGTCTCTAGTGCCACCTACTAGAAGAAGCAATCCTTAAAGTGAACCTGTCACCAGTTTTGGCCGATAAGAGATACGGCCATCACCTTTCAGGGCTGATATACAGCACTCTATAAGGCTGCCGTCACACTAGCAGTGTTTGGTCAGTATTTTACATCAATATGTGTAAGCCAAAACCAGGAGTGGAACAATTAGAGGAAAAGTATAATATATACAGAAGTGGTGCATATGTTTCTATCACCCACTCCTGGTTTTGGCTTGCAAATACTGATGTAAAATACTGACCAAATACTGCTAGTGTGACGGCAGCCTAATGCTGTATATCTGCCCCCAGCCTGATCTGTAAGAGAAGAAAAATAACTTTTATTATACTCACCTACGGGGCGGTCCGGTCCGATGGGTGTCCCTGGTCTTGGTCCGGTGCCTCCTATCTTCTTACGATCCCGTCCCCCTGCTTGCTTTGTGTGGATGACGCGTCCCTTCATCATCCGCACAGGTTCCCCAACACCGTGCTCCAGGGCAGGCATACTTCTCTGCCCTGTCGATTGCTATTTGACCTTTCCCGGTGCCTGCGCACTGCAGTACTTTACTCTGCCCTCAACAGAGCAGATAAATACGCCTGCGCAGGAGCGCGGTGCTGAGGAGATGCGTCATCCACACGATGCAAGAGGAGGCGGCATCGCAAGAAGGGAGGCTCCGGACAAACAAGAATGACACTCATCAGACCAGACTGCCCCTCAGGTGAGTATAATAAAAGTTATTTTTCTTCTCTTGCTGGTCGGGTTGGGGCAGATGTACAGTATTATAGAATCCTGTATATCAGCCCTAAATCATATCGGCCAAACCTGGTGGCAGGTTGCCTTTAAAATGAATATTGGCCTTTTACCGAGCCTTGCCATATGACTTAGGATAAGAAGCCAAGCCAGGATCTCCATTTGCTATACAAAGCAGTGCACAAGCACTGCTATGTATAGCTAACATCATGGTTGTTCTGCCAATTTATGAGCAGCAAAGATAAATATTCATAGCGTAGTAACAGTTACAACCCTTAGAGGTCATTAGTTACCCATTTATCCTGTTTCTGTATACATGAGTGTTTCTCCTTTAAGAAGTAGTGTGTTCTGGTTAGAACTGCCCCCTCAGCTCCCCAAGGAGAAGAAGATATGCAGACATTTTTCCCGGGCTTTCTTAGTGATACATACGTGTTCCTGGTTCTCACTCCCTACAATCACTCCTCCAGTCAAATGGATCCCAGTGAGAGTTATAATGCAGTCATGAGTTTGTGTTAGAATCTGTATATGTGAGCCTTATGCAGCCTCCGTATAGCATATTGTGAAGTAAGTTATATTGTGCTCTGTATCCTCCAGTTTAGTGATAATGCTCTTTGCTCTGCATATAGATAGGTGCATTTCTGTATGTAGTAGGACAGTGCTAGTAGCATTCCTGTATGTGCACCCTGTATCATTCTGTTGTTCTGTGACATGCCAGTACTGGTATGCTGTTTTTTTCTTTGTAGTTTTTACCGTTATCAAGTTCACATTATCATCTCAATAAATATAGACTTAAGAATCCATACAGTCTCTTTACTGGGGAAATGGATGACGGTTAAGCTGTATGCTGAAATCCACACAGCATCATACGTGGAGGAAGGCAGAATAGTAAAAACGGGACGCCGGTTGCAGGCGGTGGTTGCAAAGACTGTACAGGACCGCTACCACCCAGACTTCACTGCATACGGGTATTACAGCAGCCACCATACAGCTGCAGGAAACAAGAATCCAGGCCCCAGTAAGAACGGATTAGTTACCTTCAGTGAAACTGATAGCCGGTCGCAGGCTGTAGTTGATCAGACTGTATGGGACCGCTAACACCCACACTGCTCCGCATACGGGTATCACAGCAGCCGCCATACAGCCGCAGAACGAGAGTGCAGCCCGCCAACAAGTGCTATGCCATTCCCGCCATGCAGAAGTCCACCCACGCATAGACTCAGTTTCTCACCAAAATACTCAGCAGTACGCAGCTAAGCTCATAATGTCTCAAAGCAACACATCCTCACTCAAAACGAGGTCACGAGCAGGCTCTAGCAAGTCGTCAATATCAGAGCTTGCTGCTGTCGCTCGCGCCAAAGCAGCCAAAGCGAGGTCCTCCTTCACCGAACAAGAGTTGCATCGAAAGCTGAGACAAGCAGAGCACAAAGCAGCAAAGGTACGTCGGAGGGCAGACCAATATGCAGAAACTGCACGCCTGCAAGCAGAAACCGCATGTTTGCAGGCAGAGCAAGAGGCGGAGAGTGCGCGCCTGCGAGCGTCTCTAGAAAGGTTTGTGACAGACAAAGAGATGGGAGCTGCAATAGCTAAAGCAGAGTACTTGGAAGCTATGAATGATCCTGATTATGGAAGACGCAGCAACGTTCTCGGAATAGATCTAGAGAAGCAAGATCCAGCGCGTCGCAGAGTATGTCTATCAACATTTCGGCATTCCACCCTGATGCACTACATCGACCAGCCTGTGCCGATCACCAGCGATCCAACCCCAAACTTCGCCACTACAAACAAGAAGGCATCCAGCACAGAGCTGTCAACCACAGCTACTGTTCCACCGAGCAGAAGGTACAGCGTCCGTCCCGCCTTAAATAAACACTTTCTTCACCAGAAAGGTACTATACAGACTATCTGAAGCCAGGAGCGTCTCACAGGTATGGTGATACACCATGCACTAGACATGACTGTAACACACCGGCTCGTACAAGCACTGACCAAGACACCATGGACTTTTTCAAAGTTCTTTGCCCACCGAGAACTGGTTACAAAAAGACTTGTAAAGTTCACTGATAAAGCCGATAATTATAGGTCATGGCGAGCCGTATTCCAGAACACCATTCAGGGTCTGGACCTTTCTAGTAGTGAGGAGTTAGATCTGCTGGTAAAGTGGCTCGGAAGTGAGTCGGTCGAGCATGCCAAAAGACTAAGATCCAAGAAGTATCGTTTCTCCTTGCGGAGATTGACATGCTAAGCATGCCGAGATGAGGACACTTAAAGCCCCAATGCTCCTCTGGGAAATATGCTAATTATGCAAATTGTCTCTTCAGAGAGGAAGAGAACTAGAACTCTAGTGCCACCTATTGGAAGGTAGCAATCCTACAAGTCAACGTCGTCCCTTTACCGAGCCTTGTCACATGACTTAGGATAATAGCCAAACCAGAATCTTAATTTGCAGACACTGTGTTTCGGGATACTGCCCCTCGTTAGTGCAAAGTGGAAATCTGGTTTGGCTGTGTGAGAGGCGTCCAACCGATATCCAAGAAGTATCGTTTTTCCTTGCGGAGATTGACATGCTAAGCATGCCGAGATGAGACTTAAAGCCGCAATGCTCCTCTGGGAAATATGCTAATTAAAAGACTAAGAGACATTAATATAAAGCATCCACACATAGGTCTACGTAAAGTGTGGGAAAGACTTGATGAAGTCTATGGCTCCATAGAAGTCATAGAGAATGCTTTATACAAAAGAATTGATGGTTTCCCTAAGATAGGGTCTAAAGGTTATCGAAAGTTTAGAGAATTGATTGATTTATTGATAGAGTTACAGGTTGTCCAGGAGGAAGGACACTTGCCCAGATTGGCATTCTTAGACACTGCTAGGGGTGTCATTCCGAAGTGCAAAAACTTCCTTACAATCTACAAGAAAAGTGGGTTACATATGGTTCACGGTATAATCAGACTTATTACGTACCTTTCCCTCCTTTCACTGTATTTGTAGATTTTGTCACCCAACTAGCTAGGATCAGAAATGACCCTAGTTTTGACTTCACTCTGTCATGTTCCACTGCCCCCGGTGTCAAACCCAGTAGGACACCCGTGGTAGTCCACAAAACTAATATTGTTTCTACAGGGCCCCCTCACAGTACGAGTAAGCCCCATCCAGAAGAGGACAAACCTCTAGCTTTACTCCTGGGAAGAGATATACTATGAGTCCACAAGACTAGAGAATATATCAACAGCTTCCAGAATGCTCCATACGCACAGAGGCTCGACCTTGGATGGGTCATTATAGGAGACGTCTGTCTAGGAGGATCACAAAAGCCGACCTCAGTCAACAGTATGCTTAGTAGCACACTAGAAAATGGATGTCCGTCTCTCTTCCAGCCATGTCATAATAGTCTGCTGGTAAAGGAATTACCGAGCAGCACCTCCCTACCTTGCCCTTTCTCAGTTCATGCCAACGAAGACCATGCCTGTGAAGGTGAACAAGATCACATATGATGTACACACTCTTCCATAGGACAAAGGAAGACAACAAGACAGCGATGTCTATAGGAGACAGGATGTTCTTGGACATCATGGATAGAAAAATAGTCAAGGACAAGTCGAACAGTTGGGTCGCACCTTTACCATTTTGACCTCAGAGAAGACGCCTTCCCAACAACAGGGAACTGGTCTACAACCGATTCATCTCCCTCAGACACAAGCTTCAGAAGTCACGAGAGACGAAGGAACATTTCTTTACCTTCATGGGGAAGATATTCCAGAACCACGCAGAGATTGCACCTGCACTTCGGCACTCAGAGGAGTGTTGGTACTTGCCCATCTTCAGAGTGTACCATCCTAAGAAGCCAGGTCAGATAAGAGTGGTATTCGACTCAAGTGCCAAATGCGAAGATGTCTCATTGAATGATGTCCTATTGTCGGGCCCAGACCTCAACAACAGACTTCTAGAAGTACACAATAAAAATCTATAGGCAGGCGCTAGTGTAATTAATAAAAAAGGGGGGTATTAGCTGCAAACAGGACAATACCACAACATTGTCAAATCCTAAACATAATAAACACTATAAAGTTTGCGCTAGAAATACTCTTTCTAGCAGTAGAAAAGAGAGACATATTTATTAGACGTATAATTAAAAATATAACTGGTCGATCAATTATCATAAAAATTCAAGATAGGAGTATTGTCTTGAATATAAAAGTCAAATTAGTCCAAATACTGTCCTGATTAACCAGTTAAATTAGTCCAAAAAATGTCCTCACTAAACAGTTGGTGCACAAAGTTTCCCAATTTTATGGACTTACAAACCAATCTGCAGAAAGTTCGTAGTGCTGAAGTTACCTCTCTCAAAATGGTGCTGTAGTCCGAAGTACGAAGTTTCTACTCAGGTCTTCTTTTGTGAGGATGATGGTAGCAGCTTAAGAGGAGAAATTTCTTCAGGAGCGTTGTCCCGGCCGGTGACACACGCTCCCTGAGCCTCCTTCCCGGCGGTGCGCGAGTGCAATGAGCTCGTGGTTAAGGTCCGTGGTATGGCGATCAACTGGCAGGACCTTGTGTGATGTCAGCTGTCATGTGACTAGCGGGGGTATGAAGCGTCGTTGATTCCCCTTCTTGAAGAACCATATACGCGAAACGCGAGTCAAGGGTTCTCAGCAGGAGGACCTATACCTTATTTAGTCATTATGGGTGAGTTCTAAACATTCTTAGGGGTACGTGTGATTTCCTTTTTGGGGGGTTTGCCCTGTGGGACTTACCTTATGTTATGCATTAGCAGCTCCCTTCACCTGTACCCATTATTAATGTGATGGTTATATACACTGAAACTATTGAGGCTTCATGTTTACACACCCTTAGCGTTTTGATTATTCTTTACTATTTGGTCCACCTGCTGTACCAGCAGGTTTCTACACTTGTCCCTCTTCCTTTGTTCTATTTTTTGGTTATACTTTACATATATGGAATTTTGTCTAATAAATGATTATTCGATTTCACGCTACCTCTCGGTGTCTATTGTACTCCATGGTGCTCTGTGTTTTCCTTCGTGAATAGTCTATACGACCCCCTGGGGTTCGCAGCTCCAGTAACTATCCAAGGCAAATTGAGGCTGAGAGACTTCACCCAAGACACATCTGATTGGGACGATCCACTTCCGGCAGAAAAGGCAGACCTATGGGCAGAGTGGATGAAGTCTCTCAAAGCCTTGACTGACCTTTGCTTGAAACGACCTCATGCTCCAGTGCTGTCCACAGAAAGTAAAACGCAAAGACTTTGTATCTTCTGCGATGCATCAGTCAAAGTGATTGCAGCAGTAGCGTACCTCAAAGCCAAAGACGTAAACGAACAGAGCCAAATGGGGTTCGTGATGAGCCGGACTAAACTGGTGCCACTCAGCGAACACACGATCCCCAGATTGGAACTCTGTGTTGCTGTCCTTGAAGTGGAGTTGGTCGAGCTTATCTCAGATGCAATGAATCTGGAGACCAAAGATGCAGAGTTTTACACCGATAGCAAGGTGGTACTGGGATACATCTGCAACGAAACGCGACGCTTCTATGTCTACGTCAGCTACCGGCTACTGAGGATAAGAAGATCCACGTGCCCTAATCAGTGGCACTATGCACCACAATCTTGCAGACCATGCAACTAGATCCGTTGCACTAAGTCATCTTAAGGACACTACAAGGTTCACAGGCCCTGCCTCTTTGTACCGTTCGATGCCCCACATCAGCAGGCCTGATATACTCAAACTAGTGGATCTAGATACCGACAATGAGCTCTGTCCTCAAGTAAATGCTCTACATACAGTGACTTCAAGTCATCACCTTGAATCTCATCGGTTCAGCGGGTTCTCAACCTGGAAGTCACTTGTTCGAGCCATTGCTTGTCTACTTCATGTAGCCCAGTCCTGCAAGTCAGCACTACCTGCAAGCCAAAGACCTTGTAAAGGTTGGCATCACTGCAAGCATCCGTTTACCGCTCCTAACCTGGAAAGAGAAAAGTTTACAATACTTCGTGTTGTACAAAAGGAAACCTACACCAGAGAAACAGACAACCTCAACAAGAGACAACGTGTTCCTAGAGACAGCATGCTGAAGTTTCAGAGAAACACCCGGTAATAATTCCTGGATGTCATCACGTCACAACCCTGCTCATTCAGCATCATCATGAGTTAGGCCGGTTTCACATTTGCGGTTGTGTCTGCAGCTTTTGACACATACATCCGCATGCTTCTTGATTTCATATCTTTTACATTGTGTACGCAGGTTCATGCGTTTGCATTCGTTCGCCTGCGTTTGCTTACACATGCGTCATTTTGCGGTGTGCGGCGGAGCATGGCTAGCGCACCATGTTGCAATTTTTTAGGTATCAAATTTCCACCACCACATGCATGCGGATGCTTGCGGAAGGAGTGCGGAAAAAAAAGGCATTACAGTTGATGGTAATGCATTGTTATGCAAGGACATGCGTACAATTGCGTTTGCATATACATACGTTTTTATGAGTAAACATGTTTAGGAACTGGTTTTAAGCCACCCCCCAAACAAACCTTATAAAAGAAGTTGTGGGCAGTGGAAGTCCAGTACTCTCAAAACTCTGGAAGCGATACAAGCATTGCAGCATCTTTTTTCGAAGACTCTGACTATCAAAATGTTAGTATTCAAGCTATATGTCTGCCTGTCTATTTTTCTCCCTGCACCCTGTAATCATTTCTGTCTCTCTTGCAGTATTTCTCATCATGTCCTCCAGTGCAGAGCAGACCTCACAGAGTGGACAGGAGACTGAAGTGAGTACATTTGCTACTGATTGGTAAGTATTCACTGTCACTATTACACATGTGGCAAAATATTTTTCTTTCCAGAACCATTCCAGTGCAGATGAGCAGGAGCAGCAGACTCAGGCCCAAGTTCCGGTGGCAAGACGGCGTGTTTTTGGTTATTCTTTACTGTTTGGGGATATTCTTGACTATTTTTGGTTTAAGTGTTTTATCTTTACAACAATAATATCTTTCTTTTATTTCTAGGTTCCACAACGGGAGTAAGAAGCCATTGATAATGACCTCCTCATCACACTTGTGCGAGTTGCGTTGTGGGACACCCGGGAGCAGCAGCACTCGGATACTGTGGTGATTCGGTGGCTGTGGAATGAGGTGGCCAAAACGCTGATGGATGACTGGAACGCCACGCCACGAGTCAGAAAGAAATTTCGCAAGTATTGCAATGTTGTCTGATGCGCCAGTGAACCTGAAGGCCAGGATCACACAACCGTGTGTGATACGATAAACTCCTGCAAATTTCTCGCATCACACACGGTTGTGTGATCCTGGCATTGTTTAACAATCTTTTTTTCTCCCTTCACAGTGAACAAACTCAAAACCTGTTGGCGTTCGATAAAGGATCGCTGCAACAAGGACCTGAGACAGTAGACCCAAGTTCGCAGTGGTGCTGCAGCAAAGATCGGGAAATATAAGTACTACCGGGTGCTGGCTTTCCTGAGGCCTGTCCTTGCTCAGAGAACGTAAGTATTTTTGTGTTGTATTCCATTGTGTTGTATTCCCTAATCTGAATTTTTCTATTCCACAGGAGTTGGGGCTTTTACAATTGTTATTTTTTTTATTTTTTTTTAAATTCGTTTATAATTGTTATTTTTTGATAGTAATGTTTTACTTTTCTTTTCACAGAAACTGGAGCAGCACCCTCGAACCTGGATCCTCCTCTGGAGCGGTCCTTCATCAAACAATCACGGACCAGTCCCAGCCATCCACTAGCGATGCAGCAAGTGGGCTGACATCACAGGCTGGAGAACCGGCAGCTGGTCCTTCAGGTGTTCCCCTGTCCCAGTCCTCTGCCTCTTTTTTTTGGGGGGGGGGTCTTCCCGCCAGTGGCAGAAGTCCCCGGAGAGGTCACTCATGCCCGAGTTTATTTACTTGAAGTCGGTCTTCAGAATGGCCTGAAGGCGCTTGGAGATAGACTGGAAAGAGGTCTGACCCATATAAACACACTTTTCCAGGATGTCAACCAACGCCTTGACGGTTTGGAAGCTGACCTCCAGAGACCAGCACACCATTTTTTTAAATAGAGCAGGGCATGTCGGAACACCTTACGCCTGAACTCCAGCTCAATGTGATGCAGGCCTGCAATGCTGCTTACGTTCAGGCTATGCAGCAGACTTTGCACTTATAGCAGCCACAGGTGGTATTTCCACCTGTGCCACCAATTACACGCTTTACCTCAAATAATTTGTAAAGAGCTGCGGCAAATGTTAGTGCTATATAAATAAAATTATTATTATTATTATTATTATTATTAATACCGAGTTCTGCTGCATACCACTGACCGGTCACCACCATGCCCAGTCCTGCCGCACACCACTCCACCACCATGCCAAGTCCTGCTCCTCCATGGCCATCCACCGCCACCACCATGGCAAGTCAGCAAACTGCATGGCCGTCCCGATCCACCACCATGGAGGTTCAGCAAACTGCACGGCCGTCCCGACCCACCACCATGCCGGCTCCGGATCCCACCACTCCCACCCTCCCAAGGAGACAAAGAAGCCACCACCATACTCATGGCAAACCGAAAAAGAAAAAACGGGCAACAAGAACTGTTGTACTACCTCCACCCTCACCTCACAATGTGTCTGTGTTGTCCAGTTTGTCTCTCCCTTCCAATGTGTCTCTCCCGTCCCATGCTTCCAATCCTAATGTGTCTACTTCCACCCTTGACCTCCCAGACCCCACAAATTTAATAGGCCCTTCCCCTGGAACCCCTTCATCGTCCACACCAAGCCAATCCTCCCAGCTTCACCCCCCCAGGTCCATAACATTTCCCCCTTATTGTCTCTTAAAAATTTTATTTTTTATTTGTTTTGTTAAATAAATTTGTGTTGTTTTCCGCTATCACTGCTTGTTCTTTGTCTTTCGTCGCCGGCAACACACACTGTGCGCCGTCTACACACATTGTGTTTTTGCCACCTCATAGCTCCATGACACACAATCTGCTGCCCCTCTTCTTTATTTGCTTTACACTGCAGCTTTGCTTCTTGTGTCTGTCATGGAGTTATGAGGTGGCAAACTCACAAAGAGGACTGAAAATCCTCCAAAAATAACGGGCAGGTGAGTAAAGATATGAGTTGGATAAGCTCCATCATCTCTTCAGTCTGCATTTATCTATTGGACTATAGAAATGCTGACTGAAGAGATGATGGAGCTAATCCAAGGTCACCTACCATAGCGCTGACCTCAGAGAGAAGAGGTGTAGTGTAAAGCATGGGTGACATAACCCAATTTGGTTAAAATCCACTCCCTGTCTCATGCCATCTGCATTAAACAGAGAGTGGATTTTTATAAAGACTGTAGTTGTGAACCGGTGATCACCTTATTAAACTGTAAAAAAAAGTATTGTTATATAAAGGGCAGTTGGAACAGGTGTTTCACTAGAGGTGTTTTATTTTCAGCAAACATGAAATGAAATGAAACAAAGTAGGCCGCAAATGTATCCCTCATTTGGGCAACTTCAACTGTTGTCCTCAGAGGGTGATGATGGTAATCTGGCAATGGGTTACTAACAGGTTCATCAAGTTCAATGTTGGGTCGCTCTTTAGCCATTATATAGTTGTGTAGAACCACACATGCTTTGAGCGCCTCATCGACTGTCTCAATTTTCAGATTAATGGCTGTCCCTAAAATGCGCCATATCGAGACAAGCATACCAAAGGCACACTCAACTGTTCTTCGTGCCCTGGTCAGTTGGTAATTAAAAATCCTTTTTGTGTGGTTCCGACCGGAGTATGGTTTCAGGAGGTTTCCACACATCTGAAAGGCCTCATCCCCAACCACAACAAATGGCATTGGTGGGCCTTCAGTGTTGGGAAGAAGTCGTGGCAGGGGGAAATGAAAATGATTCCCATACAACTGTTGGCCCAAGTCTGAATTTTTAAAAGTCTGGGAGTCATTACCACTGCCAAAAGATCCAGTGTCCACAGCGACAACCCTACAGTTCGCAGCTGTAATCGCCATGAGCACTATGAAAAAATATATTTTATAATTAACCCCTTAATCCCATATGACGTACTATCCCATCAAGGTGACCTGGGATTTAATTCCCAGTGATGGGATACTATGTCATATGCGATCAGCCGCGCTCACGGGGGGAGCGCGGCCGATCGTGGCCGGGTGTCAGCTGACTATCACAGCTGACATCCGGCACTATGTGCCAGGAGCGGTCACGGACCACCCCCGGCACATTAACCCCCGGCACACTGCAATCAAACATGATCGCAGTGTTCTGGCGGTACAGGGAAGCATTGCGCAGGGAGAGGGCTCCCTGCGTGCTTCCCTGAGACGATCAGTACAAGGCGATGTGCTCACCTTGTACCGAGCATCTCCTCCCTGCAGGCCCCGGATCCAAAATGGCCGCAGGGCTACTTCCGGGTCCTGCAGGGAGGTGGCTTACTAAGTGCCTGCTCAGAGCAGGCGCTGGTAAGTCTGCAGCAGGGCACGCCAGATCGCTGATCTGACACAGTGCTCTGCAAAGTGTCAGATCAGTGATATGTCACTATACATGATGTCCCCCTCTGGGACAATGTAAAAAAGTAAAGAAAAAAAATTTAGATGTGTAAAAAAAAAAAAAAAAACCCTAAATAAATAAAGAAAAAAAAATATTGTTCCCATAAATACATTTCTTTATGTAAATGAAAAAAAAAATAATAAAAGTACACATATTTAGTATCGCCGCGTCCGTAACGGCCCGACCTATAAAACTGTCCCACTAGTTAACCCCTTCAGTGAACACCGTAAAAAAAAAGAGGCAAAAAACAACGCTTTATTATCATACCGCCGAACAAAAAGTGGAATAACACACAATAAAAAAGACGGATATAAATAACAATGGTACCGCTGAAAACGTCATCTTGTCCGGCAAAAAACGAGCTGCAATACAGCATCATCAGCAAAAAAATAAAAAAGTTATAGTCCTCAGAATAAAGCGATGCAAAAATAATTATTTTTTCTATAAAATAGTTTTCATCGTATAAAAGCGCCAAAACATAAAAAAATGATATAAATGAGGTATCGCTGTAATCGTACTGACCCAAAGAATAAAACTGCTTTATCCATTTTACCAAACAAGGAATGGTATAAACACCCACCCCCAAAAAGAAATTCATGAATAGCTGGTTTTTGGTCATTCTGCCTCACAAAAATCGGAATAAAAAGCGATTAAAAATGTCACATGCCCAAAAATGTTACCAATAAAAATGGCAACTCGTCCCGCAAAAAAAACAAGACCTTACATGACTCTGTGGACCAAAATATGGAAAAATTGTAGCTCTCAAAATGTGGTAACGCAAAAAATATTTTTTGCAATAAAAAGCGTCTTTTAGTGTGTGACTGGTGCCAATCATAAAAATCCGCTAAAAAACCCGCTATAAAAGTAAATCAAACCCCCCTTCATCACCCCCTTAGTTAGGGAAACATAAAAAAATTAAAAAAATGTATTTATTTCCATTTTCCCATTAGGGCTAGGTTTAGGGTTAGGGCTAGGGTTAGGGTTAGGGCTAGGGTTAGGGCTAGGGCTAGGGTTGGGGTTAGGGTTGGGGTTAGGGTTGGGGCTAGGGTTAGGGATACAGTTACGGTTAGGGCTACAGTTAGGGTTGGGGCTAAAGTTAGGGTTAGGGTTGGGGCTAAAGTTAACATTAGGGTTGGGGCTAAAGTTAGGGTTAGGGTTGGGGCTAAAGTTAGGGTTGGAGCTAAAGTTAGGGTTAGGGTTTGGATTACATTTACGGTTGGGATTAGGGTTAGGGGTGTGTCAGGGTTAGGGGTGTGGTTAGGGTTATGGTTGGGATTAGGGTTAGGGGTGTGTTTGGGATAGGGTTTCAGTTAGAATTGGGGGTTTCCACTGTTTAGGCACATCAGGGTTCTCGAAACGCGACATGGTGTCCGATCTCAATTCCAGCCAATTCTGTGTTGAAAAAGTAAAACAGTGCTCCTTCCCTTCCGAGCTCTGCCATGCGTCAAAACAGGGGTTTACCCCAACATATGGGGTATCAGCATACTCAGGACAAATTGGACAACAACAATTGGGGTCCAATTTCTCCTGTTACATTTAGGAAAATAAAAATTTGGGGGGCTAAAAAAACATTGTGGGAAAAAAATTAATTTTTATTTTCACAACTCTGCGTTATAAACTGTAGTGAAACACTTGGGGGTTCAAAGTTCTCACAACACATCTAGATAAGTTCCTTGGGGGGTCTAGTTTCCTAAATGGTGTCACCTGTGGGGTGTTTCTACTGTTTAGGTGCATCAGGGGCTCTGCAAATGCAACGTGATGCCTGCAGACCATCTAAGTCTGCATTCCAAATAGCGCTTCTTCCCTTTCGAGCTCTGCTATGCGCCCAAACGGTGTTCCCCCCCCCACATATGGGGTATCAGCTGTTATGATCCTGGTGGTAGGATCTCAAACTGACCTGACAAATATACCCTGAGTATATAGGACAAGTTCTGGGGATGTGGAAACTATACTGACCGCAATCCTGATCCTATCCAAACACACTAAAGGCAGCTGTGGAACGTTACCTGAAAACCTAGACGTCTCGTCACAGCCTGAGAAACTGACTACCCCTAGAAAGAAAGCAAAGACCTCACTTGCCTCAGAGAAATGTACCCCAAAGTTTTAGATAGCCCCCCAAAAATAATAACGGTGAGTCAAGGGGAAAACACAAACGTAGAGATGAAACAGATTTAGCAAATGAGGCCCGCTAATACTAGATAGGCAGAAAATAGATAGGTGTCTGTGCGGTCAGTACAAAAACTATCAAAAGTAAACCATGCAGAGAATACAAGAACCCCCACACCGACTCACGATGTGAGGGGCGCACTCTGCACCCCAGAACTAACCAGCAAGCAAAAAATCACATAAAAGCAAGCTGGGCTGAACTCATAATATAATGAGAAACGTTTTCAAGGAAATAATGAGAAACTGAACAAGCAAACTTAGCTTCTCATAGCAGGAGACTGGTCACAACGAATATTCAGGAGGACACAGGATCAGGACTGAATACACCGACAGCAGGCAACAAATGAAGGTCCAGGTGAGTTAAATAGGCCCAGCCTAGCAGGAGATGAAACAGCTGAGCCCAGCCAAGACCAGCCATATCGCTAAAGGCCACCAGAGGGAGCCCAAGACCAAACTCACACAGTACCACTCATGACCACAGGAGGGAGCCCGAGAACGGAATTCACAACAATCAGCGTACTCAGGACAAATTGGATAACAACTTTTGAGGTCGAATTTCTCCTTTTAACCTTGGGAAAATACGAAACTGGGGGCTAAAATATAATTTTTGTGAAAAAGAGAAAAAAAACCCCGAATTTTTATTTTCACGGCTCTGCGTTATAAACTGTAGTGAAACACTTGGGGGTTAAAAGCTGTCAAAACACATCTAGATAAGTTCCTTTGGGGGTCTACTTTCCAAAATGGTGTCACTTGTGGGGGTTTTTAATGTTTAGACAAATCAGGGGCTTTCCAAACGTGACATGGTGTCCCATCTCAATTCCAGTCAATTTTGCATTGAAAAGTCAAATGGCGCTCCTTCTCTTCCGAGCTCTGCCATGCGCCCAAACAGTGGTTTACCCCCACACATGGGGTATCGGCGTACTCAGGACAAATGGCACAACAACTTTTGGGGTCCAATTTCTTCTCTTACCCTTGGGAAAATAAAAAATTGGGGGCGAAAAGATCATATTTGTGAAAAAATATGATTTTTTATTTTTACGGCTCTGCATTATAAACTTCTGTGAAGCACTTGGTGGGTTAAAGTGCTCACCAGACATCTAGATAAGTTCCTTAGGGGGTCTACTTTCCAAAATGGTGTCACTTTGGGGGAGTTTCAATGTTTAGGCACATCAGGGGCTCTCCAAACGCAACATGGCATCCCATCTCAATTCCAGTAAATTTTGCATTGAAAAGTGAAATGGCGCTCCTTCCCTTCCGAGCTCTGCCATGCACCCAAACAGTGGTTTACCCCCACATATGGGGTATCGGCGAACTCAGAATAAATGGTACAACAACTTTGGCATCCAATTTCTTCTCTTACCTTTGGGAAAATAAAAAATTGGGGGCAAAAAATCATATTTGTGAAAAATATGATTTTTTATTTTTACGGCTCTGCATTATAAACTTCTGTGAAGCACTTGGTGGGTTAAAGTGCTCACCACACATCTCGATAAGTTCCTTAGGGGATCTACTTTCCAAAATGGTGTCACTTGTTCGGGGTTTCAATGTTTAGGCACATCAGGGGCTCTCCAAACGCAATATGGCGTCCCATCTCAATTCCAGTCAATTTTGCATTGAAAAGTCAAACGGCGCTCCTTCCCTTCCGAGCTCTGCCATGCGCCCAAACAGTGGTTTACCCCCACATATGGGGCATCAGCTTACTCAGAACAAATTGTCCAACAACTTTTGGGGTCCATTTTCTCCTGTTACCCTTGGTAAAATAAAACAAATTGGAGCTGAAGTAAATTTTTTGTGAAAAAAAGTTAAATGTTCATTTTTTTTTAAACATTCCAAAAATTCCTGTAAAACACCTGAAGGGTTAATAAACTTTTTGAATGTGGTTTTGAGCACCTTGAGGGGTGCAGTTTTTAGAATGGTGTCACTTGGTTATTTTCTATCATATAGACCCCTCAAAAAGACTTCAAATGTGATGTGGTCCCTAAAAAATATTGGTGTTGTAAAAATGAGAAATTGCTGGTCAACTTTTAACCCTTATAACTCCCTAACAAAAAAAAATGTTGTTTCCAAAATTGTGCTGATGTAAAGTTGACATGTAGGAAATGTTACTTATTTATTATTTTGTGTGACATATCTCTGTGATTTAAGGGCATAAAAATTAAAATTTGGAAAATTTCAAAATTGTCAAACTTTTCGCCAAATTTCCATTTTTTTCACAAATAAGCGCAAGTTATATCGAAGAAATTTTACCACTATTATGAAGTACAATATGTCACGAGAAATCTGTGTCAGAATCGCCAAGATCCGTTGAAGCCTTCCAGAGTTATAACCTCATAAAGGGACAGTGGTCACAATTGTAAAAATTGACCCGGTCATTAACGTGCAAACCACCCTTGGGGCTTAAGGGGTTAAAGTACCCGGATCCAGCTCCAGACGGTTTGGTAATCCGGATATGTTTTCCATCCACTGCTCCCAAACAGATGGGGATAAATTCTTCACGTAGAATATCCCACAAAGCCCGTCAGGTGTCTGCGACAATCCCAGATAGTGTTGAAATTCCAATCTGGAACTTGAAATGATAGGCTCTCTCCGGTAGCCAGGAATCTGACGTACAGAGAGAGAAAAAAAAATTCAGAACAATAATATTTATGACATGGGTTTTGCAAAACAGAGAAAGAAAAAAAAGCACAAGGACATGGCTTTTAGAACAATAATATTTAGGACAGTTTTTTTGCAAAACAAAAAAAGGGAAAAATATTAAGTACATTGCAGAACAATAATATTTATGACAGGCATTCATTTTTAAATATTACGTACCTTAGTGTCACCAGCAGATGTTCCTCAGCAGGAATCGCTCTTCGGAGCTGGGTGTCCTGCCTGCTGATGGCTCCTTGTACACTAAGCAGCAAATCTATGAAGCTCTCTTGAGACATCCTCGTGTACTCAAAATATTTCTTCGGGTTTTCACGGAGCTCACTGTATAAGGAGTGGTATGCTCTGTCAGAGTTCAACAATCGGGTGCTGCCAAAAGCGCGACGCCGTCTTCTCTGTCTTTTTGTTTTCCGTTCTTGCTCACAAACAAATGCAAAGCAAAGAAACAAGTTGACATCCAAATCCAGATTCCGATAGAAACTCTCCATGCAAAGATTCATCTTGACGCAGGATACAGGAAGCAAAATCTGAGGATTTCATCTGTACAAGGGTCTATATACAGAAATCCCATGAGACACACCCATTTGGTGTGGCTAGTGTCAAGGAAATTCTCCTGGAAAATCTTTTTTCTATCGAACGCATGTGCATAAAAACCACAAACGCATGCAAACGCAGGGTTTTTTCTGTCATGCGTAAGCTGATGTGTTATCATGCGTTTGCAAGCATTTTTGCATGCGTTTGTAGTTGCTGACAAGATGCTGCAGACTCAACCACAATTGTGAAACTAGCCTTAGTGAGACACCAAGGCCATTTGTTTACTGAAGGGAATCTATGGGCGGCTGGACTATAGGTAGTCGGAGCAAAGAGAAACATGAGCAAACTCATCTTCAACTGCGTTACATGTCGCAAACTCAGTGACATATTCCAAATTCCAAAGACGGCCAGTCTTCCACCCGACAGACTTAGTACAGACCCCCTTTCAAAAACATTGGATTAGATGTTTTCGGTCCTTGTGTTGCGCCCCCACTCAAGGGCAATGGGGTACTCGGCACCGGGTCCTTCGGTTCAGGGGATATCACGGTGGCCTGACCCGGTCCGTGGCCCTTTGAGGGACGTCCAGTAAAGAGAAGAGTTTTTATGGTTTTGGGAAAGGTCTTTAAAGGGGAAATGTTTGTGACGCCACCTGTGGTATTTGGTCAGGGTGACCGACGCCGCTTAGGGGTCCACTGGGGTGATGTTATGGCAGCTAGATGGTATACCTTCCCACAGGTGAAGTGTATCCCCAGGGCTTCCCAGAGTGTAGATGGTAGATGGTGGATGATGCAAGGCGCAGTGAATAACGAGGACATAAGGTTGCAGTCTCTTTAGTTTTACTGAAGGCTTCAGCGTCCACAGTCCAGGGTATGGACCACAGGGTAGGCAGAGTCCGGCCTGAAGGCAAATCCCTGCTGAGCTTCTCGGTAAGGTCCTCACAACTGTTGTAGATGCTCTAGATGTTATGTCTTCCTCTCTGTCCCCCAGATGGTATGGATAGGACAAACCCGTATGACTGGTGGCCTGAGGCTTTTTACAGGGACCATAGAGATGCCCCAGCTCCCACAAGTTGCCACCGTGCCTCCTGAGTATATGGTCGGGCAGCCAGCGTGGAATTAACTGTCCTGCCAGTCTGAATTAAAGCATAGAGACTATTACTCCATCGGTGTTCTGGCTACCGGCGTCTGCGCCTCAGAAGGAGGCAGCCTTTTACAGGGCAGAACTCCTTCTGGTTTTATCTCCTTGTGCTAAGACTTCGTTTCTCACCCGCTACAATACACTTCTCTTCGTGTCCTTTCTTAGGATGCTGCCACACGTGGGGCAGGCGCAGCTCCGTGGCTTTCTGTGTAGGCCCTGACAGGATCCCACCCCTGTCAGGGACCTCTCTGTCTGCAGCTCTGTGATGTTCCTCCTTTCCCTCTGTCTGCCTGACAGGGTGCTGCCTGGGAGAAGCCCAGTCAGCTTCTGACCCGATGTTACCTGGGCGAAGCCCAGTCAGCTTCTCTCTAACTTTCTATCCAGCCCACCAGTTTTACCTAATTGTGAGGAGTGCCCTAGTGAATAGGAGCAAGGCTCCCCCTGGTGGACTGGAGTGTGGAGTGTGGTGTATGGTTTGTGATACCTGGTAGGAAGATCTCCTTGATTGCCATCAGACGTAATATCACTTCCCCTGGTGGAAGAATAACATTACTGCAACGACCAGGACTCTGGGGCGCTGCACTTGGTCCATGGCTACACGATGTACTAGGAAGATCCATACTGAAGCAAAGTTCTATTCACCTGTCTGTCCATCAGAGCCGTTCATATCGAAGTAATTGAATCTATGGACACTTGAAGTTTTATAAATGCACTTTAATGCGTCATCACAATCAGAGGCCCTGTGAAGCATATTCGTTCTGACCGAGGTACGAATTTCATCGGAGAGGCAAGAGAACTCCAAATCCCTTCCAATCTAGACATCGCTAATGTTGAAAGGTACCTAGGTGAGCAAGGATGCACCTGGACTTTTAATCTACCACACTCACACATGGGAGGTGCCCGGGAAAGATTGATAGGGATAGCACACAAAATACTAGACTCTATCTTCTTGCAAGCGAACACTAGGCTCACACATGAGAGTTTAACTACATTCTTGGCCGAGGTCTCAGCTATCATGAACGCCAGGCCGCTGACAGCACTTTCCAGCGATTCCGGAGACCCGACAATCTTTACTCCTGCAATGTTACTCACGCAGAAAACCTGTGTCCTGAGAACTTCTCTCAGAGAATTCAACAACAAAGACCTCTGCAGACGACAATGGAGGCAAGTACAAAGCGTATTCAATGTTTTTTCGGACAGATGGAGGAAGCAGTATCTCTCTACTCTGCAAATTAGGACAAAATGGCAGAAAGACCACACAAACATCCAATCTGGCGATGTTGTACTCGTGAAAGACAGTCGCATCGAAATGAGTGGCCACTCAGCCTAGTAACCAAGCCATTTCTGAGCAAGGATGGGAAAGTGCACAAAGTAGAGGTCAAGTGCAATCTTGGGGAGAACAAACTGTTCTTGAGGCCAGTTACTGAACTTGTGTTGTTTTCCCCAAAAGAACCAAAGAGTGGCATCTGTTGATGCCAAGCAGGGAGTGTTCTGCCCATTTATGAGCAGCAAAGATAAATATTTATAGCGTAGTACCAGTTACAACCCTTAGAGGTCATTAGTTACCCATTTATCCTGTTTCTGTATACATGAGTATTTCTTTTTTAAGAAGTAGTGTGTTCTGGTATTTTTTTTTACTAATACCCACATGTTCCTGGCTCTCACTCCCTACAATCACTCCTCCTGTCCAGCAGATCCCAGTGAGAGTTATAATGCAGTCATGTGTTCGTGTTAGAATCTGTATATGTGAGCCTTATGCAGCCTCCGTATAGCATATTGTGAAGTGATGCATATTGTGATCTGTCTCCTCCAGTTTAGTGATAATGCTCTTTGCTCTGCATACAGATATGTGCATTACTGCATATAGTAGGACAGTGCTAGTAGCATTCCTGTATTATGCATTTCTGTATTGTGCACCCTGTGTCATTCTGTTGTTCTGTGACATGCCAGTACTGATATACTGTTTATTCTTTGTAGTTTTTACCGTTATCAAGTTCTGATCATCATGTCAATAAATATAAACTTAAGAATCCATACAGTCTGTTTACTGGGGAAGTGGACGAGGGTTAAGCTGTATGCTGAAATCCACACAGTATCATATGTGGAGGAAGGCAGAACAATGGTCTTTATTGAATGGCAGCCACGGGCTGGCTTTCACAGGAGGATTGTAATGACACATGGGTCATCAACGAACTCCTCTCTATTATGACAACCCATCAGCGCTAGATTTAACAGGTTTACGGCCATGAGTGGAGCTCTGCTTCACTCGCAGCTGTTAGAGGAACATGATGGCTGATTAAATCAGCCATCATGTGCTGGGAAAGATGCGGGCTCAGCATGTGAGCCTGCAACTATAGTAGGGACACTACATAGATTTATGTCATATGTCATGATGGGGTTAACAGAATTGTTCTTCTCACATGGGCCAAAGAGTGCTCTCTTTGACTTCAGAGCCCGATAAGACTGCAACCCCTGCAACCGCTATAGTTAATCACCCTATCACAGCTGAGAGTTTTCTACAATAGGGGAGATGTATTAATACTGTTTTTCCAGGCTCTTCCCTAATGAAGGAGGTCACATCGCTAACCAAGAATATAGTGCAGGCTTAAAGGGTTTGTCACATCAAGATAATCTGTAGTCCTATAACTACTAGGGTATAAGTAATAAGGTCATAGAGGATAGTGTTCTATATAAAGCAAAGCAGAGGGTTGCTATCAAGCAGCAAGTAAATGGGAGATAACTTCAGTATTTGTCAGTGGCCATTAAGCAATGTATGGAGCCATGGGATGTGTGTCTAAATTGCTTCCATCTGGCTGTGGGAGTGCTGGGTGTTGATGGTCACCTGATCTCATATTGATTGACTAGCCCATGGATAGGTCTTCAACAAGTTTAGTCCCAAACAATCCCTTTAAAGGGAATATGTCTTCAGAAAACAACCTTAAGTTTAAATCAGGATTTTGTATTACATGTAATTTAAAAAAAATATTTTTGCCACTTTTTTTTACTATCGCAATCTTTATTAAAAAACAAAGTTGGTAATCTTGTAATTTTCACACTGACCACTGCTGGGGCTATTCTAGACTCACATTGCCTGTCCTTTCAGAAAGACTTTTCAGCAGGCTCATTATCATCAGAGGCAGGATTATAATGACTGATAACAGCTCCATACACAGTTAGTAACACAACATCCACCAATCACAATGTCACAGCTGGCCCTGCTCTCCCTCCCTTCACAATGACCTTTGCACACGCTCATTAGACACTTTAATATAAGAGATAGGGTCAGTGTCTGATCATTGCGGCTAATGTACATGTGAATTTCCTGACACAACAGGAAGTATAATTTTAGAATAGCCCCAGTGGCTCAGTGTGAAAACTGCAAAATTTCTACTTTTTTTTTACTAAATATATATGGTAAAACATAGAGACTTAATTTAACCCCTTAATGATGGAGCCAAATTTTTGAAATCTGACCAGTGTCACTTTATGTGGTAATAACTCTGGAACGCTTCAACAAATCCCAGTGATTTTGAGATTATTTTTTCGTGACACATTATACTTTATGATAATGGTGAATGTAGGTCAATATGCTTGTGTTTATTTATTAAAAAAAACCCAGAAATTTGAGAAAAATGTAAAAAAATTAGCAATGTTCAAACTTTGAATGATTATCCCTTTAATCCAGATAGTTATACCACAGAAAAGCATTAAGAAATAATATTTTCCACATGTTTGCTTTACATCAGCACCATTTGTAAAATGTTCTTTTATTTTGTTAGCATTTTAGGAGGTTTAAAAATGTAGCAGTAATTTTTCATTTTTTCAAGGAAATTTACAAAATGTAGTTATTTAGGGACTTATCCATGTTTCAAGTGCCTTTAGGGGTCCTATATATTGGAAACCCCCAAAAGTGATACCATTTTAAAAACAACAACCCCTGACATATTGAAAATTGTAGTCAGGTAGTTTATTAACCCTTCAGGTGATTTTCAGGATTTAATGCAAAGTGACATGACACAAATGAAAAAGTGTATTTTTACCACCTAAATGCCGCTAACTTCTGAACAGGTTACAACAGCAGTCAGACGCTAAGGCCGCTATTTGGTTGTGAATTGTCATTGCAAACATCAGGACCACACAATCATGATCTGAGGGCACCAATTTGGATAAAAAGGAAGCCCCCACACTCTGTTAACCATTTATATGATGTAGTCACAATTGACAGCAGCATCTAAGGGGTTCAACAGATATGGAAGGTGCAAATACTGATCGTGGCTGATGCAGCAAGTTGTCAGCTATAGTGTACAGCCGACAGCTGCTGGATTGTGACCTGTATGGGGAGGTTATTCTCTTATATCTCAGGTCAGTTAAAAGACAATAGGTCATTTTCTATGACATATTCCCTTTAAATCTTAGAGAGCAAAATATTGAACAAAATTCATGTGTGTAAAACCCAGAACATAGCAGACACAAGGAAAGAAATCTTAAATATCAATCCATTTTATTTTTCCAAATTACAGCAGAAAGTTGGCAACGTTAAAAAAAGATTTTAGTGAACACAGGGGCATTATGTCCCCAATAAATATGACCCATTGAAAGCAGATTGGAAGTGGGTATTACTCTGTTGTTGGCGCAATCAGTATATCAGCACAAAACCGATCGGTTGAGCCCCTGGAATGTTTCGGTTCTTTACACGTTCTGCCGTCATCGGTCGATGCTGGTCACATAGTTGGTGGGGAAGAGGCCTGTCCTCTTTCCCAGCTTTCCCAGCCACCACGAATCGTTAGCGCTTTCTATCACTTCAATGATGTCGTTGGTTTCGAAACTTAGTTCATCAGACTCTAAGGCTGTGAAGTCATAAAGAGCTTTTACCCGCCGAGGTCGTCTTGGTGGTGGTGATGAAGCCTTGTAAGGAGAGATAAAATAGTCACATCTGTACCAACTAACCATCAACAAAAATGGGAGATGCCTAAAATCCCTTCAACAATAAAAGCGCTGACAAACCGCAAATACCAAACATGCAATGTAAGTAAATAAAACGTATAGATGAAATCCAGCTCTCAAAGTGCTGATAATTACTAATATTTCTATATCAATAATAATTCAGAATTAAAGCTCCCCCCAGACATAGATAACATGTACACGCAATATTCCCTATATACTATAAACAGCTTTCTAATATACTAGAAGAACACTGTATGTAAAATAATGCACATTGAAAAATACACTTTACAAACTATATCCAGCCCAGGGGATTAAAACTAATTGTTTCTTGTTGCGGAGCCCTGGAAAACATAAAGAGTAATCATTGTTTAATTTTTGTTTAATAAATCAATAACACACATAAAAATAAGCAACTTTGTAATATGTCTTATCGGAGAAATCTGCCCTTGGACTGATCGTTCACTTTCAATTGATGGGTAAAATTTGTTTTCAGTAAAGATAGACTTTTTCCATTACTGAGATAGAAAAGGTCAATTGGTGCTTTTAAAATTCTATGGAGAGGGAAGGGAGGAGCTAGAGGCAGACATAGATATTTTACTGTTAGTTTTTCTGAAGGGACAGTTACAGTTCTCTATAGAACTTTATAAGGACCAACTGTCACTTCCTATTTCAGTAATGGAAATATCTGTATTCACTGAAGACAGATTTTACCAGTGAATTGAGATTTTTGAGAATGAATGATGAGTCCTGGGGGAGAAACAAGATAATTTCTCTGATAAGGTATGTTACAAAGTTTCTTATCAACATGGACTGATAATATATCTTATCAGAGAAATCTGCTTCTTTCTCCTCCTGAACTGATCATTCATTCTCAACGTTCTCAATTCAGGGGTAAACTCTGTCTTCAGAAACTACAGACTTTTCGCATTACTGTGATAGGAGATGACAGTTGGTGCTCATAAAGTTCAATGAAGAACAGTAACTGTCATTTACAGCAAAATGTGCATCTGCCTCTACCTTCTCCCTCCTCTTCCCTCTCCATGGAAGTTTAAAAGCACCAATTGTCATCTCCTATCTCAGTAACGGACAAAGTCGATCTTCACTGAATACAGATTTTACCCATGAATTCAATGTGTACAACCAGTCCAGGAGGAGAAAAAAAGCAGATTTCTCTGATAAGATACTCATTTTCATGTGTACTATTGATTTTTTAAATAAATAAATATATAAATGAATAAAACAATGGTTACTCTTTAACTGAGACTATGTTTTCCAGCAAATACAGTATGGTTGATGATTGCTCCATACACGAAGCAGACGCTGTTAGCTCAGCATTTGACATTCTCATGCATTGTTATAGTTGAAATATATCTAAACCCTACAGACGTTATTGCAGTACATTAATGCAGCGTATGGAGACACTTCTGGTTACTCACGATTTGTGATTCCAGCCTCATAGCATAATTGTTCTGTTCAAACTGTTCCCTTGCGTTCTGCATACACCTCTTAGCAGATGGATCTGCGTGGTCTCCACCACTTGCGCCAAACAATCTCATAGGATTAAGGGTCCGAGTTGTCTGTGAGAATAATGGTAAATGCAGTCATGTGCACATAAACTTTTTCATGTAGATGGGAATGCTGTGACTTATAGTTCCACAGCATGTATTACTAACATATTGCTGCTATTGCAGTTCTTGTATGGCTGAGCCATAATGTCTGACAATATTAGCTGGGTCTAGATATTGTTTTGAGAACTTCAACTGTGTTCCGTAGCTCGTTTTTTAATTTCTTATATTTTCATTTATTACACTATCTCTTTACTATATACACCGTGTTCCAAAGTAATATGCAAATTGGATTTAAGTGTCATAAAGATTTAATTGTTTTGTTTTTCAAATAAACTCGTGGATGGTATTGTGTCTCAGGGCTCAATGGATCACTGAAATCAATCTTAAACACATGTGATAATTAGTTTTCCAGGTGATTCTAATTAAAGGAAAACTACTTAAGGCCATGTTCACACGGTGCGGTTTTTGCTGCGGATCCGCAGCGGAATTGCATCTGCGGATCCGCATCCTTTTTCCATGCAGGTTAGAGTACAATGTAACCCAATGGAAAACAAAACCCGCTGTGCCGACGATCCTTTTTTCCCCTGGAAAATCTGCGCGGATTTTCTGCGGAAAAAAAGAAGGACCATGTCCATTCTTGCTGCGGATTCCGCACCAATAGGAAACTGCAGTTGGAAACCCACAGAGAAACCCGCAGAGGAATCCGCAGGAAAATCAGCAGTGCAGTTTTGCACTGCGGATTTCCAAAATCAGGACCTGAAAAAAAAAGGATCAAAAAAAGGATCGTGTGAACATGGCCTAAAAATGATGTTCCACATTATTAAGCAGGCCACAGGTTTAAAGCATCAAATAGTGCAATGCCTTGGACAAGGTATGAAAACATTAGATATTTCACGAAAACCTAAGAGTGATCATCATACTGTGAAGAGATTTGTGACTGAAACCGAGCACAGACAGAGTTCATGCAGATAAAGGCATAATGAGGAAGGTTTCAGCCAGACAAATTAATTGGATTAAGGCTACGTTCACATTTGCGTTGTGCGCCGCAGCGTCGGCGACGCAATGCACAACGCAAACAAAAACGCAACAAAACGCACGCTAAAACGCTGCGTTTTGCGACGCATGCGTCCTTTTTTGCCGAAAGTTGGACGCAAAAAAAATGCAACTTGCTGCGTTTTCTGCACCCAACGCATGCGTCGCAAAACGCAGCACAACGCATGTCCATGCGCCCCCATGTTAAATATAGGGGCGCATGACGCATGCGGCGACGCTGCGGCGCCCGACGCTGCAGCGCCGAACGCTAATGTGAACGTAGAATAAGAGAGCAGCTGCCAAAATACCATTGCAAAGCAGCAAACAGTTATTTGAAGCTGCTGGTGCGTCTGGAGTCCCTCGAACCTCAAGGTGTAGGATCCTTCAAAGACTTACTGTGGTGCATAAACCTACTATTCAGCCACCTCTAAACAGTGTTCACAAGCAGAAACGGTTGCAGTGGGCCCAGACATACATGAAGACTAATTTCCAAACAGTCTTGTTTACTGATGAGTGTCGAGCAACAATGGATGGTCCAGATGGATGGAGTAGTGGATGGTTGGTGGATGGCCACCATGTCCCAACAAGGCTGCAACGTCAGCAAGGAGGTGGAGGAGTCATGTTTTAGAGGATCATCAAGCAAAAGATCTATGAGGGTGGGAGGCAGTTCACATCCAAACAGCAGCTCTGGGAGGCTATTCTGACTTCATGCAAAGAAATACAAGCAGAAACTCTCCAAAAACTGACAAGTTCAATGGATGCAAGAATTGTGAGGCTGATATCAAAGACGGGTTCCTATGTTGACATGTAACTTGGCCTGTTAGGATGTTTTGGAGTTAAATAGCTTTTTTGTTCAGTGAATGTGACCTCCTAATGCTGCAAATTCCACAAATGAGCATTTTCAGTTCTTTAAAACATATCAAATGTTTAGAAATTCTACTGTGCCTAATAATTTGGAGCAGTGCATTTTGAGTTTTTATTCATTTTGGAGATTATACTGTTATCATAGGGAGGTTTCCTCAATAAAGTTCGATGTATAATCTAACGGGTGATGACTTTTATTAGACTGACTGTCATTTGCACCGACCATATAAAAAGGATGACCCCGTTCATAAAATTCTGGGCCCTAGGTGCAGTTTTTGTAAAATAAATAAATAAATACAAACTCATAGTGCTTTACTCACACTCCCCAGGACCAGTGCCGAGTCTCTGCCGCTGCCTGTTATTGTCTGCCACACTGGCGTCCTATTGACAACGTTGCAGCCAATCAGTGAGTTCAGCAGCTCTGCCTGTGTAGATGGCATATCCTGATCCAGAGCAGCGGTTGAGACTCATCACAGGACCTGGGAAGGGTGAATAAAGCAGTTTGTTTTTTAAAGGGACAACCCACTTAAAGCTGTATAGCATGGACTGAACTGAAAGTGTGCAGGAAACTGGACTGGAATCTAAGTAGTGATTACTTGCCATAAATCACAGTAGTGTTACTAATATATTTTATACTTTGCTTCCTTTATTACTGCAGATAAACCAGATTCATAACATTATTATTTTAACACTTGGAGATCCAACATCTATCTATACATCTATGTACATTTTTTCTTCTTAAATAAAACAAAAAAGTGATAAACCCCAGAAGCAAGTAATCGCCTGTGCTAAACCTCATGGTTTCCTAAAACATGGCACCATCAGGGGATCCCCTCCTGTAGACTCCTTGCCCTATAGATAATGGGGGATATTTATCAAAACTGGTGTAAGTAAAATGTGTCGCTTAATTGCACGTCTAATTTTTAAAGGTCTTTTTCAAAATGATAAAAGGCAATCTGATTGGTTATTATGGGCACAGGCTCCACTTTTTTGTGTGCCCCAGTTTTGATAAATCTTCTGTCTTTTCTATTATATTTGTAATAAAACAAACAAGACTAATTATCAAATCTGCCTGAAATAAAAATAAACTGTCTCTGATGCCCCAGCAACCAATTAAAGCCCGTATTTTATTTTTAAAGGCATCCTGTAAGGTCTCCCCATTACGATAGCAGGTTTACAAGGCGATTTCTGTATTTTGATCATTTCCTTTATGTTCCTTACTATTTGTTCTATATTTTTAAAAATGTACTTTTAATGTGTAGTTTATCATATGCTAATTTCTTCCCCAGCACTTGTCCTGCCTCTGGGAGTAATGCATACATGTCATCATATGACCCCTTGGTTTTGCTGTCGGTACCAAGGACTCCTGATTCTGCATTATGTGTGCGATGTCAGGATTCAAAAGTCTGCAGTCACATAAAGTGACTGCAGACTGTTGTGCTAAAGGGGGACAACCCCTTTAACCCCTTTCTGACATCGGACGTACTATCCCGTCGAGGTGGGGTGGGCCCGTATGACCACCGACGGGATAGTACGTCCAGCGCGATCGGCGGCGCTCACGGGGGGAGCGCGGGCGATCGCGGCCGGGTGTCAGCTGCCTATCGCAGCTGACATCCGGCACTATGTGCCAGGAGCGGTCACGGACCGCTCCCGGCACATTAACCCCCGGCACACCGCGATCAAACATGATCGCGATGTGCCGGCGGTGCAGGGAAGCATCGCGCAGGGAGGGGGCTCCCTGCGGGCTTCCCTGAGCCCCCCGCAGCAACGCGATGTGATCGCGTTGCTGCGAGGGTCTTACCTCCCTCCCTGCCTGCTCCAGACCCGGATCCAAGATGGACGCGGATCCGGGTCCTGCAGGGAGGGAGGTGGCTTCACAGAAGCCTGCTCAGAGCAGGCACTGTGAAGCAGCCTGCACTTCTCTCAGATCGGTGATCTGTCAGAGTGCTATGCAAACTGGCAGATCACCGATCTGTATTGGCCCCCCCTGGGGCAAAGTAAAAAAGTTTAAAAAAAAATTTCCAAATGTGTAAAAAAAAAATAAAAAAAAATATTCCAAAATAATGAAAAAAAAAAAAAAATTATTCCCATAAATACATTTCTTTATCTAAATAAAAAAACAAACAATAAAAGTACACATATTTAGTATCGCCGCGTCCGTAACGACCCGACCTATAAAACTGGCCCACTAGTTAACCCCTTCAGTAAACACCGTAAGGGAAAAAAAAAAAAAAACGAGGCAAAAAACAACGCTTTATTATCATACCACCGAACAAAAAGTGGAATAACACGCGATCAAAAAGACAGATATAAATAACCATGGTACCACTGAAAGCGTCATCTTGTCCCGCAAATAACGAGCCACCATACAGCATGATCAGCAAAAAAATAAAAAAGTTATAGTCCTGAGAATAAAGTGATGCAAAAATAATTATTTTTTCCATAAAATAGTTTTTATCGTATCAAAGCGCCAAAACATAAAAAAATGATATAAATGAGGTATCGCTGTAATCGTACTGACCCGAAGAATAAAACTGCTTTATCAATTTTACCAAACGCGGAACAGTATAAACGCCTCTCCCAAAAGAAATTCATGAATAGCTGGTTTTTGGTCATTCTGCCTCACAAAAATCGGAATAAAAAGCGATCAAAAAATGTGACGTGCCCAAAAAGTTACCAATAAAAACGTCAACTCGTCCCGCAAAAAACAAGACCTCACATGACTCTGTGGACCAAAATATGGAAAATGTATAGCTCTCAAAATGTGGTAAGGCAAAAAATATTTTTTGCAATAAAAAGCGTCTTTCAGTGTGTAACGGCTGCCAATCATAAAAATCCGCTAAAAAACTCGCTATAAAAGTAAATCAAACCCCCCCTTCATCACCCCCTTAGTTAGGGAAAAATAAAAAAAATGTATTTATTTCCATTTTCCCATTAGGGTTAGGGTTAGGGCTAGGGTTGGGGCTAGGGTTAAGGCTACAGTTAGGGTTGGGGCTAAAGTTAGGGTTAGGGTTGGGGCTAAAGTTACAGTTAGGGTTTAGATTACATTTACGGTTGGGAATAGGGTTGGGATTAGGGTTAGGGGTGTGTCAGGGTTAGAGGTGTGGTTAGGGTTACTGTTGGGATTAGGGTTAGGGGTGTGTTTGGATTAGGGTTTCAGTTATAATTGGGGGGTTTCCACTGTTTCGGCACATCAGGGGCTCTCCAAACGCGACATGGCGTCCGATCTCAATTCCAGCCAATTCTGCGTTGAAAAAGTAAAACAGTGCTCCTTCCCTTCCGAGCTCTCCCGTGTGCCCAAACAGGGGTTTACCCCAACATATGGGGTATCAGCGTACTCAGGACAAATAGGACAACAACCTTTGGGGTCCAATTTCTCCTGTTACCCCTGGGAATATACAAAACTGGGGGCTAAAAAATAATTTTTGTGGGAAAAAAAAGGATTTTTTATTTTCACGGCTCTGCGTTATAAACTGTAGTGAAACACTTGGGGGTTCAAAGTTCTTACAACACATCTAGATAAGTTCCTTGGGGGGTCTAGTTTCCAAAATGGGGTCACTTGTGCGGGGCTTCTACTGCTTAGGTACATTAGGGGCTCTGCAAACGCAATGTGACGCCTGCAGACCATTCCATCTAAGTCTGCATTCCAAATGGCGCTCCTTCCCTTCCGAGCCCTCCCATGCATCCAAACGGTGGTTCCCCCCACATATGGGGTATCAGCGCACTCAGGACAAATTGGACAACAACTTTTGGGGTCCAATTTCTCCTGTTACCCTCGGGAAAATACAAAACTGGGGGCTGAAAAATAATTTTTGTGGGAAAAAATTTTTGTTTTATTTTTACGGCTCTGCATTATAAACTTGTGTGAAGCCCTTGGTGGGTCAAAGCACTCACCACACATCTAGATAAGTTCCTTAGGGGGTCTACTTTCCAACATGGTGTCGCTTGTGGGGGGTTTCTACTGTTTAGGTACATTAGGGGCTCTGCAAACGCAATGTGACGCCTGCAGACCATTCCATCTAAGTCTGCATTCCAAATGGCGCTCCTTCACTTCCGAGCCCTTCCATGCGTCCAAACGGTGGTTTCCCCCCCACATATGGGGTATCAGCGCACTCAGGACAAATTGGACAACAAATTTTGGGGTCCAATTTCTCCTGCTACCCTCGGGAAAATACAAAACTGGGGGCTAAAAAAATAATTTTTGTGGGAAAAAATTTTTGTTTTATTTTTACGGCTCTGCATTATTAACTTCTGTGAAGCCCTTGGTGGGTCAAAGCGCTCAAAACACATCTAGATAAGTTCCTTAGGGGGTCTACTTTCCAAAATGGTATCACTTGTGGGGGGTTTCAATGTTTAGGCACATCAGTGGCTCTCCAAACGCAACATGGCGTCCCATCTCAATTCCTGTAAATTTTGCATTGAAAAGTCAAACGGTGCTACTTCCCTTCCGAGCTCTCCCATGCGCCCAAACAGTGGTTTAACCCCACATATGGGGTATCAGCGTACTCAGGACAAATTGTACAACAACTTTTGGGGTCCAATTTCTTCTCTTACCCTTGGGAAAATATAAAATTGGGGGTGAAAAGATAATTTTTGTGAAAAAATATTTTTTATTTTTACGGTTCTGCATTATAAACTTCTGTGAAGCACTTGGTGGGTCAAAGTGCTCACCACACCTCTAGATAAGTTCCTTAGGGTGTCTACTTTCCAAAATGGTGTCACTTGTGGGGGGTTTCAATGTTTAGGCACATCAGGGGCTCTCCAAACGCAACATGACGTCCCATCTCAATTCCTGTCAATTTTGCATTGAAAAGTCAAACGGCGCTCCTTCCCTTCCGAGGTCTCCCATGCGCCCAAACAGTGGTTTATCCCCACATATGGGGTATCAGCGTACTCAGGACAAATTGTACAACAACTTTTGGGGTCCAATTTCTTCTCTTACCCTTGGGAAAATAAAAAATTGGGGGCGAAAAATAATTTTTGTGAAAAAATATGATTTTTTATTTTTACGGTTCTGCATTATAAACTTCTGTGAAGCACTTGGTGGGTCAAAGTGCTCACCACACCTCTAGATAAGTTCCTTAGGGGGTCTACTTTCCAAAATGGTGTCACTTGTGGGGGGTTTCAATGTTTAGGCACATCAGGGGCTCCCCAAATGCAACATGGCGTCCCATCTCAATTCCAGTCAATTTTGCATTGAAAAGTCAAATGGCGCTCCTTCGCTTCCGAGCTCTGTCATGCGCCCAGTGGTTTACCCCGACATATGGGGTATCGGCGTACTCAGGACAAATTGTACAACAACTTTTGGGGTCCATTTTCTCCTGTTACCCTTGGTAAAATAAAACAAATTGGAGCTGAAGTAAATTTTTTGTGAAAAAAAGTTAAATGTTCATTTTTATTTAAACATTCCAAAAATTCCTGTGAAGCACCAGAAGGGTTAATAAACTTCTTGAATATGGTTTTGAGCACCTTGAGGGGTGCAGTTTTTAGAATGGTGTCACACTTGGGTATTTTCTATCATATAGACCCCTCAAAATGACTTCAAATGAGATGTGGTCCCTAAAAAAAAATGGTGTTGTAAAAATGAGAAATTGCTGGTCAACTTTTAACCCTTATAACTCCCTAACAAAAAAAAATTTTGGTTCCAAAATTGTGCTGATGTAAAGTAGACATGTGGGAAATGTTACTTATTAAGTATTTTGTGTGACATATCTCTGTGATTTAAGGGCATAAAAATTCAAAGTTGGAAAATTGCAAAATTTTCAAAATTTTTGCCAAATTTCCATTTTTTTTGCAAATAAACGCAGGTAATATCAAAGAAATTTTACCACTATCATGAAGTACAATATGTCACGAGAAAACAATGTCAGAATCGCCAAGATCCGTTGAAGCGTTCCAGAGTTATAACCTCATAAAGGGACAGTGGTCAGAATTGTAAAAATTGGCCCGGTCATTAACGTGCAAACCACCCTTGGGGGTGAAGGGGTTAAAGGGAGTTTGTCACACCCAATCCTCAAATTGAAACTAAGCAGATAGTCAGGTATGGGACTTGGCTTCTAAAGACTAGTTTTCTTAGATACTATCTAGGACACAATCTTTATTCATTATGCAAATGAGGGTGCTCGGTGCACTCTTCCTGTGACCACGTGCTGAGTGCACCGTTCCACCCCACCCACTTTGTTGATCAGGGCTTGCTGGTCTTGAACGAGCGTTGCCTGAACTGCAAACCTGGCCTTGAATTCACATAGTGACACTGTAGGAGCCGAGCAGCTGCGCACACATCCTCTTTCCTCCTTCTGAGGTCTCTTGCTCACTACATCTCCATAGATCATTTTACATCAGACAGGGGAGGAGGATCGGTGTATGCACGCTCAGCTCTAGCACTGTGAGCTTTTTGTTCCGGCTTGGCAGTGTCAGTATGTGCATGCACGGCCACGTTTTCAGGATAGGGAAGCAATATCAGGACAGTGGAGGTCCAACACACAGCACCTGCACCGATCAGCTGTTATTAAAGGGGTTGTGCTGCCCTTGGCTAGTAGTCTGCTGTCACTCCTATGTGACTGCAGACTTGAGAATCTTCACATTGCATGCACTGCACACAGTGAGCATCACTGGCGCCAGGAGCGGGTGGTCATGTGACTGCAAGTGTGCGATTTGTATACTTCTGGCCACCTTCCAACCTTGTTCAATACACTTACATTGAGTAAGGCCACTTTCACCTAATGCTTTACAGACATCATCGTCGCCATTGGGGCTCACAATCTAGAATCTCTATCAGTATGTCTTTGGAATGTGGGAAGAAACCAGAGAACCTGGAGGAAACCCACGCAAACACGGAGAGAACATACAAACTCCTTGCAGATGTTTTCTTTGATGGGATTCGAACCCAGGACCCCAGCGCTGCAAGGCTGCAGTACTAACCACTGAGCCACCGTACAGTACTAACCACTGAGACAGTGTGCTGCTCCAAAGGTGAGATACTAGTATCACAAGTCTGGACAAGAGGAGCAAACAAAGGCAAAAGAGAACCCTTGTGCAAGAACAATATATGGGCCCTTTCATATTAATAGCCCTTCATAATGCAAAATTGCACCTGCTTTGGAAGCGGATGAGGGCCCCCTTATCTCTTGGGCACAGGTTGCACCAATTTTATATCCACACCTGCTGGACAACCCCTTTAAAGGCAAGTATAGAGATGAAATTCCCTAGGCTTTACCTGTGATAGGAGCTTTTATGTCACCAAGGGAAGTGTTAGGAACATATGTACATTGATTGCATCTTTACATAGGAGACACTTTTGAAATCAAGTGTAATAGTTCATAAATTGTCTGGTCTTTGCTGCCCTCTGTTGGTAGCATATCATGTTACAGAGAGAATCCTAATTGCAGATGTCCTGCAATGAAGAACTAACAGACAATGGAGTATTACCGCCGGTTCTGTAATGCATGGAACTGCATGGGTCTGTGCTAAAGTAACAGCCGCTATGGGCACAGAGATAGAGTCTGTACTAAGGAGATGTGCTGCTCCCCGCTCGCTGGGCGCTGTATACCGGCATTGGATTTCTGAATCACATTGATCACAATATCTTATCAATGTATTATATAAACTCTATTATGTTACATACGTTCTATTATATTCATCTATGTATGTTGCCAAGTCATCTTGCACTTCTTACCTGTGATTGGGAATAACCTTCTACCTGAAGTAAAACGTGTTTCTGCCGGGAGACGGACACGTTCCTGTAATATTCAACAAGTTTGTTGAGTGACTTGAATTTTTCTGACCACAAGCTGTAATGTCCTGTCTTGTCTCTTATGACTTTAAAGTGTTGCACATCCGCCTCATGCCTATGGAAAAATACAATGATGACAAATAGTATAAAAACAATTAGATAAAATAAAGTCTAAAAAAGTTATTTCATGACTATAATGTTGCAAAGGTTGCAAGCGCAGATAAACCCTGGGGAAATGCATGGAAGACATCGGGTGGCGCAATTACATCACTCTATTGCCTGTCCTGAATCAGACTGCAATAAATAGAAGCAGAATCCTGTTGCTCAGCATGTGAACGGGGTTACGAAAATGTCATTTTTTTTTTCAATTGACACAAACTTGGCATTTTTATATAGGGATAATTAGGGACATACGTAGAAATCATGGAGCCCCATAGCAAAAGTTCTAATTGCTATGGGGCTATGTCCCTCCCCTGTCATTAAATGTATGGCTGCATATACATTGTGACCCTGTATACTCTGACAAATATATGTTTTAGTAAAGCCAGGTAGGACAGCGTCAAATCCCAACTCTGCAGGGTTTGATTAGAGACACCTGCATAGCTCTTTACTAGAAGCAGGAAGTAGGTTCACTTGGTGTGCAGTGTGCTGGGGACTGAGCAGTGTGGAGATTCTGCTGGGAGCTGTACAAGACTAAACAGAGCCTGGTGAAGTGCCAGGATTGCCGCATAGGTGATAGACAGTGATCTGTGTCTGGGAAGAGAGTTGAGAAGACCTCTTTGTGCATGTCGCTCTCACAGAACTTGATAGACAGGTGGGACACTTATCTGAACCGGAGAGACCACATGTGCCTGTATATGGACTGTTTATTTTGTTCTTTTATGCCAGAGAAAGGCTGTTTCCAGTCTGCTTGAAGATTATGCACTTAAATTAACCTCCATGTTTGACCAAGAAACTATGTGCCTGTGTGAATGCTACCAGCTGCCTAAAAGCGAGTAAATCTCTATATTTAATGTTTTGGATGCAGGCACTGAATCCAAGAAGCACAGATGATAGTGGGTGTTGTGAATTCCGCTCTTGGGCTCCCTCCGGTGGTTGTAAGTGGCACTTTTGTGAGTTCTGCTCTTGGGCTCCCTCCGGTGGATTTAAGTGGAACTGCTGCTCCTTGGATTTAGCAGTCAGCAGCTGCTTCCACTGATCGTTTATTCTGGCTCGGCTATTTATCCTGGCTCTATCCTTCAGCCAGTGCCAGTGGTCAATGGTTCCTGGTTGGATTCACATCTCTGCTTGGATTTCCCTGATATTCTGACCAGTTCAGCAAAGATAAGTCCTTGCTTTGTTCTTTGCAGTCCACTTGTTGTGGACTTAATCTTTCTGCACTTTCTATGTTTTTTCTAGTCCAGCTTGTCACTATGGATTTATTCAGTTAAGCTGGAAGCTCTGGGAAGCAGATTTACCCTCCACACCTTTAGTCAGGTGTGGAGATTTTTGTAAACTCTGTGGTGGATTTTTCTAGTTTTTAATACTGACCGCACAGTATTCTGTCCTGTTCTATCTATCTAGCTAGACTGGCCTCCTTTGCTACACCGTTTTCATTCTGCGAATGTCATTTCCCTCTCCACTCACAGTCAATATTTGTGGGGGGCTGTCCTTTCCTTTGGGGATTTTTCTCTGAGGCAAGATAGCTTTCCTGTTTCTATCTTTAGGGGCAGTTAGTCCTCCGGCTGTGACGAGATGTCTAGGGAGTGACAGGAACATCCCACGGCTACTTCTAGCGTTGTGTTAAGCTCAGGAACTGCGGTCAGTACAGGTACCACCTCCTCCAGAGCACGTCCCATGTTGCTCCTAAACCACCAGTTCATAACAAGTGGGATAAAGTCTGTATGTCCTGGGTAAAGGCAGCATCAGCATAGCAAACAGTCAGAAACTATGGAGGACCTTGTGAAGCAATTAGTCCAGGTGCAGCAGCAGCATCAGCAGCAGCAAATAGCTCTCTTGGCAGAAACTGTCTGGGGCACGGAGGCTGCACTTTCCGTCAGCCCAATTGCAGTCCAATGACTCATCATAATGCAAACTTCCACCTGCCTTGGAGAAGGAAATGGACCCCTTATCTCTTGGGCCATTGTGCAACTGTATAGGTTGCAGCAATGATATATCCGCCCTTGTGATAGCCCCACGGCCATCCTATATGCAGAATGATGGTCCACTGTCCCTCTTTATGCAGCATGATGGCCCTACAGCCCCTCTATATGCTGAATGAGGTTCTACAGCACCCTATGCTCAGTATGATAGCTCCTCAGCCATCCTGTACACAGTATAAGGGCCCCACAGCCCCCTATCCTCAGTATGATAGCCCGCAGCCATCCTGTACACAGTATAAGGGCCCCACAGCCCCCTATGCTCAGTATGATAGCCCCCCAGCCATCCTGTACACAGTATAAGGGCCCCACAGCCCCATATGCTCAGTATGATAGCTCCTCAGCCATCCTGTACACAGTATAAGGGCCCCACAGCCCCCTATGCTCAGTATGATAGCCCTGCAGCCATCCTGTACACAGTATAAGGGCCCCACAGCCCCCTATGCTCAGTATGATAGCCCCCCAGCCATCCTGTACACAGTATAAGGGCCCCACAGCCCCATATGCTCAGTATGATAGCTCCTCAGCCATCCTGTACACAGTATAAGGGCCCCACAGCCCCCTATGCTCAGTATGATAGCCCTGCAGCCATCCTGTACACAGTATAAGGGCCCCACAGCCCCCTATGCTCAGTATGATAGCCCCGCAGCCATCCTGTACACAGTATAAGGGCCCCCAGCCCCCTATGCTCAGTATGATAGCTCCTCAGCCATCCTGTACACAGTATAAGGGCCCCACAGCCCCTTATGCTCAGTATCAGGGCCGGACTGGCCATTGGGCACTTCTGGCAAATGCCAGAAGGGCCGGTGCCAGTAGTGGGCCGCAGCACGTCTACTCACCCCCCCACCAGCGCCGCCGCCGCATTCAACTATACCGGCTTCTATGACGCCGGTACACTTGAATGCAATGATTGAGGAGAGAACGTCTGCTGATGCACCCTCTCCCATCATTCCCCGCTCTGCCTCTGACACTGCGGGTGCGCGCGCACTCACTGTATGCCAGGCAGTGCAGTGGCAGCCGCCAAGACAGGAGCAGGGAGCAACGCGGTTACGAGGAGAGGTGAGGAGTGTGTGTTTTTTTTACTGGACTGTGGGGCCATTCTCGGAGGGGAAAGAAAGATGCGGGCTGTGCTGTATACTGCTACGTAGGCTGTGCTGTATACTACTATGTGGGCTGTGCTGTATACTGCTACGTGGGCTGTGCTGTATACTACTATGTGGGCTGTGCTGTATACTGCTAAGTGGGCTGTGCTGTATGCTACTATGTGGGCTGTGCAGTATGCTACTATGTGGGCTGTGCAGTATATGCAGCGCCCCAGGGGCCTGGTCGTTGCAGTAATGTTGTTCTCCTCTAGGGCGGAGTGATGTTACGTTTGGAGGCAATAAAGGAGATCTCTTTACCAGGTAACACCAACACACAACACACTTCACACTCCAGTCCACCAGGGAGAGCTATGCTCCTATTGATTAGGGCACTCTTCACATATAGGTAAAACTGGTGGTCTGGATAAAGTGTTAGTCAGATGCTGGCTGGGCTTCTCCCAGCTAGTTGCTGCCTGAGCTCCGCTCAGGGAGTTGGTCCCTGAAAGGGGTGGGATCCTGTCAGAGGCCTAGACAGAGGCCACGGAGCTGCACCTGCCCCATGGGCGGCAGTTCCTAAGAACGAGACATTGAAAGAGAACTGCATTGTAGAGAGTGAGAAGAAGTCATAGCAAAATGAGAGGAAACCAGAAGGAGTTCTGCCCTACACAGGCTGCCTCCTTCTGAGGCGCAGGATCCCGGTAGCCGGAACATCGAGGGATCAACAGTTCTCTATGCCTTGCTCCAGAGACCAGCAGGACAGCTAATTCCAAGTTACCTGCCCGCCCTATACCCAGGAGGCAAGGTGGCACCCAAGAGAGGCTGGGGCATGATAGAGTCCCTGTAAAAAGCCTCACGCCACCGGTCATACGGGTTTGTCCTATCCATCTGGGGGACAGAGAGAGACACAACATCTAGAACATCTACAACAGTTGTGAGGACCTTATGAGAGGCTCAGCAATAAGGTACTACAACACCCAGGCGCTAGAGAAAGGCTACTGATTTCCACCTGGATAAGGGGACTCTGGATTTGCCTCCAAACTGGCCAGACTCTGCCTGCCCTGTGATCTGGTGCTCTGGACTGTGGATGCTGAAGCCTTCAGTAAAGGTAAAGAGACTGCAACCTTGTGTCCTCGCTCTTCACTGCGCCTCACACCATCCACCATCTACACACTGGGAAGCCCTGGGGACATACTTCACCTGTGGGAAGGTATACCATCTAGCTGCCATAACATCACCCCAGTGGACCCCTAAGCAGCATCGGTCACCCTGACCGAATACCACAGGTGGCGTCATGAACATTTCCCCTTTAAAAACCTTTCCCCCCTTTTTATAATGGACCTCCGAGGGCCACGGACCGGGTCAGCCACCGTGACATCCCCCTTGAGAACTGAAGGACCCGGTACTGAGTACCCCACTGCCCGTGGGGCACTCCATATACTACTATGTGGGCTGTGCTCTATACTGCTATGTGGGCTGTGCTGTATACTACTATGTGGGCTGTGCTGTATACTACTATGTGGGCTGTGCTGTATACTACTATGTGGGCTGTGCTGTATACTAAGTGGGCTGTGCTGTATACTACTATGTGGGCTGTGCTGTATACTACTATGTGGGCTGGGCTATATACTACTATGTGGGCTGTGCTGTATACTGCTAAGTGGGCTGTGCTGTATACTACTATGTGGGCTGTGCTGTATACAACTATGTGGGCTGTGCTATATACTACTATGTGGGTTGTGCTGTATACTGATAAGTGGGCTGTGCTGTATACTACTACGTGGGCTGTGCTGTATACTACTACATGGGCTGTGCTGTATACTGCTATGTGGGCTGTGCTGTATACTGCTTCTTTGGCTGTGCTGTATTCTGCTACATGGGCTCTGCTGTATACTGCTAAGTGGGCTGTGCTGTATGCTACTACGTGGGCTGTGCTGTATATTACTGTGTGGGCTGTGCTATATACTACTGTGTGTGCTGTGCTGTATACTACTACTTGGGCTGTGTTGTATACTAGTACGTGGGCTGTGTTATCTGCTATGCGGGTTGTGCTATATACTATGCGGGTTGAGCTATATACTATGCGGGCTTTGCTACATGCTATGGGGGTATATTGTATTCTATGGGGGAGGCTGTGTTATATACTATTGTGGGGGTATATTCTATTCTATGGGGAGGCTGTGTTATATACTATGGGGGGTATATTATATTCTATGGGGGAGGCTGTGTTATGTACTATGGGGGGCTGCATTATATTCTATGGGGCTACATTATATATTATGGGGAAGTGGGCTGTATTATATTCTATGGGGGCTGCTGTCATGATCTCCATGGCCAGAGAACTAGCATAAGCCTCTATAGGAACAAGCTCTTGGAAGATGTAACTGTACTGACCATGAACTAAACCTACCGCATCATCTAGAAGTAGCCAGGTAGCATGTCCTACTTTTTATCCCTATATGCCCAGCGCCGGCCGGAGAACTAAATAATGCTAGCAGAGGGAAATATAAGACCTGACTCACCTCTAGAGAAATGCCCAAAAGGAGACAGAAGCCCCCCACATATATTGGCGGTGATATGAGATGAAACAACAAACGCAGCAGGAAAATAGTTTTAGCAAATTTGAGGTCCGCTTTCTAGATAGCAGAAGACAGAAAGCATACTTTCATGGTCAGTAGAAAACCCTAACAAAACACATCCAGAAATTACTTTAGGACTCTGGCATTAACTCATAATACCAGAGTGGCAATTACTGATCAACAAGAGCTTTCCAGACACAGTAACGAAACTGCAGCTGTGAACTGGAACCAAAATACAAAAACAAAACATGGACGAATGTCCAACTTATCTAGTAGATGTCTGGGAGCAGGAACAAGCACAGAGAGGCTTCTGATAACATTGTTGACCGGCAAGCATCTAACAGAGAAGCCAGGTTATATAGCGACACCCAGATCTAATCAGAACAGGTGAACAGGGAAGATGATGTCACAAGTTCAATTCCACCAGTAGCCACCGGGGGAGCCCAGAATCCAAATTCACAACAGTACCCCCCCCTCAAGGAGGGGGCACCGAACCCTCACCAGAACCACCAGGGCGATCAGAATGGGCCCTATGAAAGGCACGAACCAGATCAGAGGCATGAACATCAGATGCAGTGACCCAAGAATTATCCTCCTGGCCGTATCCCTTCCACTTGACCAGATACTGGAGTCTCCGTCTGGAAACACGGGAGTCTAGGATTTTTTCCACAACGTACTCCAACTCACCCTCAACCAACACCGGAGCAGGAGGCTCAACGGAAGGCACAACCGGTGCCTCATACCTGCGCAATAACGACCGATGAAAAACGTTATGAATAGAAAAGGATGCAGGGAGGTCCAAACGGAAGGAAACAGGGTTAAGAATCTCCAATATTTTATACGGACCGATGAACCGAGGCTTAAACTTAGGAGATGAGACCCTCATAGGGACAAAACGAGAAGACAACCACACCAAATCTCCAACACAAAGCCGAGGACCAACACGACGGTGACGGTTGGCAAAAAGCTGAGTCTTCTCCTGGGACAACTTTAAATTGTCCATCACCTGCCCCCAGATATGATGCAATCTCTCCACCACCGCATCCACTCCAGGACAATCCGAGGATTCCATCTGACCGGAGGAAAATCGAGGATGGAACCCCGAATTACAGAAAAACGGGGAAACCAAGGTGGCAGAGCTGGCCCGATTATTGAGGGCGAACTCCGCCAATGGCAAAAAAGCAACCCAATCATCCTGGTCAGCAGACACAAAACACCTCAGATATGTCTCCAGGGTCTGATTAGTCCGCTCGGTCTGGCCATTAGTCTGAGGGTGAAAAGCAGACGAAAAAGACAAATCTATGCCCATCCTAGCACAAAATGCCCGCCAAAATCTAGACACAAATTGGGTTCCTCTGTCAGAAACGATATTCTCAGGAATACCATGCAAACGAACAACATTTTGAAAAAACAGGGGCACCAACTCGGAAGAAGAAGGCAATTTGGGCAGGGGAACCAAATGAACCATCTTAGAAAAACGGTCACACACCACCCAGATGACAGACATCTTCTGAGAAACAGGCAGATCTGAAATAAAATCCATCGAGATGTGTGTCCAAGGCCTCTTAGGAATAGGCAAGGGCAACAATAATCCACTAGCCCGAGAACAACAAGGCTTGGCCCGAGCACAAACGTCACAAGACTGCACAAAGCCTCGCACATCTCGTGACAGGGAAGGCCACCAGAAGGATCTTGCCACCAAATCCCTGGTACCAAAAATTCCAGGATGACCTGCCAACGCAGAAGAATGCACCTCAGAGATGACTTTACTGGTCCAATCATCAGGAACAAACAGCCTATCAGGCGGACAACGATCCGGTCTATCCGCCTGAAACTCCTGCAAGGCCCGCCGCAGGTCTGGAGAAACAGCTGACAAGATAACTCCCTCCTTAAGAATACCTGTGGGGTCAGAGTTGCCAGGTGAATCAGGCTCAAAACTCCTAGAAAGGGCATCTGCCTTAACATTCTTAGAACCTGGTAGGTACGATACCACAAAATTAAACCGAGAAAAAAATAATGACCAGCGCGCCTGTCTAGGATTCAGGCGCCTGGCGGTCTCAAGATAAATCAAATTTTTGTGGTCAGTCAATACCACCACCTGATGTCTGGCCCCCTCAAGCCAATGGCGCCACTCCTCAAACGCCCACTTCATGGCCAAAAGCTCCCGATTCCCAACATCATAATTCCGCTCAGCGGGCGAAAATTTACGGGAAAAGAAGGCACAAGGCCTCATCACGGCGCAGTCAGAACTTTTCTGCGACAACACTGCCCCAGCTCCGATCTCAGAAGCGTCGACCTCAACCTGAAAAGGAAGAGTCACATCAGGCTGACGCAACACAGGGGCAGAAGAAAAACGGCGCTTAAGCTCCTGAAAGGCCTCCACAGCATCAGGGGACCAATTAGCAACATCAGCACCCTGTCTAGTCAAATCGGTCAATGGCTTAACGACATCCGAAAAACCAGAAATAAATCGACGATAAAAGTTGGCAAAGCCCAAAAATTTCTGAAGACTTTTAAGAGAAGAGGGCTGCGTCCAATCACAAATAGCTTGAACCTTGACAGGATCCATCTCAATGGAAGAGGGAGAAAAAATATATCCCAAAAAGGAAATTCTCTGAACCCCAAAAACGCACTTAGAACCCTTGACACACAGAGAATTAGACCGCAAAACCTGAAAAACCCTCTTAACTTGCCGGACATGAGAGTCCCAGTCATCCGAAAAAATCAGAATATCATCCAGATACACTATCATAAATTTATCCAAAAAATCGCGGAAAATATCATGCATAAAGGACTGGAAGACTGAAGGGGCATTAGAAAGACCAAAAGGCATCACCAAATACTCAAAGTGGCCCTCGGGCGTATTAAATGCGGTTTTCCACTCATCCCCCTGCCTGATCCGCACCAAATTATACGCCCCACGGAGATCAATCTTAGAGAACCACTTGGCCCCCTTTATGCGAGCAAACAAATCAGTCAGCAACGGCAATGGGTATTGATATTTAACCGTGATTTTATTCAAAAGCCGATAATCAATACATGGTCTCAAAGAGCCGTCTTTTTTTGACACAAAGAAAAAACCGGCTCCTAAGGGAGATGACGATGGACGAATATGTCCCTTTTCCAAGGACTCCTTTATATATTCTCGCATAGCAGTATGTTCAGGCACAGACAGATTAAATAAACGACCCTTTGGGTATTTACTACCCGGAATTAAATCTATAGCACAATCGCACTCACGGTGCGGAGGTAGTGAACCCAGCTTGGGTTCTTCAAAGACGTCACGATAATCAGACAGGAACTCAGGGATTTCAGAGGGAATAGATGATGAAATGGACACCAAAGGTACGTCCCCATGAGTCCCCTTACATCCCCAGCTCAACACAGACATAGCTCTCCAGTCAAGGACTGGGTTGTGAGACTGCAGCCATGGCAATCCCAGCACCAAATCCTCATGTAGATTATACAGCACTAGAAAACGAATAGTCTCCTGGTGATCCGGATTAATACACATAGTCACTTGTGTCCAGTATTGTGGTTTATTATTAGCCAATGGGGTGGAGTCAATCCCCTTCAGAGGAATAAGAGTTTCCAAAGGCTCTAAATCATACCCACAACGATTGGCAAAGGACCAATCCATAAGACTCAAAGCGGCGCCAGAGTCGATATAGGCGTCAGTAGTAATAGATGACAAAGAGCAAATCAGGGTCACAGACAAAATAAATTTAGACTGTAAAGTGCCAATGGAAACGGATTTATCAAGCTTTTTAGTACGCTTAGAGCACGCTGATATAACATGAGTAGAATCCCCACAATAGAAACACAACCCATTTTTCCGTCTAAAATTCTGCCGCTCGCTTCTGGACAGAATTCTATCACACTGCATGCTTTCTGGCGTCTTCTCAGTGGACACCGCCAGATGGTGCACAGGTTTGCGCTCCCGCAGACGCCTATCGATCTGAATGGCCATTGTCATGGACTCATTCAGACCCGCAGGCACAGGGAACCCCACCATAACATCCTTAATGGCATCAGAGAGACCCTCTCTGAAAGTAGCCGCCAAGGCACACTCATTCCACTGAGTAAGCACAGACCATTTACGGAATCTTTGGCAGTAAATTTCAGCTTCATCTTGCCCCTGCGATAGGGACATCAAAGTTTTTTCTGCCTGAAGTTCCAAATGAGGTTCCTCATACAGCAAGCCCAAGGCCAAAAAAAACGCATCCACATTGCGCAACGCAGGATCCCCTGGTGCCAATGCAAAAGCCCAGTCTTGAGGGTCGCCGCGGAGCAAGGAAATCACAATCCCAACCTGCTGTGCAGAGTCTCCAGCAGAACGAGATTTCAGGGACAAAAATAGCTTACAATTATTTCTAAAATTCTGAAAGCTAGATCTATTCCCTGAGAAGAATTCCGGCAAAGGAATTCTCGGCTCAGATACCGGAGCATGAATAATAAAATCTTGCAAATTTTGTACTTTTGTGGTGAGATTATTCAAACCTGCAGTTACACTCTGAAGATCCATTATTAACAGGTGAACACAAAGCCATTCAAAGATTATAAGGAGAGAGAAAAAAAAGAAAGACTGCAGCATAGACAGACTGGCAAGTGATCCAATTAAGAGCACAGAGGAAAAAAAAAAAAAAAAACTCTCAGCAGACTTCTTATTTCTCTCCTTTCTCAGCCAAGGATTTTAACCCTTTAGTGGGCCGGTCAAACTGTCATGATCTCCATGGCCAGAGAACTAGCATAAGCCTCTATAGGAACAAGCTCTTGGAAGATGTAACTGTACTGACCATGAACTAAACCTACCGCATCATCTAGAAGTAGCCAGGTAGCATGTCCTACTTTTTATCCCTATATGCCCAGCGCCGGCCGGAGAACTAAATAATGCTAGCAGAGGGAAATATAAGACCTGACTCACCTCTAGAGAAATGCCCAAAAGGAGACAGAAGCCCCCCACATATATTGGCGGTGATATGAGATGAAACAACAAACGCAGCAGGAAAATAGTTTTAGCAAATTTGAGGTCCGCTTTCTAGATAGCAGAAGACAGAAAGCATACTTTCATGGTCAGTAGAAAACCCTAACAAAACACATCCAGAAATTACTTTAGGACTCTGGCATTAACTCATAATACCAGAGTGGCAATTACTGATCAACAAGAGCTTTCCAGACACAGTAACGAAACTGCAGCTGTGAACTGGAACCAAAATACAAAAACAAAACATGGACGAATGTCCAACTTATCTAGTAGATGTCTGGGAGCAGGAACAAGCACAGAGAGGCTTCTGATAACATTGTTGACCGGCAAGCATCTAACAGAGAAGCCAGGTTATATAGCGACACCCAGATCTAATCAGAACAGGTGAACAGGGAAGATGATGTCACAAGTTCAATTCCACCAGTAGCCACCGGGGGAGCCCAGAATCCAAATTCACAACAGGCTGCATTAGATTTTATGTGGGATGATTGCATCATACTCTTTGATGGGGCTGCATTATATTCTGTGGGGAGGTGGGCTGTATTATATTCTATTCGAGGCTACATTATATTCTATGGGGGGTGTTATGATCTGGTGGCCTAAGAGCAGCATGGGACGTCCTCTGGAGAAGGTGGTACCTGTACTGACCGCAGACCCTGAACCTAACACCGCAACTAGAAGTAGCCGTGGAATGTACCTAGCGCTCCCTAGACATCTCGACACAGCCGGAGGACTAATTACCCCTAGAGATAGAAAAGGGAAAACTATCTTGCCTCAGAGAAAATCCCCAAAGAACAGGCAGCCCCCCACAAATATTGACTGTGAGAGGAGAGGGAAAAAACATACACAGACTGAAATGAGAATTTAGCAAAGGAGGCCACTTCTAGCTAAATAGAAAGGACAGGACAGAGTACTATGCGGTCAGTATTAAAACACTAGAAAATATCCACCACAGAAAATACAAAAACTCCACAGCTAACTAAAGACATGGAGGGTATATCTGCATCTCCAGAGATACCAGCTTGGCTAAACAAATCCTTATACAGACCAAGCTGGACAAGACAAAACATGGAAAATAACTGAACAATAAGACCACAGCATGTGGACAGCAAAATAAAGGCCAGAACTTATCTTTGTTGAAAAGAACTGCAAAGCAGAAGAGACCAGGCAGGGGTGTGAATCCTCCAGGAACAATGGACAGCTGGCACTGACTAAAGGGTGAAGCAAGACTAAATAGCCCTGTCCAAATTGCAAAAAGTGAAAACACCTGATAAATGCTGTGATTCAGAGACAGCAGCGCTACCACTTACAACCACCGGAGGGAGACCAAGAGCAGAATTCACAACAGGGGGGCTGTATTATATTTATATTCTTTGAGGGGTGATTGCATCATACTCTATGAGGGGGCTGCATTAAACTAAGAGGGGGCTGCATTATATTCTATGAGGTGGCTGCATTATACTTTGGGGTGGCTGCATTATATTCTGTAGGGTGGTGGCTGCATTATACTATATGTTGGCTGCATTATACTGTATCGAGGACTATGGGGAATACGTTATACTATATGAAGAACTATGGGGTGCATTATACTATGGGAAGTGAATTGTACTACATGGATGACTATGGCGGTGCATTATACTATATGGAGTACTATGTGGAGTGTATTATGCTCTATGGAGGACTGAGCAGTGTATTTTAATATATGGAGGACTATGAGGAGTGTATTATACTATATGGAGGACTGTGGTGCACATTATAATATATGGACTATGGGGTGTATTTTACTAAACAAGTAAAATGCTACATATTCAGAAAGAGGCCGGGAAACAAGCATTGAACAACTTCAGAATTGTCGATCAAATTCATTTAGCGGCCACAACTCAGCGCTTGTAAATGCAACCGAAATGCTTTTGTGTGATGTGCAATATGTTAGCATTTGGGGCCCCATTTTAAACTTTGCCTAGGGCCCCACTTTGCCTAAAACCGGCCCTGCCTACAAGTGTACAAAGATATTATGCAGCCAGTCACCATGTGACAAGTGGGCCTGTGTAACCTCAAATGCCAGGGCTGAATTTTAGTCCCTGTCCGGCCCTGCTCAGTATGATAGCTCCTCAGCCATCCTGTACACAGTATAAGGGCCCCACAGCCCCCTATGCTCAGTATGATAGCTCCTCAGCCATCCTGTACACAGTATAAGGGCCCCACAGCCCCCTATGCTCAGTATAATAGCCCCCCCAGCCATCCTGTACACAGTATAAGGGCCCCACAGCCCCCTATGCTCAGTATGATAGCCCCGCAGCCATCCTGTACACAGTATAAGGGCCCCACAGCCCCCTATGCTCAGTATGATAGCCCCGCAGCCATCCTGTACAAAGTATAAGGGCCCCCAGCTCCCTATGCTCAGTATGATAGCCCTGCAGCCATCCTGTATGTAGTAAGACTGCCCCACTACCCCTATACACAAGACGGGAATGTGGAAAACCACATAGAAGACGACCAAACTGGGTGCTAATACAACAACATCTTTATTAATAATCAACATTAACAAGTTTTTTAAAAAGCCTAATTAGGCTCAAGACAAAAGACAGAACAAGGTGCAGTAATAGTGGCAATTACCCCATCAAGTCGCCACCATGCCTGGAAAACGTGCGGACCAGTAACCTAAGGCTACCCTCTCCAAAAATGCAGGCCCCCTGACGAAGGAGCTTCCGCTCCGAAACGCGCGTTGGGTGCTCGTGTGGGACCGGTCCGGGCTTCCTTCCAAACATCCCCCCGTTTACAGGTAAACTCAATTGCGGCTACTAGTCCTGGTTTTCCGGGCATTTACATGGCGAGTCGTACGGTCTTTGAGGACCATGGGGGAATGACATATGTGATATAGGTTTCATGCATTTTTGGAGAGGGTAGCCTTAGGTTACTGGTCCGCACGTTTTCCAGGCATGGTGGCGACTTGATGGGGTAATTGCCACTATTACTGCACCTTGTTCTGTCTTTTGTCTTGAGCCTAATTAGGCTTTTTAAAAAACTTGTTAATGTTGATTATTAATAAAGATGTTGTATTAGCACCCAGTTTGGTCGTCTTCTATGTGGTTTTCCACATTCCCGTCTTATGCAATGCTATACGACTGGGTTTATATGCATCCAGTATAGGGCAATGGTAATGTTCATAGAGATTTGGTAATGTTGCCATTTAATACCTTTATCTCTTTACCCCTATACACAGTATATTGTCCCTAAAGCCCCTCTATCTTTAAAATAATGGTCCACAGCCTGCTATACACAGTATGATGGACCCTTATGCCCCCATACAGTATGATGGCCTCCATAGTCTACACTCACTGGCCACTTTATTAGGTACACCTGTCCAACTTCTTGTTAACACTTAATTTCTAATCAGCCAATCACATGGCGGCAACTCAGTGCATTTAGGCATGTAGACATGGTCAAGACAATCTCCTGCAGTTCAAACCGAGCATCAGTATGGGGAAGAAAGGTGATTTGAGTGCCTTTGAACGTGGCATGGTTGTTGGTGCCAGAAGGGCTGGTCTGAGTATTTCAGAAACTGCTGATCTACTGGGATTTTCACGCACAACCATCTCTAGGGTTTACAGAGAATGGTCCGAAAAAGAAAAAAAATCCAGTGAGCGGCAGTTCTGTGGGCGGAAATGCCTTGTTGATGCCAGAGGTCAGAGGAGAATGGGCAGACTGGTTCGAGCTGATAGAAAGGCAACAGTGACTCAAATCGCCACCCGTTACAACCAAGGTAGGCCTAAGAGCATCTCTGAACGCACAGTGCGTCGAACTTTGAGGCAGATGGGCTACAGCAGCAGAAGACCACACCGGGTACCACTCCTTTCAGCTAAGAACAGGAAACTGAGGCTACAATTTGTACAAGCTCATCGAAATTGGACAGTAGAAGATTGGAAAAACGTTGCTTGGTCTGATGAGTCTCGATTTCTGCTGCGACATTCGGATGGTAGGGTCAGAATTTGGCGTAAACAACATGAAAGCATGGATCCATCCTGCCTTGTATGGAGCATCTTTGGGATGTGCAGCCGACAAATCTGCGGCAACTGTGTGATGCCATCATGTCAATATGGACCAAAATCTCTGAGGAATGCTTCCAGCACCTTGTTGAATCTATGCCACGAAGAATTGAGGCAGTTCTGAAGGCAAAAGGGGGTCCAACCCGTTACTAGCATGGTGTACCTAATAAAGTGGCCGGTGAGTGTATATGCAGCATGATGCCCTGACATTCTATATGCAGTATAATGGCCCCACAGCCCCCCCATACACAGTATGATGGCTTCACAGCCCTGTATACACGTTACGATGGCCCGGTACAGCTTTTGATTAGCAAGGGCTGGCGGGACGTCATCTGTGCGTCCTGCTCTTCTCTAGTTCGCACCTGTGGATTTATTTTTGTTCATTCATTCATAGTCTGAGCAGCCAGAACTTTCTCATCCTTATGTAGCATCAATATTGGACATCTGGCTTTTTTATGTTTGTAGGGCAGTGTTCGCACGTTGAAGAAAGACTGGGTTTTTATTTTCTGCAGATATCTGCTCCAAACTACAGAATAACAATTTTCTCCCCCTTATTTGATGCGTTTTTAGTGCAGATGTACAGCCGCGTTTCAATGTTTTTTTATAGTACAGAAAAGTTTTGATTCTGCACTTAAAAAAGTAACTGCAGTTTTTTACATGTATTTTTAGGCTCCACGTAGAAGGAAAGAGAAAAAAAAGCACCCAAACCGCACAGTTCAGCAGCGTCATTGGGCAAAGTTCTCATGAAATCACATCCACTTTGCTTGGACATTAAACACAGCAGAACTTTTCTGCAAAAAAAAAAAAAAAAAGCATAAAATACGGAGCATTTACCCCAACATGTCAGCAAGGTCTAAATTTCCAAGCAAACTGGACGTGATTCCATGAAATCTCCTCCCCCTGTGATCTGAAGATGCTGCTGTACTCTGCAGTTTTTATGTATTTTTTCTCTATAGGCTCTCTGAAAAAAATGCATGAAAAAAAATGCTGTTGCATTTTTAGTTGCAGAATAAAAGGTTTTCTGTACTATTAAAAAAGCGTTAAACTCGGCTTCACATCCACATCAAAATCGCATCAAATAAATGGGGAAACGCATAAAAGAAACGCAGAAAACACGCAATCTTCAGGGAAGATTCTTATTGTGTTGTATGATGCGGACACCTGCAGAAAAAAAAACAGCAGAAAGAACGAAGCAGTTATTCTTCGTGTGAACGCGGCCTCAGCGTTACATTTTTATTCAATTTTTTCATTGGTTTAATATTTTTTCTTTATCTCGCCATTTTTTAATGTCATTTACCGATCCCCGTAAATAATCTGATCGCTGTGCTGTGCTGGTCGTTACAATTACAAGGACACAGATATGTCCATTTTATTTGCCGATTTGTGATTTTTAAAGCATTTTTAAAAGAATCATAAACATGATAATAAAAAAATAGTGTTTTTAATTATTTTTTAGTAATTTTATAGGATGAAAAAATATTTCCTATTCTCCCTATAGAATACAAATACATACTGTAGAAATACATTGTACACAGCAGTGTATGTAATCTGCCTGTGGAGACAGAGCCTGCAATACAGATAAAGTATACAAAATTCTCCTCATTACATCACCACAGCTTGTGGCTCAGTAGCTTAACCTCTTCACCACCTTTGTATTTTCCATTTTCGTTTTTTGCTCTCCTTCTTCCCAGAGCCATAACTTTTTTAGTTTTCCATCAATATGGCCGTGTGAGGGCTTGTTTTTGCGTAACGAGTTGTATGTTTGAACTTTACCATATATTGTACTGGAACAAAATTCGAAGTGCGATGAAATTTCTAAAAAAGTGCAATTTATCAAATTTTTTTTTTTTTACCATGTTCACTAAATGCTAAAACTGACCTGCCATTATGATTCTCCAGGTCATTGCAATTTTGCAGATCCTAAACTAGTATAGGTTCTTTTTTATTTGAGCGGTGAAAAAAAATATCCCATATTTGTTAAAAAACAAAAGGGGGAAATTGATATAGAAGGGTTAATAGTTTGCCTTTAAGTGCCTTTTGCCTTTAATTGCTAGAATTACTAGAATCTGTTGTTACAGTAGTCTGCTAGTCTCCTCTTTAGGCCGGGGACACACTTAACGTATAAAAAAACGGTCTGTTTTTCACGGCCGAGAATCGCACAAATGTTTCAAAAACAGTGATCCGTGTGCAGTGCGAGGATGCAATTTCCTCGCATCAAATGATCCGTGTGACATCCGTGTGACATCCGTATGGCATCCGTATGCCGAGATTTTCTCGCAAGCTTGCAAAACCGACATCTAATGGATTTATGTGCTCAAATGTTCGGGAAAACATATATACAGTATATATATATATATATATATATATATATATATATATGTCATTGAGACACATATATATATATTCTGTATTTATATTTCATTCAGCGCGATATCTGTGAAAAGCCGGTAATTCAATTGCCGGCTTTGCATTTCTCCTTCACAAACCCGACAGGATATGAGACATGGTTTTCATACAGTAAACCATCTCATATTCCCATTTTTTTTGCATATTCCACACTACTAATGTTAGTAGTGTGTATGTGCAAAATTTGGCCGCTGTAGCTGCTCAAATAAAGGGTTAAATGGCGGAAAAAATTGGCGTGGGCTCCCGCGCAATTTTCTCCGCCAGAGTGGTAAAGCCAGTGACTGAGGGCAGATATTAATAGCCAGGAGAGGGTCCATGGTTATTGGCCCCCCCGTGGCTAAAAACATCTGCCCCCAGCCACCCCAGAAAAGGCACATCTGGAAGATGCGCCTATTCTGGCACTTGGCCACTCTCTTCCCACTCCCTGTAGCGGTGGGATATGGGGTAATGAAGGGTTAATGCCACCTTGCTATTGTAAGGTGACATTAAGCCAGATTAATAATGGAGAGGCGTCAATTATGTCACCTATCCATTATTAATCCAATTGTTTGAAAGGGTTAAAAAACACACACACACATGATTAAAAAGTATTTTAATGAAATAAACACAGCGGTTGTTTTAATATTTTATTGCTCTCTCATTCCATTTTCAGACCCTCGCTTGGCAAAACAATAAACACACAATATACATACCCTCTCTGATGAACTGTCACGTCCCACGAAGTAATCCATCTGAAGGGGTTAACTAATATTACAGGCAGAGCTGCGATAATCCACTCGCTCGTGCCTGTAATCCCCGGGTGCTGAAAGGAAAGCAGTGATGTGTACTTACATTCAGTCGCGGTCATGCGCCCCTGCTGGATGTTCTCATGAACTGCAGCCTGGGAACTTTTTCCCACGCTCCAGGTCATATGAGGACATCCACCAGGGGGCGCATCACCGCGACTGAAGGTAACTATAGGTCATTGACCTACATTTCCTTCAGTCGCGGTGATGCGCCCCCTGGTGGATGTCCTCATATGACCTGGAGCCTGGGGAAAAGTTCCCAGGCTGCAGTTCATGAGAACATCCAGCAGGGGCGCATCACCGCGACTGAATGTAAGTACACATCACTGCTTTCCTTTCAGCACCCGGGGATTACAGGCACGAGCGAGTGGATTATCGCAGCTCTGCCTGTAATATTAGTTAACCCCTTCAGATGGATTACTTCGTGGGACGTGACAGTTCATCAGAGAGGGTATGTATATTGTGTGTTTATTGTTTTGCCAAGCGAGGGTCTGAAAATGGAATGAGAGAGCAATAAAATATTAAAACAACCGCTGTGTTTATTTCATTAAAATACTTTTAAATCATGTGTGTGTGTGTTTTTTTAACCCTTTCAAACAATTGGATTAATAATGGATAGGTGTCATAATTGACGCCTCTCCATTATTAATCTGGCTTAATGTCACCTTACAATAGCAAGGTGGCATTAACCCTTCATTACCCCATATCCCACCGCTACAGGGAGTGGGAAGAGAGTGGCCAAGTGCCAGAATAGGCGCATCTTCCAGATGTGCCTTTTCTGGGGTGGCTGGGGGCAGATGTTTTTAGCCACGGGGGGGCCAATAACCATGGACCCTCTCCTGGCTATTAATATCTGCCCTCAGTCACTGGCTTTACCGCTCTGGCGGAGAAAATTGCGCGGGAGCCCACGCCAATTTTTTCCGCCATTTAACCCTTTATTTGAGCAGCTACAGCGGCCAAATTTTGCACATACACACTACTAACATTAGTAGTGTGGAATATGCAAAAAAAAGGGGATATGAGATGGTTTACTGTATGTAAACCATGTCTCATATCCTGTCGGGTTTGTGAAGGAGAAATGCAAAGCCGGCAATTGAATTACCGGCTTTTCTATAGAACACCGCTGCGTATTTCTCGCAATGCACACGCATGGTCCGTGTGTAATCCGATTTTTTCTCGCACCCATAGACTTGCATTGGCGAGTCTCGGCCGAGATACGCTGACAATCGCAGCCTGCTGCGAGTTCCCTCGGATCCGAAATACGGTGGAGAAAATATCGGATGATGGGAGCTGCACCATAGATTAACATTGGGCCGAGTGCTATGCGATTTTTTATCGCATAGCACTCGTCCGTATTACGGTCTAGTGTGACCCCGGCCTTAAGGAGACTATACTTCTTATCATGTATGTTCTCAATAGTCAGCCACAACATGCTCTGGGTACGTGAGAAGTAAAGGTCAGTATGACCCTGGGTGATGGTGGGGGCTACATGAATTACATTGAGAGTTACATTCGTTGTAAATGGTATAAAATATTGCCTCTTGCTGCATTACATCAGATAAAAGTGACTTGCTCACAGAAATATGTGTGCGGTGTCCTTTGTCTCCAAGCGCGCTTGTAAAATGGCGGGCGTGACCTCCTGATTTGGCCTCACTGGTGATCTGGCGTACTGACATTGGGTCAGAATGCAAACAGCTACAACACCGTTTACAGAAATTGATCTTCTGATCATTTGTGCTACACAGAGCACAGCTGCAGCTCTGCTATATGTAGCAGAAATGCTCATTTGCTATGAACGCCGGCCACTGGGCCTCACTGGTGATCTGGCGTACTGACATTGGGTCAGAACGCAAACAGCTACAACAGTTTTGGCGCCTGAATGGGGGCCGTGGTAACCAGCCTATTCGGAATCCATATGTGGGAGCTTCCTGGGAGATTGGACATGCAAAACACCAGCTGCAGCAAGGTGAGAAATTTTATTCTTACAACTCTGTTTTGCACTTGCAATCTCTTCTCTGGATCTCTCCATATCTCTGGGTAGAGGCTGCGAACACGGTTCAAAGAATCCACATCACCAGTGAGTTTTGTGTTTTTCTGTTTATGTCCGTATGAGAGTTGAATAATAGAGTAATGAGATAATAATTGTCATCTGTAATATTTGTCAATATACTAATTGATTGTGTATTTGTGTAAGTGTGAAGTACAGAGCTGGGATAGACTCTGTGCAGTGTTGTTGTTTTGGTCATTTTGGATTGGCAGTACATTATATGAAGCTGTATTTCGTATAAGGCCGTGGTTTTTGTTGTTTGGCCTTAAAGTGCTTTCAGAGTGTAAGTAGACACTGCTGCAGTTTTTTTTATATAGAGTTGTGTTAATTCCAAAGTGCAAAATAGGCAGGCTGTGTGAACCTTGTATGTATGTCTATGAGAACCTCTGAATGAGATGAGAGGTGAGAAAATGAGTATAAGAGGTAAATAAATAAATCCCTGATTGAGGAGGGGTTCCGTTAGGTGTGGTCCTCTGTATGTGACAGAAGAAATTATTCAACTCAATTTGAGCTGAATTAGGTGGAGTGATTGAGATAAGGGATTTTCTTCTTGTAAAAATCAACTGAAAAGTGAAAGGAAAAAGAAAAAACCAATCCCTGAATGAGCACGTATGAATGAATGATCACATAAGTATCATTACTTATCTAACTGTTGTTGAGGGTCCAGGATGAATGAGTTGTGGATATTTTTAATGTACATTTAATTTACATCTGAGATTCAGTGAAACCTGTGTTATATATGGTTTGACATTGGATAGGTTTCTATATGTGTTTTGGCCAGACGCGGTCAGAATCAGCTTATTCAAGTTATGCAGTGATCTGCCTGTTTAGAGAAACTGTTTTTAATTCCGAGAGGATGAATGTTTTGTAGAGATTAAGTCTGAGAACTGCTGCATTCTGTTTCTGTGTGGAAAAACACAAAGCTCTTATCTGTGCTGAATACCTGATGGGAGGGGTGAGTCAAACCCCTGCGCGATTTTCTTGTGATTTCTCCTCTGTCCTTATCTTCGCTGAGTGCCAGAGGAAGGGGGGCATGGAGCTGCGCTGAAAACTTTCTGAATATTCTGTCCTTGGTGTTGTACGCGCTGGGAGATTTGTGTTTAAAGCAATAGTACTGTATGTATTGAAGTAGAAAGGAATATTGTGAGTTGAAGTTGGACGTTGAAAGTAAAAGAACTGTGCATATTTTAGAGGAAATTTGTGTGATTGAAAGATTGGTAAAAGATTCACCTGCTTCAAGTTGAGTGATTGATATAGCAAATTGAGGATCATCGGAGGAGGTAGCCAACTGCACTGCTGATGTAGTAGGTGAGAGGCCTAACACATCTGGGTCTTCTTTCTACAGTCAGCTAGTTTTTGTTACGGGTCAGAGGTGGTTTAGCCTTCCCGTTATGGGTTAGAGGTGGTTTAGCCTTCCCGCTCCATGGAGCTGAGCTGAAAGGTTAGAGGCCTAACATACCTGGGCCTTCCTTTTCTAGCCAGTTGATCTAATGGGTCAGAGGTGGTTTAGCCTTCCCGTTACATCCTTTAGGTCTTCCGGGTCAGAGGTGGTTTAGCCTTCCCGCTAAATCTTGACACTCGCTCTGACTTGCTACGTGTGGCCACCCGTAGATGGTAAGGCACACTAAAAAGGGCATTTGAAGAATAAAGGTGAGTTGTCTGAGCGAATAAGTTGAAGCCATGGGCAACTTGTTCTGTGTGCAGTCAGGGCCCCCGATGGGATCCAGAACTGCTATACAGATTGAAAAAGAAAGCAGTGAAAGATGTGGGACCAATATTGAAAAAGGCAAAAATGCCAGTGTGTGGATGTTTGGATGTACAAAAAGGCACAGACAAGGGAGGAAAATAGCAAGTGAATAAATGGCGTCTGAGAGAGTGCAGCAGGATGGAAGTAAGGTGTATTATGAATGTTTTGATGCTCAAAAGTCCGACTATGACTGACACATTACTGCTACGGTCATACCTTTGTATAACCAACCAGAGACCCAGACAAGACAGATGGACTTGTAAACACTGTGGTCTGACAAACCCAGACTGGAGAAATACTTGTATGATCTATGCTGCAACCCGACCTAAGTGAATTGCACTGAATCCTGTCCAGACAAGATCACATGTAGTGACATAAGAAGCTGACACAGGATAGTGGTTAGTGGGGACATTGACTTTTTGGGAGTAAGCTGACAGTAATCCTTTTGGGAAGGAGCTGTAGACCAGCATGTCATGTCACCCCCAACCGGTCATCTAGTCACCCCCACCACCAGAGAACCAACCACATCAGGTAGGGTAAGACAGATACAGAAGTATTATCCCTGGAGGCCCTCTGACTAGCTAGCTGCGCTAAAACAATTGGCTGACCCTGAGAACCAACCTTTCCCATTTTTCAGATAAAGACAATATGATGGACGTATAAGTACACCTGGGCAGACCTAGAGAGTTAGTGAGCACAAAAGCAGGTGACGTGCTAGGATGCAAAATAAGACTTTTACAGATGTGACAAAAGGAGAGTGTAGAGATGTACTTTGGACGGTTACAGCTGAAATGGGCAGACATGGGGTACAGTCCCATAAACCCATTCGATATTAAAATATTAGTAAATGTATTAATTGACGGTATGACCAAAGGCTTACGAGATGCAGTACAGACAGCCAGACCTGAATGGAGAAATGTAGATCCAAAAGATCTCCTGAAAGTTGCTAAAGGAGTTGAACAAACTAGGACAATAAGACGACGTGTCATGTATGCTGGAGTACAAGGAAAACAGTAGAGACGTAGTAAGGGACCTAAGGACTTAGAAACAGTGAAGTGCTGGAATTGTGGAGAAAATGGACACTTAGACCAATCTTCCACCTCCTTCACCTTCAGACTAGGAAACTGACAACCCAGTGACAAATGTGTGCCCTGTTCTTGTCCCCTCCGGACCTGGTCCTGCCTTAATGACCACCATACCAATGCCGGGAGGGAAAGAGACAGAATTCCTAATTGACACTGGGGCAGCCGGGACTGTTGTACACAAAGACTTGATAACGCCAGACATGATTACTGACGAGACTGTGGAATGCGTGAGGGTAGAGGGACCAGCGACTGAAGCCCCTATGACTAAATAAATAAGACTAGAATCACGAGACAGCCAAGACGTGCTTACAAACTTATTGTTAGTGCCAATACCCCTATGAATTTGCTGGGAGCAGAGTTGAGTGCTGGCTAGGCCACCATACAGTACTCTCCTGAGGGTATTACAGTCACAAGTCCCTTTTCATATAAACACTTGTGGCAGAGGGACGCCGGGGTCTTCCATGTGCACATTATACCACAGGTAAATCATGCCCTATTATAGTTACGCTTAATTCCATTCATTTGCCAGTTTAGTAGTTTCCTTACACAAGATGGTATAGTTACCGTGTATTTCTAGGTTGTCTTCATATGATATATAGTTTTTTTAGCCATTCATTATATTGGCTCAAACCATAGTCACTGTTTATTTGTCTTTTCCATTTCTTATACCTTATCGCAAGCAACTGGCATTGATATTTGGTATTTTTCAAATCCCTTCTTTTTGTATTTGGAACTGTTAGTTATGAATTTATATAGGGCTGCTACTTTCTTAGAATAAGCTTGTGCTTTGCTGTGGCCTATGACATTGTGCTCCCCCATTTTATGACTCAGCACATTTCGTAATTTAATATATATATAATTTTCTTTTGGTAACATATTTTGTGAATCAAATTTAGTTCTTAAGGGGTACTCTACCCAATCAAATACGGGTGTAAATAATATTTGGACATTAATATGTGACTTATATAAATACTTGTGTAATATTGCAGAAATGGTGTATATGGCAAGAGTAGTGAAAGTAACACCTGACACCAGAATATCTGAGGACAGGGAAAAGAGTCAGGAACCAGACACCGTTTGGGCAAGGGGAAAATGATGTGGGTCGGCTGCCCATTCCCCCTGTCATGATTAAATTAAAAGAAGGAACCACTCCTCTTTGGTTAAGGCAATACCCCTTTGAACCTAGTCAAATCAATGGCCCTGAGCAGGGATATTAAAGAGTATGTTAAGGCAGGGGTTCTAGTGCAGAGATCTTCCCCCTGCAACATCCCTTTGTATTCCATTAAGAAGAAAAAGGACCCAAGGGTTCCCCTGACGCAGAATAGTTCATGACTTACAGGCTATTAATGATGTTACAGTGAGTGTGATCTCAACTGTCCCTAATATACACCCCGTACGGTCACAGATCCCAGCCATGTCAAAATGTTTCACAATCACTGGTTTGGCAAATGCATTCCTCATTGACAATTTGTTCCCCACATGACATTAATGCCATATTCGTACAAGTTCAACCAAAACACCTGTCTATGGCTAGACAGATCAGACTTGAATGTGCTCAAATACTAATTCCTGCATACGTCACCCTCAAAAGATATAATGTTCTGAATCCAGACACTCATCTGCCTGTGGATTCAGAAAAGGGGGAATTGGTGACAGCGTTGGCAGGTGGAAAAGAAAGAAGAAAAAAAAAAAAAGAGTACTTTGGTGACATGATGCACGAACATGACTGCATAGGCTCAAATCAACCAATAAAATCTGAAAATTGCCATGTGCACCACGCAACCAGATTTAACCACAATGTTAGACGTATAGAAAATAGTTTATTAATAATAATGAAAAATAATGATCAATATAATTTTAAACAAAGGAAAAAACCTCCAAATGTTAAGGGAGCGGAGAAATCCACATGACATCAATAAACACGCCTGATTGAGGAATTAACTAAGCAATATACATGCCCACATACACAGACCTGTTTTTAGAGAGCTATGGCCTGTCATAAAATAAGATCATGGTATATAAGGCTCAGTCGGTATCCATACAGAGAAAAATGGAGCTACATAAATAAATTGCTCTAAAATTGCATATATTTTAATGCTCACTATCTCTATGCCTTAATGCCGACACACAAGCTATTATAGGTCCTATTATAATGCAGAGCACAAATGGGCCAAGATTCACTCACATGCGGTCTGATGTCCGTGTCTCCGTTCCTATACCCCGACGCGCGTTTCGTAACACTTCCTCAGGGGGCAGGGATATTAAAGAGTATGTTAAGGCAGGGGTTCTAGTGCAGAGATCTTCCCCCTGCAACATCCCTTTGTATTCCATTAAGAAGAAAAAGGACCCAAGGGTTCCCCTGACACTGGCAGAATAGTTCATGACTTACAGGCTATTAATGATGTTACAGTGAGTGTGATCTCAACTGTCCCTAATATACACCCCGTACGGTCACAGATCCCAGCCATGTCAAAATGTTTCACAATCACTGGTTTGGCAAATGCATTCCTCATTGACAATTTGTTCCCCACATGACATTAATGCCATATTCGTACAAGTTCAACCAAAACACCTGTCTATGGCTAGACAGATCAGACTTGAATGTGCTCAAATACTAATTCCTGCATACGTCACCCTCAAAAGATATAATGTTCTGAATCCAGCCACTCATCTGCCTGTGGATTCAGAAAAGGGGGAATTGGTGACAGCGTTGGCAGGTGGAAAAGAAAGAAGAAAAAAAAAAAAAAGAGTACTTTGGTGACATGATGCACGAACATGACTGCATAGGAACTGATGAGTCAGGAGACAGTGGGTTTTACATATGTTCATGGAAAAACACCTGTTCCTAATGCATATTTTGAGGTTTTTATTTTTGTAGATGGCTCCAGATACCACCAGGATGGGCGATTCTACACTGGACATGCAGTAGTATCCTCACATGAGGTAATCCGAGTTGAACCACTCCCTCCTCACATGTCGGTGCAGGAGAAGGAGTTGAAGGTACTCACTGAGGCATGTAGAGCTGCTGCAGGTAAAGTCGCTAATATTTACACAGATTCGAATTATGCATGGGGAATATCCCATGATTATGGCCCTATCTGGAGAAGTAGAACGTTTCTTACATCAGCCGGTAAGCCCATTAAAAATGCAGAGCTGGTGAAACAGTTAGTGGAGGCATTGATGTTACCAGTCCAGGTTGGCATCGTCAAGGAAAAAGCACACACGAATGGTGACTCTGTGGAGGTAGAGGGCAACAGAAGGGCGGACGAGGCTGCTAAAGTAGCAGCAAGGCGGCCTAGGGAGCAGTGGACGGTGGCGGGGAGTCAGCATATTCCAGCCACACTGAGCTTAGATGTCCTGAAATCCCTCCAGCTGCCCAAACAGCGAAGGAACACGGGGGAGAATGGGAGCTGAGCTGAACTCAGAAGTAGTTTTGGGAGAATAAGGATAAATTGTTTATACAAAGGTCCCTGTTCCTAATTATGGCGCAAGCAACACATGGCCCCACTCACACCTCAAAATGTCACATGTGTCCATGGTAGATGCCTTCTGGATCGCTCCTGGTTTCAGTTATGCAGCCGCAAAGCTCGTACAGTCATGCCTCATCTGTGCACAGCATAACCCAGGTAAAACAGGAAAAAAAAATCCCTAAGAAAGCGACACCCAGGCCTCTCTACCCGTTTCAGAGTCTGCAGACTGGCTACATACAGCTACCCAAGGTAGGAATGTGTGAAAAATGTCCTAGTATGTGTAGATCTCTTCTCTGGTTGGCTGGAAGCCTATCTGGTAAAATGTGCAAATGGTAAAGCGACTGCAGACAAACTGATGAAAGAACTGATCTGCAGGTATGGTGTCCCAGAAACCATAGAGAGCGATAGGGGTACACACTCCAGATAGCGGTACACACTCCACGGGAGAAATAATGAGGGAAGTCATGCAGGCCATGGGAGCACAGCAAGCATATCATGCACCATATAGACCACAAAGTAGTGGGAAAGTGGAAAGACTAAACGGGACACTTAAACTGAAAAATCAAAGGCCATGGCAGACACAGGAAAGAACTGGGTAGAGTGCTTGTCTCTTGCACTCTTGTCAGACAGACACACTCCAAATAGAAAGACAGGCTCGTCTCCTTTTGAAATCCTGTTTGGCAGTTGCCAAAGGCTGGTCTGTACTTCCCACAGGTGCTACAAATGCAACACGGTTCTATGACAGCCCATGTCCAGGCCTTGCAGAATAGACTTAATGTGGTGCATAAACATGTGTTTTCATCCATTCCAGATCCTAATGCCAGTGCAGACGTACATCTGCTGAATCCAGGTGATTGGTGGTCATACACAGACACGTGAAAAGGAGCCTAGACCCACGGTTTGACGGCCCGTTTTAAAGTCCAGCTGACCACATTCACCTCAGGGAAACTTGAGGGAAAGCCCACCTGGAACCATGCCAGTCACTGCAAAAAGATCTTTTCACTAGCAGAATGACTGTTGTTCTAATCACCTTGCTGGCAGTGGTAGGATGTTTGCACCTTACAGAGACACTGGATAAACTTTTAAATGTTGACAAGGACAATAAACTTATTCAACATCTTGCCTTTCTTATAAAAGACGCCGAAGGACAAAAACTGTTGGACTGTTGGATCTGTACACACAGCCCAGTATCTGTAAGGACTATGCTGTACTTAGCCTTACCCCTGGAGCCAAGGAAGGTATTAACACCACACTGCATACACAATGAGACTTGGACTCAGATTTTCTTGGTTCCTTAAGGTTCTTAATAAGACTAATACAATATAGAGACTCCTTTTTAAATCCAGCCAGTTTGGCTTAGCGGCCTAGAGGGATGGATTATTTTTGGTATTTTACAGACTTGTATGCAAATTTTGTTGCTTTGCTTATTGTTTTATGTAGCTGTAAAAGCGCTAATATATGTATTACCTAAGGCTGAACCTTCTGTAGTGTATCATAGGCCCCGTATAGCCACTGCTGAAGGGGGAAGTGAGTGTCCACACTGAGGGTGGATGGGAGAAGCAGGTAGAAAGCCCCCTTGTGGGTACTAGACCCATGAGACAGTAGCTCCTTTGTGGACATCAGCTGACCCTGTGGCAAAGGTTATACCATTTACAAAAGGGGGAAATTGATATAGAAGGGTTAATAGTTTGCCTTTAAGTGCCTTTTGCCTTTAATTGCTAGAATTACTAGAATCTGTTGTTACAGTAGTCTGCTAGTCTCCTCTTCAAGGAGACTATACTTCTTATCATGTATGTTCTCAATAGTCAGCCACAACATGATATGGGTACGTAAGAAGTAAAGGTCAGTATGACCCTGGGTGATGGTTGGGGCTACATGAATTACAATGAGAGTTACATTTGTTGTAAATGGTATAAAATATTGCTTCTTGCTGCATTACATCAGATAAAAGTGACTTGCTCACAGAAATATGTGTGCGGTGTCATTTTGTCTCCAAGCGCGCTTGTAAAATGACTTGCGTAACCTCCTGATTTGGCCTCACTGGTGATCTGGCATACTGACATTGGGTCAGAACGCAAACAGCTACAACACGGTTTACAGAAATTGATCTTCTGATCGTTTGTGCTACACAGAGCACAGCTGCAGCTCTGCTATATGTAGCAGAAATGCTCATTAGCTATGAACGCCGGCCACTGGGCAGCACTCATAGTGGATCGGCAATGACAACCACAGACCCCGGCTTGTCATGCCAGCTCATCGGCGCCCCATGATCATGTGATAGGGGCACCGATGGGTGTAGCTAATGACGCACTTCTGGCACAAGCATATTAAATGTCGCTGTCAGAGATTGACTGCAGCATTTATTATGTTAACACCTGCGGGTTGATTCCAATTCACAGCTGATCAGCGCTGGAGCCCCCATCAAAGATGGGGAGACGGCCTATGACATGCCTATACTATGTTAAGGTTGTTGGTTAAAGAAAAACTAAAAAAAAAAATGGATTTTTGTAGTTGCTTATTACTTTTTGTTGCTTTTTACTACTTTTATAGGATAAAAAAAAATATTTTTCTTCACCTCAGTATACAGGGAACATGGAAATAGATTGTGCATCACAATGTATCACTTGTTTCTGGGTTCAATGCCTGCAATAAAGGTCAAGATTACCAAATTCCCCTAGTAGCATCATTGTGGGCTGTGGCTCCTAGATAGAACAACAGCCTGTGAACATAGAGATGCAAGTTTGAGTCCTGGAGAGACCCACTACACAGGAGGTAGAAGCAGTGAATATATAATGTAATTTATGCACTGAACAGAGAGAAACGGCTGGAGGAGCTAAAGAGCAATGAAGACCTCTAAGAGGGGTGAGTACCAGAAGCTGTGACATAAACTTTGACATGCCAGGACATGGTACTGAGTCCTCAAATCAGGACAATCCTGCTGAATCCAGGATGGTTAGGAACTAAGCAGAAGGTGTTATAAATAGCGATGAGCGAGTGTACTCATTGCTCGGCTTTTCCCGAGCACGCTCGGGTGGTGTCCGAGTATTTATGACTGCTCGGAGATAAAGTTTTCATCGGCCTCAGCAGCATGATTTACAGCTACTAGACAGCTTGATTACACGTGGGGATTCCCTAGCAACCAGGCAACCCCCACATGTACTTAGCCTGGCTAATAGCTGTAAATCATTCAGCTGCGGCGATGGAAACTAAATCTCCGAACACTAAAAAATACTTGGAGATCACCCAGAGAAAACCCGAGCAACGAGTACACTCGCTCATCACTAGTTATAAACTGAGATTAGACAGTCCAAAGATGCGCCAAGTATATCATTCAGCATGAGCCACTTTAATAAATTTGACCTAGCTTTTACCCCAATTTAGTAAAATGGCTCAAATATTTCTGTTGATATTTACCTTGACCACTTTCAAAGCAAGAGACTTAATAATGCAGGATAATGTCGATCATCTAGGTTCACAGGTTCTGCACATTTTTCAGAAAGACTCGGGGACATTCACAGCAGAAAATAGTTCCTTGCGATAAACTAAAATTAAAAGTGCCATCTATCCACATTCTTAATCTTCTGCTGTTACTGCGGGTGGTGAAGGTTACCTGGTCCATCACTAAGATTAGATCCCAGCCTCCAGCAATGATGCGCCAAAACATGTGACTGCTGTGCTCATCTATTGTTTTCAATGGGCAAGTGTAGTGACGTCATGCCATTGCTGGAGGTCAGGTAAGTGTTGATATAGGAGCAGCAGAAGACAGGTAATATTTAGAATTTTTTTTAACTTTTTTTTTCACATTGCAGATTTTGTATTCGCCATTGAACAAATGTTCGTTTTCTCTCCATTTCAGAAATTGACATTCTTTTCATTAAACTGTCCCTTACCATAAATGCAATTTTCTTTACTTTGCTTAAATGGCGCTGTTTTCCTGAATTTAAGATTGTTTTTCTTTTTTTCCTGCATCTTTCAGTTCCTGAAATATGGCCCTATATGTGTAAGTGTAGCTTTCTCACCATCTGGGCTTGCTCGCCATGAACATGCCTATAATAGAGAGCTGGGGACACGCCTACTTGGCTAAGAAGACAAGATTTATATACAGGAAAGAGAAAGCCATATCCCAGGAATGGAGAAGCATAGGAAGAAAAGAAAAACAGCAACATTTACGCCAAGTGAAAAAAATACAGATTTATTGGAAGTGAAGGTCTTCTTCAAATTATATCTGTAGGATCAATCCTCCTAAGCCGTCTATATGGGCATGCAGGGTATAGGAAGCTGAATAAAATGATACATTGATATCTGCGATCTGCTCTTTTATTCCAGCAAAATCCATGTTTTACTTAATATGTAAATGAGCTGTTAAGATCTATGGGCCGGACATAATCTCCCCAAGAATCTGCCTCCAAAGATTATTTTAAATGAAAGGGGGCGTTACTAGTGTGAGACATGTAATGAATGACAGCCTGCTCATACAGTATAACTCATATATACCCTCCGGTCCCGGGCCAGAAACTGATAAATATCCACAGCACATAGTGCGTACGCTAGGAGGATTCATAAGTCTGCAGTCACACAGAGTAACTACAGACTTATCGGTTTTGACAGGACAACCCCTTTAAGCGCTTTTCCATACAGCTGTTACTAAAGTCAGCTGTGAATGTTCCATGTGCAAATTTGTTTGGATGATTTTTGTCCTATGTACATGTACCTTAAAATGATTGCTTTGATCATAGCAGGAAACAAAGTTTAGGCACATGCAGTTCCAATAGTTACCACAAGATGTCTCTCTCTTACAGTAAATGAACTTTGTCAGTGAAAATATTTTTTTTTTCTTTTTTACCATTATCATTATTCCTCTTTCATGAGAACAGATCTGTGATGCATCATGACCCTATCTCATGCTATGAACCAGAATCAGAGATTGATCTGGCAAGGTCACTAGCTTAGGAAGTATGAGAGTGTTCATTAACACCTACAGGGCCTTACCAATATGTGATGCTTTCTAATGCTTTACCAAGCACTCAACTGAACTGTATAGTAATTTTTATTTACTTTGTTATAGCAAATTCCTGAATCCTATGAGTCAAACCAAAGACCAACTAATATCCATAAGGGCTGGCCTTGAAAGATACCACAGATTGGGATCTTAAATAATAAAAACGTATATACACTGGCGCTTATTCACCTGGAAGGATGAGGTAGGAAGCCACGGAAGCTGCAGGTGGTTAAAACAGGTTCTGTGCAAAACTCTGTTAAAAATTAAACCAGTTGATTAATAATACTATTAACCACCGCGCTAAACCGAAACTGGAATATCAATGTACTTACTTTTGATATGGCTATTACTATGTTGTCTGGGGTCCCTTGTGAGTGAAGGGTTACACAAGGTCAGCAAACCACTGTAACCAGGTGTAACCCTTCACTCACAAGGGACCCCAGACAACATAGTAATAGCCATATCAAAAGTAAGTACATTGATATTCCAGTTTCGGTTTAGCGCGGTGGTTAATAGTATTATTAATCAACTGGATCTTAAATAATGCCGCTCTGACAAACACAACATGCGCATTTAGTCAAATATTCGGGTTTGCACCTACTGTTGTCTATTATGTAATATATATTTATAAGTAAAAAAATTAAATCCCTGGAAATGTTACAGAAAAGTGTATCTTACATTACTGATTTCCAACCTGTAGCTTGCTGGCCCCATAAGGGTAAGTGCACACGTTGCGGATTCTGCTGCAGATTTTTCCGCAGCGGATTTGGAAAATCCGCAGTGCAAAACCACTGCGGTTTTCACTGCGGATTTCATCGCGGTTTCTTCTGCGGATTCCTCTGCGGGTTTTCAACTGCACTTTCCTATTGGTGCTTGTTGAAAACCGCTGCGGAATCCGCAGAAAGAATTGACATGCTGCGGAAAATAATCCGCTGCGTTTCCGCACGGATTTTTCCGCAGCATGTGCACAGCGTTTTTTTTTTCCCATAGGTTTACATGGTACTGTAAACTTTGGGAAAACTGCTGCGGATCCGCAGCATCAAATCGGCTGCGGATCCGCAGCAAAATCCGCAGCGTGTGCACATACCCAAAATGTGTTGCTTTCACATACAAATGGAGACTTTTAAACAAATTGTGGAAACTGAATTGGTTTGGAATAGACAGATCATTCAATGTTAACTATTGCCGGTCCTGCCCCACCTGTCAGCTAACTGCTCCAGTCTCTCACTTGCATAGTTCTCTAGTACTATTACCCATTATAGACTTCCCATTTAGCCGCATTGCTATGGATCTTGTCAGACCCCTAGTTAAGCCAACCAGAGGTCACCAATATATCCTGGTGGTCATGGACTAGGCAACACAGTACTCTGAGGCGGTACTACTGAGAAATACCTCCACACAGAGTATAGCCCGAGAGGTAGTCTATATTTTTTCCCAGATGGGCCTGCCAAAGGAGATCCTGACAGACCAAGGGAACTCCTTAAATGTCTAAAATGATGAGGGAGTTGTGTAAGGCCCCCAGGATAACAGGACAGGACATCGGTGCACCATCTGCAGATGGACAGCCTGGTGGAGAGGTTCAACAAAACCTTAAGTTAATGCTCAA